>NC_039359.1:165132462-165732462 GCF_003573695.1 Papaver somniferum | reverse complement strand
GTTTTCATTCATGTGGGGGTTTGTTGGGAAACAACACGTATTTTATTTTAAAGTTTTTAACTAAATAAAACAAATATTTGTTTCTTTTGTGAATGAAAATCTTATTAGTCCAACATCAGGGAGTTTCCAATCTTAAGTTTTTTTAACAGTATATGTGATTCCCTTAGCTAACGTCGCGATCCTTACGCCTTTTGAATCTCACAAGACTCTGCGCAATTAATTCCCTTAGCTAACGTCCTTTACATCCTAAATTCTGCTTCAACTCAATTGAAGACTTTAAACCAATCTGCCTCCCACAGATAAGACTATATGTGATTTACGTTTTGATCAAAAGATCAAGCTGAGATAGGAAATGTTTGTAATAGACAAAGTCTAGTAAACCTTAAAATATGTTACTTACGACTCCCGGAGAGCATCCTATATTATTATTCACATCACAAATAAAACCTACTCCGATTTCAACAAAGAATCGTTATAGAGGAATATACTTGTGGAATCACAAAGTCTGAGACAAAAAAGCGATTTCTATTTATCTTGCCTAATCGGAGTGAGACTCAACAATCAGTAGCAAGATTAGGATACACGAACTATCAAGATAAATATAGTCGGACCTGGCTTCACGAATCCCTAAGTGAAGTATTTTTAGTCTGTAAACCTAAAAAGGTTTAAAAAAGAGGACGACTCTGGTGTACAACTAGGACATACAAGAAAAGTGTCGGGGATTTAAAGATCCCAGTTGCTTGAGGTTCTCCTTATATAGACTTCCAAAATCAAAGGTTGTTTTAGATTTACGCTAAGGTAGCTTTGGAATCAAGCAATCAATATCCACCGTTAGATGAATCTTTGATTTGAGATTAACACAACAAAATATACCTTTTGGTTAGGATTAAACGTAACCGAACCATGTTTAATGACTTGTTCATGAAAGGTTAGCCGAAAATAGCCAGATGAATTATAAGCTTAATCATTTTCATATAACACTTTAAGACTTTAATCTTCAGTCACAACCATAGGTTATAATGTGATCAAATATGTTTAGATGTGTTTTTAGAGAGTTGTTCAAGTGCCGATTCTCTCATAGAAATGATTCCGATGCATCTGAAAATATTCGACTGGTAAGTATGTGTACTTACTTTCCGGTTCGTGAGTTATTTTTTCATGGTACATGTACCGGGGTTTGTATACCCTTAAGAAAAAACAAGTTCAGGAGTCTACAAAACTTTTTGGGTATGCATACTAGTTATGTGTACCATCCTGAGTTCACGAGTCAACAGACCTATTATTGGTTTACATACTTAGTATGTGTGCCGAAATTTATTGTCGAACCATGGCTACCCGGTACGTGTATTGGGTACATGTACTACGACTCCGTACCTATCACAGTTGCGCCAGTATGTAAGCTGGTACGTGTACTGTGTTGATCCAGATTTAAAGTAGTTATACATCTCTCTAGTAATTAATTTGAAATATTCCCGAATAACATCAGTGACACATATCATTGTTCCATGCTATTTTCAAATGATTAACTTGAATCATGATTTAGGTCATAAACAATAAATTGTTCTGAACCAAATTCATCAAGTTTTGAACAAATGTTCTTAAGCTTGGTCAACATATTTCAAGAATGATTAATATAAACTTGACTCGAAATTTTTGTTGTGCATGTAAAGTTCACTTTAGTCATGCGGCATAGTCTCATAGATAGAAAGGTGAAAACTTGAGTAATAGGTGGTTCAGTCTTCACCTATGTTTTGTTGATGAAGTTCTCTGAAAGCTTCGGTTGATCTTCGCCTTCAAAAGGTAAAACGAAGTGATGTCTGGTACTCAACTACACATTTCTATCCTAATATGAGACTTGAATAAATGTAGACTAGAAATCAAGATATAGTTTTGATCAACTAAATTTGATAACAAACTTGAGATAGCAACACTTGTGAGTTCGACCGAGCAACACTCTAACAATAACTTTTTATTATTTGATCTTTTTTCCTTGTTTTTTATTATTGCACCCAACACATATAAATATGTACTGGGTGAAACCCTATTACATGTCGATATGTACTGAGTATCATAGACATAAAATATTCAAGGGTACCTTACGAATATTGTAGCATTTGGGTGATATGAAAAGTGGTGGGTAGCTCCAGTAACATCCTTATCATGAACCTGTCAGCAAAAAGTAACAAGAAAAATGAAAGCCGCAACCAATGGAATTTAAATGTTTTGTATATGCAGATTTTTTGGTACGGGGAAAATATAAGAATGGTGACGACGAATATTAGGAAGCTTTGTTTGGGAAAGAGATGGGCGCAGATATATGTACCTTCATTAGGTGTTCAAGTTTGCCCATTTGGTAACTGAAATAATACATATTTCTGCATATAACGACAAACATATGTTAGTAATAAATTCACAGAATAACGAAATATTTGTGGTTCCTGAAAAGAGCTCTCAAATCGATACAAATTTTTGGCAAAATATACATTCTGTTTGAGTCATAGGAAAACAATTAAAATCTTATTCGAGCATGGATCTATAGCAGGACGCCACTATACTAGGATCATAAATAAGGAAAATTAAAATAATATAGTGAAAGTACCTGTCTTCTCCTCTCCTACAGAATATATATCCATTCTCCTTTAAGAGATACACAAGAAACAACGGAACCTACAAAATTTCAAAATCAAAACAGAAAATTACTACGTATAACATGTACTGAAGAAAATAAGAATTGAAAGCCTAGTTTATATTGATATGCAATGAGTAAAAACCTAGTAGATATCATAAATTCACATTATATATATGATGACTAATCGTTGTATCTTGGTTTTTACTATTGTGTTAAGTTGCTAAATACTTGCTTGTTAGCTTAATCAACTTATGGGTTGTGTCGCTTATCAAACTTTTACAAATGAATTTTAATAAAAAATGATCATTGTGAGATTCACTCATATACGCAACTGGTTTTCTGCTTCCACAACAAAGCAAAAATGTACCTAATTTCTACTTACATTACAAACATGAATGTCATACTAAATAGGAAGATAGTTTGTTACTAATCAGCCAACAAAATGATACCAGCGCATTTCAGTATCCACCAGGCTAGAGATATAACCACACAAGCAAGAAAAGCACCAACAAGACTAGAATTATAAAAGCTTTACAAATTGAAGCAAGAAACACTTGCATAGTTTCTGTTGGAACAGTCGCCAATTTCACACCTGCAAAACAAGGATTAAACACAAAAAACAAGTTATCGGCTGATTCACGACCAGGTCACTCTCTTTAAGACGTTTCGTGGCTCTGCCTTGAGTTTTGTGCAGGCAGTTCTTTCTTCGTCACAACGCCCCCAGGATAAAACAGCCGAGATAAAACTCTCTTCATTCCTCACGCATACAATGAGAGATTGATCACTTCACTCTTTCTAATCTTGCTCAGAAAAACTGGTCTCTTGATTCTCAGAAAAACAATGGTGTTAAAACTTATGTTTTTTCTGTTCTCAAAAACTGCCTTTTATAGCCTAACATTAAAACCAAAATTAATAGAGAATAAATTAAATTTATTGCTGCCATAAAAATTCCATTCAATCAGTTAGAAAACGGGAAATTAAATTACGCATAATTATCATAATTAAAACGTAATTAAGGGAAGAAAACGTTTTGAAAAATATTTTCAAAAAACAGCAAAAATACTTTCCAAATTCTAGAGACCTCCCAAGATCCCCAAGGCCTCGCTCCCAGACTAATGATATATATATTATTTATATATATACCCAATCAGTAGGGGGAGGGATTTGATCCTGAGACCTCACCCTCAAGGCCCAAAATGCTTAACCACTGGGCCAAGCTCGAATTGTTGACATAAATATACAAAAGACATATTTTAAAATATATATCCCAACAATCCCCCGCTTATATTTTTGTTTAAATCATTGAGCAAGATCCATATAGTTATGCGCATAAGTAAAGGTATCTTTCGATTTTGAACATTTACATAGTATTAAATTCTCTAAACTCTGACATAGAGTGAACAATATGTCTTTGAACAGTATGGAAAGAATAGATTACTTAACACACACATAATTATACTAAGAGTAAAGTCCTAAATGCCAGCACATTACGGCCTTGTGCTTATCCTAGTTTCAATGAATGTTCTAGAGAACTGCACATCTTCTCATAGAAAGCGGCCACACTTTCTCATTCACATAGGTGAGTCTATCAAAGGTACTCCTGTAGCTTGGTACCCCACTCTATACATAGCTATAGACTTCATTAAGAGTTAAAGAACTCAACCTTAACCGGATTCAAGATATCATGCCATGGGAAAGGTGCATGATTCTATCTCCAAATCATTTGTGAGTTGTTATTCCCTTTGAACCTATTTCTAGGTGGGTATCCATCACAAAATGACTCAATTTCTAGTGGGCAAAAGTCTCATGCCTTTAGAGGTATATAATACCTTTTCTCTAGCTAATCCTTTCGTCAAAGGATCATTTAAGTTCTCTTCCGACCTAACATGATCCACACGTACAACACTAGTTGTGAGAAACTCTCTAACTTTGTTGTGTTTTCGACGCATTTGTCGATTCTTACCGTTTTAAAAACAGTCTGCACTTTTGCAATAGCCGCGGTAATATCACAATGGATCATAATAGCTGATATCGGTCTATCCCATACAAGAATTGAGAAAGAAAGTTTCTCAACCATCATGCTTCTTCACTAGCTGCTGCTAGTGCTATCAATTCAGACTTCATCGTAGATTGAGCCAGAATTGTATGTTTCTTTGACTTCCAAGAAACAACGCCACCAACAATATTAAACAAATATCCACCAGTGGCCTTGGAGTCATCTGAAAGAGAGTTCCAATCAGCATCGCAGTATCCTTCAAGGACTGCAGGAAATCTCTTATAGTGTAATCCTAGGTTAACGGTCTTTTTAAGATACCGCATAACCCTCTCAATTGCATTCCAGTGTTCCAAACCAGGATAATTGGTAAACCTGCATAAAAACCCCACTGCAAACAAAGACTACCAATTATACTAGCATATTCAGATTTCCTAACGCTATCACCAGTATTCTTAAACAGTTTAACACTAGCATCAAAAGGAGTACTCACAGGTTTACAATCAAAGTAGTTGTACTTTTTCAAAATCTTTTCAATATAATGAGATCGATCCAAAGAAATACCATCATTAGTTCTAGTAATCTTAATTCCTATAATTACACTAGTTTTACCCAAATCTTTCATTTCAAAGTTAGACTTAAGCAAATTCTTAGTTTCTTCAACCACAGACAAGTTTGAACCAAAATATGCAAATCATCCACATACAAACAAATGATGATGCATGCATTGTTTTCAAACTTATAGTATATGCATTTGTCACTTTTATTAATTCTGAAACCATGTGAAATCATCAAACTATCAATTTTTTCATGCCATTGCATAGGAGCTTGTTTCGAACCATAAAGTGACTTATCTAACTTACATACTTTTTGTTCTTGACCTGGAACAACAAAACCTTCAGGTTGTTCCATGTAAATTTCTTCTTCTAATTCACCATTTAAAAAATTTGTTTTAACATCCATTTGATGAACAACAAGATTATGCACAACAACAACAACAATCAAAACACGAATAGAAGTCAATATTGTAACAGGAGAATAAGTATCAAAGAAATCTACATCTTCTCTATGTCTAAAGCCTTTAGCTACCAACCTAGCTTTGTATTTGTCTACTGAACCATCAGGGTTCAACTTCTTTTTAAGTACCCATTTACAACCTACTGCTTTGCAACCAAGGGGTAAATCTGCTAGGTGCCAAGTTCCATTAAGATTATGGGAGTCCATTTCATTATCTACGACTTCCTGCCAAAAACCAGATTCAGGAGAATTAAGTGCTTCTTGAAGACTAGAAGGGTCTTCCTCTAGATTATAAACTTCAAAGTCAGAACCGAAGTTCGTCGCAATCCTAGCCTTTTGCTACACCTATGTTCAATTTCAGCATCTCTAGTTTCTTCATTTCTAGGTTCTTCTATTCTAAGTTGAGAACTTGTAATAGGTATATCACTAGTTAGAGAACCCCCTCTATTTATAGATTTAAAAGGAAATCTATCTTCAAATAAATCAACATTAATAGATTCAATAATAACTTTATTATTAAGATCAAAAAATCTATAAGCTTTACTGTTTTGAGCATACCCAACAAACACAAATTCATAAGGTTCACTAGATAATTTTGATCTTTTAGGATCAGGAATACGAACATAAGCCAAAGAACCCCATAATCTAAAATATGAAACATTAGGTTTTCTGTTTTTCCAAAGTTCATAAGGTGATATTTTTGTTTTTGAATTTGTAACACAATTCAAAACATAACAAACAGTCAACAAAATTTCGCCCCACCAATGTGAGGCGGCACAAGAACTTAGCAAACATGCAGTCACAAGAGTAGTAAAAGTACGATTCTTTCTTTCAGCTTTTCAATTCATTTCAGGGTTATAAGGAGCAGTTTTTTCATGTATAATTCCACAAGATTCATAAATTTCAGTGAATGGTTTCGAATCATATTCAGTGCCTCTATCACTACGAAATCTCTTAATTTTTCTACCAAATTGATTTTCAGCTTCAGCAATAAAAACCTTAAATTTTTCAATAGCTTCATTTTTATGACTTAGCAAGTAAACATAAGTATAATTTGAAAAATCATCAACGAAAATCATGACATATCTTTTTCCATTTCTATTTAATATACCTTCAAATTCACACAAATCAGAATGCACCAACTTTAAAGGCTCAGATTCTCTAACAACAGATTTATGAGAACTCTTGGTTATTTTCTCTTGACTACAAGATTCACAATTTTCAAAATCATGCATGAATAGTTTTGGAATAAAACCTTGCTTGCTCATAGTATCTACTGATCTACTGTTTACATGACAAAGTCTAGCATGCCAAACATTAAAAGTACACACCATATAAGAAGAAGATGCTATTTTATTCATTTCAACATTAAGCTTAAACACTCCATCAGTAGCATAACCTTTTCCTACAAACACTCTGTTTTTAGTAATTGTGTAAACATCAGATCCAATAGTTTGATACAAGCCAGCCTTGTTGAGAAGATAGCCGGAAACAAGGTTTTTTCTCATTTATGGAGTGTGGAGAACATCTTTCAGCATAAGTGTTTTCCCATAAGTAAACTTCAGTTATATCGTACCAGAACCTTTTACAATAGTGTTGTGGGAGTCTCCCAACAACACTTTCTTATCCTTTGTTTCTGTATAGCTCTTAAATAGGGACCTACCAAAACAACAATGGCGCGAAGCACCACTATCTATCCACCACCCATCAGTTCCACCAACCATGAAAAATTCTGGGTCAGAAACCATGGCAATAATAACGCTTTCAGCAACATTAGCTTGAGCGTTATTCTTTCCTTTGTTATTCATGTAATCCCTAGCCATGTGGTTCGGTTTACCGCAGGCATAGCAAAGGAACTCCGAATCGGAGTTCTGAACTTTCCTTGATGGGTGTGGGTTCTTGTTTTGATTAGGTTTTCCTTTCCTTGGGTTTCATATGTTTTTTCTTAGGTTTCAAGCTCGACTGAGTTTAATTCTTATTGTTGGAGACAATAAGAATCTCTTCCTTTCTATCTTGTTTCCGTGCTTCCTCTTCAACCCTGACCTTAACAATCAAACTTTCAAGAGAAAATTCCTTAAACTTATGACGCAAAGCATTACGAAAATCTTTCCAGTTAGGTGGAAACCTGTCAATCGTAACAACTACTTTAAATTGTTCATCAACTTAAGGTATGAACCTTCGGTCATAATTTCATGCGCAATTTTCTGAAGTTCATGAGCCTGAGCAACAACTGATTTTTCATCCACCATTTGATATTTCATGTATCGGCTTACAACATATTTCTTCGATTCGGCTTCTTCAGTATCATATTTTTTCCTGTAAGGCATCCCAAACATCTTTAGAAGTATCAAATGTGGAGTAATATTCATATAAACTGTCAGACAATGCATTGAGAATATAGTTATTGCAATCAAAATCATCATCTACCCATTTTTCATAGGCTTTTTGTTTTTGTTCAGCAGTTTGGGTAATAACAGGTTCTTCAGTTTATTGAGGAGTTGTGCTTGCTGCAGCTGGAGTTGCTTTTGTCGCAGCTTCTGCATCTTTTGGATCGTCTGGTTTGATGTAGGTCACCATCATGTGCAACTGCATCAGTTTGAGGTAGAAGAAAAACTTTTGCTTCCATCTTCTGAAATGGAGTCCTTTAAACTTGAACGGCTTATTGATATCAGCAACAATTTTCTTTTCAGATTCCATGGTAGAAGGATTCGTCTTAAAATTGTTGGAACAGTCGCCGACTTCATACCTGAAAAACAAGGATTAAACACAAAAAACAAGTTATCGGTTGAGTCACGACCATGTCGCTCTCTTTAAGACGTTATGTGGCTCTGCCTTGAGTTTTGTGCAAGCAGTTCTTTCTTCGTCACAACGCCTCCAGGATAAAACATCCGAGACAAAACTCTCTTCAATTCCTCATGCACACAATGAGAGATGGATCACTTTCACTCTTTCTAATCTTGCTCAGAAAAACTGGTCTCTTGATTCTCAGAAAAACAATGGTGTTAAAACTTATGTTTTTTCTGTTCTCAAAAACTGCCTTTTATAGCCTAACATTAAAACCAAAATTAATAGAGAATAAATTAAATTTATTGCTTCCATAAAAATTCCATTCAATCAGTTAGAAAACGGGCAATTAAATTATGCCATAATTACCACAATTAAAACGTAATTAACTTTTGAAAAAATATTTTCAAAAAACAACAAAAATACTTTCCAAATTCAAGAGACCTCCCAAGGCCCCGCTCCCGGACTATATATATATATATATATTATTTTTATATATATCCAATCAGTAGGTGGAGGGATTTGATCCTGAGAACTCACCCTCAAGGCCCAAAATGCTTAACCACTGGGCCAAGCTCGAATTATTGATATAAATATACAAAAGAATTATTTTAAAATATATATCCCAACAGTTTCCCATCCAATTGAAGCAAGAAACACTTGTATAGTTGTGTTTGTTCAATATCCATATTTGTATAAAAAAAATAAAGATTACTTACCCAAACCCGAGCAGTTTTTTCTTGTCTAGACAAGTTTCACTAAATTTCTTTTCATCTGGCCAAACTCACTTCTCTTTTGTTCTACGATAACTTTATGCATCCACCGCTAGCTTTCATCTTACCTTGTTGTATATCATTCAACCAATTCTAAATCAAAACCAAAAAGTTCACAAACATAAAACTTCTCCATTCGAAATCAATATCGAAAAAGACGAGGTCGTCATTTTTCACAAGTAGAATCATGATATACAAGGTCTGAAATAAATCAATTTAAATAATGCATAAAAAAACCTTAAAAAGTACAAATTATAAGAATTTTTTTTTTTGAAAAGAAATCTCTACCAAATACAAAGTTTTTATTTTTTTATTTTTTTCTGACTTCGCGTTAAGTCATTTCTTCCGGTGTTGGATTCATCTTGAAGAACCAGAAAAACAAAGAAGAAAGCTCTATACATATATATATATTAGGCAAACGCGTAATTTTGGTTACACGTGTTTGGTCATGTGAATATTTTTTTTGGTCTAAAAACATGTTTCTGGACTAGCGTCTAGCGGTTACTCTAATGGTTTAGACACCAAACGGATTTTATACACTAAACGGGTTCCATATAATGGATTAACCAGTAATTTCCAGATAGGCAGATACATGAATGAGTGGTTGTTTCCAAATTTGGATGTATGTTGGTTATCTAGTACACACCAAAATCCTAGCATAGGGTTCTCGTTTTGGCCCATAGACATACATTAATGAAACGCAGATTGACGTGGAAGAAAAACATGTCACTGTTTTGACAATTGATACGGAATAATAAATGGAACTATCAACCAATCAATAAATAGATTTTGGTCAATTTAACAAAATCCAAAAGCCCAGTAGTAAAAGAAGTTTGGAGGACTGCTGCTTTCATAACTATGAAAGAATTATGTTTCCTTAGAAATAGATGAGTTTTTGAAGCTTTGAAGCAGAAGATAATGCATAGTACTAAGGAATATGAAGTTAGAATGAATGGTTGTATGTGAAATACAGTGGAATACTTACAAATTCTTAAACCCTTTGGAATGAATTGCAGGAGAGTGAAGCATATCAAGATACAAGAATTTTTCTTTTCTTTTCCCACTGGAGATCAAATTTTACTATGTTGTGATGGAGCTGCAAGAAACAACCCTGGAGAGGCAGGATATGGGTTTGTATGAAGGGATTCAACATGCACTATTTTAATTGTTGTTGCAGGTGGGTATTGCAACAAACTTTATGACAGAGATGTTTGCAGTCATCAATGCATGTGAATGGGCTATTAACAAAGATTTCTTAAAGATATGCATCAGAACTGATTCCCAAGAAGTCATAAACTCTTTTTCAGCTAGAAAAGTACCTTGGTAAGTGCAGACAAGGTGGAACAAAATAGTTGATGTGCTTATTAACTGCCAATTCATTCATAGTCACATAGATATTAATTTCTCTGTTGATGGTCTTGCAAAAATGGGAGCTCTCCTAACTAGAGGTGAAAAGAGAATTTTCTTACGTAGACCTTCTTTTATGCTACACATGGAAAATCCTGATACTACATATTATAGGTTTAGTTGAATTATGAGGAATGCTTGCTTGTAAACATCTAGTTCTGAGCCCTGTTGTTATTTTTGAACAGTTTTTGTAACCAATTTTTGAAATCAATACAATTATTATTAAGCAAAAAAAACCCAATCAACACAGAAATACAGATGATGTAGCGACAAGATAATCTAGAGAGGGAAAGAGGTTTGATCTGTTATTTCTGCTTGCATGCGCGGTCGTGCACTACCACATGAAAGACATTGGATTCACACAATTTTTAAAATAAATTCAGAAATAAGCAGTGGGTCATAGCCATCTCATCTTAATCTAAATCTAGAACTAGAAAATCAAACAAGAAAGTAGAAGACAAGACAAGATTGTGCCCTCTATATATAGTTTGGACTGGACCATCTCAACATATATCTAATCTATAAAGCTTCTCTCGCTCGTGCTATGCCATGCACTTGGCTGATCTCTTTTATATATCTCTCAAAAGAAAAAAAGGTGAGAATAATATTACATGTGCTGCTACTTCGTAAGGCTTACTCTTCATAATTCGAAAAAAGTATAGCATTTTTTTAAGTTGGATATTTAGTATTTTTGTAAATTCCTAAAAAGAGAACAATTAAAAGTTAAATCTCAAAGTTATGGCAATAAAGGGAGCAAGAATGTTTAAAGGGTTGGAAATTCGTGTATTTTAAAAGTCGCTCCTTACAAAATAAAAGAGGAAGAATAAACTTATCCGCTTCTCATTCATCTCTTAAAAATAAAAAAAATGAATCCGAGGAAGAATAGGGATCCAAAGTTATTGCAGCCCGTGTTTAGATCTCTCTCAATAATGTTTTGTTTCAATTGAAAATTAATCATGTAATCAAGTTGTAATCATTTATAAATCAATGTATAAATCCACAAATGTATGCAATTAGAGCACCCGATTAAGAACGGTATAAACAATAGAATAAGTATGATTATTTTGTGATATTGTTGCATGTTCCATAGTTATAGCCGTTGTTACCTATTTTTCCAATAAATACACCAGCAGTAGTAATGTCGCAACCAGTATATGTTGGTGGGCTATATAAAAAAATAGTCAAATTTCTTAAGGGTCTATGTAGTCACTGTTTGGTTAATGCATGTTATCGAGCTGGAACCCAGGTGATCATGATGGGGAAAAGGTAGGATGTACAAAGTATGAGTGTTATTAATAAAAATTGGTAAACAATATCTTATCTTTATTGTATTTGGTGTTTAGTGCATGAAGATATCAATAGATAGAAAATACAGATTCATTCCAACGGTACATGGTCTAACAGTCCTCGTGGCTTATTTCATGCTTCAGCCAGTATTTTAACTGGTTTTTTCTTTATGGAAATGGAAAAAGCAAAGTTCGTGAAGGCAAAGTACCACTACGGGGCATTTTGCTTCGCTATAGTTTAATTGTAGCTAAGTAAAATGAGCATGAAGGTCCACCTCATTATGGGTGAAGGGTTCCGTTTAGCCTAACCAATTTAAAATAAATAGTGTTAAACGAAAATTCAGTGTCTGTTTTTTTTTCTTTTCCGAATTGTATTTAATTGTTTAATTGATTTAGATAAATATTATTTATGGTTTAAAAAAATATAAGATAAAAAAAAAAGGAAAAAAATAGGAAAACAAAATGAACTTTAATAAAATAAAAGAGTTAAAAGTGAATAAACGTGATATAATTAGAGTGACCATTTATTATAAATAAAGGGTTCATGTAAGCTACACAATTCATCCCTTGGAAAAAAATTGTGTGCTTCATAAGGTTGCTATCCACTACTTTTGTTCTTCGTGAACAAGAGTGAGACAATAAGACTTTGTTTTGGGATCACAAAGCACGAGTTGGTAAGAATCTTATTTGATAGTTACGCGACATGTAATCGAGGCTAATTCAATAATTCTTGTCTATTCTAAAGTCCTGCTCTTCCGATATAAGGTCATTCAAGAATTGTTGATCATAAACCCTAGATTTGATAGATTTGAATCTAAGATCGTATACTGACACTAGTTGGTCGAAATCTAAATTAGAAAGAAAACTTCATCTAAGGTATCTCATAAATTCCTTGAGAAGTTTTACCAAGATATCTCTAGATTATTCTAATTATTTTTGTTGTAGCATAGATTAGGTATTTCTACAACTTTTGAAGAGTATAAACCTTAATTCTACAAGTTTGTTTTGATACAACTTTTAGCTAGTAACTATTCAAAACAAACAAAAGATTTCAAAAACCTTGAATCACATCTAAAGGGAAATCAAGCCGGTAATTTGTGAAAGCAAAATATCTTCACTTAGGTTGAAACAACTCTTAGGTTGTAAAGGACGTCAAGTAAGGGAATCAAGTGCATAGAGCGTTCTGAGGTTCAAGATACGTAAGGAGCGCGACTATAAATGAATCACTTGGAGGGTGGATTCGGTCTCAACTGCATTCTAGTTCGAAGTATGATAGTAGGATAGTGTCTGTAGCTGCTTAATACAGCTCGACGTTCAAATCTGGACGAGGTTCCAGTTTTTTTTGCAGGTGCAGTTTTCCTCGTTAACAAAAAATTTATGTGTCTTGCTTTACTTTTTCTTCCACATTATATTTGCATTTGATATAATTAAAGTAAAATCAAGTGATTCGATAGTCAACCTAAACAGTTTTTTTTAACTAAAACTGTATACAAGACTTGTTCTTGAGAATTCGTATCTTGAAATATAGATTACAAGTCATGTTCTTCTTGGAATTCGGTTCGTGTACTGTTATGATACATACTAGGTTCATCTAGGATATTGATTTCTGAGATCGTCCAAGAGTTCTTGTATACAGTTAGGTTCACGGATCTTAGATATTAAATACTGATTGTACAAGAAAGATAAATCGTATATACATATTTTTCAAGGATCATTGAGTTGGTTTACTTGCAATTGTATTAGGTTTCGTCTTATAGGTCCAAATGAAAAAGTTTGTAGTGTACTTGATACCCTCTCCTTTTCAATATCTCAATGTTGACGGAGGGTCATTGGAATGATATAATAAATGTACTGATATGCTAATGAAAGTGCAATCTAAAAGTTATTGATTATGAAGAAACAATAATCCCCTCTCTCGCGAAAGTGATCAGGTGGAGACATGATAAACTTATTTACTAAGTCATTAACTATGTTTAATTTTGGAAAACACATGACTGAAGGAACTGTCTGTAAATTTTCCTGGATGGAATCAAGAGAAGATTCCGGCATCAGAGGGAGGATATAAGGACATGATGTCGACATAGTTTTCTTCAAAATATGAAGGTGTGTTTTACTCTTTTCCTTTTGATCAAGATTATTTTTCCCACGGGGATTTGGTTACTCGAGATATTTTTTAGAGAGATAAAAATAATTAAACCGTGTTATGTTTAATGTTGAAGACCCAAAAGATATTGATATTATTGACCAATATGGAAGGAAAGAAATGAAACATGATAATTTATCAAATGAAGCAACTTCCAAAAATAGCAAGAATAAAAAGGATTGCATCACAACAGCTTTCCATTAAAGTCAACTAGTAGCACTGATGTTATTATTGTTGTATATCAATATTGGTTTTTCATTAGTCACCTATAAAATATATAAATGATGCTTGTATTGGTATTCAGAAAAGGCACACTTCTGGATTCATCACGTTGTATTCTTTTTCCCTTCGCCAAGATTCTGTCTTACTGTGTTTTTTGTTTCTTTATCATAATGAGGAAGCGCATGCGTGTTTAATCCTGTTTATTTTTTTTTAAATATTGTACTACTTTCTTTGGTTCAAGTTTTGTCTCTCCGCATTTACCTGACGAGCTTTTAATGAGGAAATTTACTTAAATACAATGGTCATAGAGACAAAATTACGTGGAACAGAATACATGTAAAACATTACATATGAAGCACAACATACAATGCGTTAAATGTTGAAGTACACTTGAAAAACTATTGTTAGACCGTACAAGGGAAAGTGTTTTATGGCTTTAATCCTATGTAAGTGTGCTCAATTAGCTAGTTAGGTTTTCCCTTGACATATATATAAAAGGAGTGAAGTTATATATGTAATACTAGAACTCTCTAATCAATCAGATCTCGTTTTCATTTTCTCATTTTTTTTATTTTCTTTATAATTTTCTCTTACGTATTTATTATTTTATGGCATAATGTTTTACTCTTCTGAACATTTTATTTTTATAAGATTCAAGGCCCGACTTGCTCTGCCAACCAAACGCTCAGATTAACAAATAAGCTTTTGCAGGCCACGTGTATTTTATTTTGGAGCAAATCCCAACCCTTGTCCCATCTAATCAGGGAACGATTTTTTTGGCATAATGCCATTTTTGTGGGGACCTTATTCATTTAGGTCATCTATTGTGATGAGCTAAGGGGTGTTATAATAGATGACCTAGTTACCATTTATTTTAATTAACATAATCCTAACTCAAAACTAATAACTTAAGCTTAATAACTTGGTGTTTGAGGGTGAAAACAGTTTCTGCTGATTTCGGTAATTTCGTGTGTTGTGGGTGAGAAACGAGTCCTAACCCTAAACAATGTACTGCAAGGGAGTACTTTAGATTCGAGAGATCAATCTGTACAAATCCGGCCTAAAACAAGAAATGGCCGTTCCAGACTTGCTTCGGTCACAAAGTTAAGGAGAAGGGTTGGTTTTGGGGAGGGAAGCGAAGAGGGTGTTGAGACCAGAGTAGTTGATTCTGGAAGAGTAGTTGTTTGACTTGTATCATAAAGTGAAATCTAACAGATGGGAAAGCTAACAGGTGATTTCTGAGTGTTGTATGCTCCTGACCAGAACCTGTTGTTCGGTGGAAATATGTAAGACTTATTTATACAAGTCGAAGTGAAACGTACTCTGGTCTACGTAAGAAATGGAAACGGATGAGTAAATGGGAGGAGGTAGTAACCGGTAATGCCTGGAATTGATGTTCCATAATGAAGGAAAGCGTTTCACCATTATTCCATATATTTACTAACCACCTCATCCTTATGACATTGTCTTGTAACGGGCGTAGTGTACGCCGCACGCTGCAAACCGCCAAACCAATACCCCAATGAGCATCCCCCAGTTTGTGACATGTGTTGATGTCTCGAGTGTTTTCGTGGAAAACAGGTAGCATGTTGTTGCTGTTTGGAAAGTTGAGCTTGGGAGACTTGCCGGCTCGATGGTGATCTTCGACGGTCGAGATTTTGCATCTTGAGAGGAAGGGTAGTCGTTGATTATTGCAACCTTTCGTTTGGTAGCCAGCGGCATGAAAACATGGCAGGCATGGATTTAACATGGTTAGGCATGGCCAAGCTAGGATTTTGGCATAGTTTAGGCGCGGCCAAAAACTAGGATTTTAGCATTGTTTGGGCGCGACCAAAATCAGGGCTTGGCGTCGGGCCAAAGATTGCCATGCGTTGGCTGGCGACTTTGGACGACTAAGATCTGTATTTTATATGGAAGGGTGGTCATCGATTGTTGTCACCCTTCGTTTTGGCATCCAATGGTCGTGTAGGAGAGGCTGGCATGGCTTTGGCACAGCGGTGCGGCTGGCATGGTTGGCATTCCTTGGCGCGGAGGCGTGACTGGCACGGCATGCTATTGGCACACATGGCATGGTTGGCAGGCCTTGGCGTGGTTTATGCGCGACCAAACTAGGGTTTTGGCATAGTTTGGGGACGACCAAAATTTAGCGTTGGGCTAAAGGTTACCATGCGTTGGCTGGCGACCTCGGACGGCTAAGATCTGCATCTCAGATGGAAGAGTGGTCGTTGATCGTTGCAACCCTTCGTTTTTGCAGCCGTGAAGGAAAGGCCGGCATGGCATGGTCTAGCCGTGGTTTAGGTGCGGCCAAAACTAGGGTTTTGGCATCGGGCCAAAGGTTACCATGCGTTGGTTGGTGACCTTGGACGGGTAAGATCTGCATCTCATATGGAAGGGTGGCCGTTGATCGTCGCAACCCTTCGTTTTGGCAGACGTGAAGGAAAGGCCGGCACGGCATGGTTTAGGCGTGGCAAAAACTAAGGTTTTGGCATAGTCTAGGCGCGGCCAAAAACTAGGGTTTGGCATTAGTTTGGGCGCAGCCAAAATTGGGGCTAGGAGTTGGGCCAAAGGTTACCACGCATTGGCTGGCGACCTCGGACGGCTAAGATCCGCATATCAGATGGAAGGGTCATCATTGATCGTTGCAATCCTTTGTTTTGGCAGCCGTGAAGGAAAGGCCGGCATGGCATGGTTTACCATTGGCACGGCGGCGGCTGGCATGGTTGGCAAGCCTTGGCGCGGAGACATGGCTGGCATGGTGACGCGACTGGCATGGTTGGCATGCCTTGGCGCGGAGACGTGGCTGGCATGGTTGGCATGCCTCGGCGCGGAGACGTGGCTGGCATGGTGACGCGGCTGGTATGGTTGGCATGCCTTGGTACGAAGACGTGGCCGACATGGTTTTCCATTGGCACGATGGTGCGGCTGGCATGGTTGGCATGCCTTGGCGCGGAGACGTGGCTGGCATGGTTTGCCATTGGCACGGTGGTGCGGCTGGCATGTTTGGCATGCCTTGGCGCGGAGACGTGGCTGGCATGGTTTTCCATTAGCACAGTGACGCGGCTGGCATGCCTTGGCGCATAGACGCGGCTGGCATGGTTTTCCATTGGCGCGGTAGCATGAGAATTAGGATTTGGTACAGATGATGTCGGTCAATGCTAAGGGTTCTGTCGTGGAACATGACACATGTAGAAAAAAGGTACCCTGGTAATTCTTATGTAGGCATTCTAATTGGTTCAATAAATGCGCTAATGGTCATAGTGAATTCATGTCATATGTACGGTTTTACGATTTTAACCCTAAGCTAAAAACCACCATCAACATTATGTCCCCTGCTTAGCTCGGAATGGGAGCTTTGTTGCGAGGTAATCATAAGATGGTGAAGGGAAAGGAAAAAACAAAACTGATAAGGTGTGGGAAGATGATCAAGAAGACCCGGCTAACCTTTTTCGAAAGATACGGAGAGTTTGTGATTCTCGTGTTGGCGGCCTTGCATAGAGTCTACTTGTGGTGTTGCTGGATAGACCGTGAAATGGTAGAAACGGTTGCTAGTTGAGATGTAGACTATCGGCTTGGCTTGGTCGCGCGTCATCTTGGTCGGGCTGGGAAACGCGGAGGTGATGACTCAGCGAATAGTTGGCGTTAGTCGACTTGGAAGGGAACTGTTAGCGTAAACTTGGCGCGGTGTTGGCACGACGTGACTTGGGCGATGGCGTGGCGTCTTGATACCGTGAAGCTTGCCATTGCGGGCATGGTTGCCTCTTTCAATGCCTAGTTCGAATAAGAAATCATTTCCTCATTTAAATGCCAAAGTATCACCCCTCATGTTTCCTTTGTTTGGATTTCATTAGGGTTTTGGTGAGGGGTTTTGTTTGAGGCTGATTTCCCGGCCGTGATGCAATCACGTTCTATTTACTCAGCCTCTGTTTCTATTTCTTCCTTTAGAGTTTCCACGGTATTTATGCCGGTGAAGCTGCATCGTCTTCCCCGTTTTATAACAAAGATTTCCTCTTGTTGAGTTTGTATCTCTTCATCATGTCAATCAGAAGTGAATCATCCTCGAGCCAGCTAGATTCTTTAGTCAAACGCATAGGGCCTGACTTTTGCAATGATTCCCCCATCCGGATCATCCGAGTCAAGAAGATTATACCGATATGTTTTCATCGACCGACAGATGTTTTATTGTTTGAAGATGAATGACAAAAGTTTTCTTATGTGTAGAGATATCCCGTCGGAGGATGCGTCACCATCGTTAATGAGGATGATTTGGTTACCCCTTTTCCTTCGAGACCGATCCCGCCAACCGCTGCAGATCTGAAGAACGCCAACTTAGGAATTCCTTGTCATGAGTATCCCAATGCAGGTTTGTCGTTCGGAACTTGCATGAAGTGTCTTTCCTCTAACTACCGGAACGTCGGTGGGTTTCTGGTGCGGAAAGAATTCGTGACTTTTTACACAGAGATATGGAGGATATATGGCCACATCGCCACCAGGAGTGTGGTGCAATATTGTTCGTATGCCTTGGTTTCTACAGTGAATTGTCTCTTGTCGATGGTCGCCGAAATGGAAAGTATGTCTATCCGTGCTGTCGCGGAATCAACTATTTAAAAGTGGGAGAACATGTTGTCTACCTGTGAATCCATGAAGTTCAACGTTAGTTGGTTGCGGCATCGTCTTGATAGAGCCGGTATTCTTGCTGGCGTGGTTCCTGCTGCGAAAGCTATTCTGTAAGAGGAGAAAGCTCTGGCCATGGAGTCATAGAATGTGGAAGAGTCAATCCAGAACTTGAAGAGTAGGACTGAAAGGTATCAAAGCCGGTTAAAGATGACACTTTCGAGGGGTTACAATCTGTTGGATGGGATTTTCTGAGTTATGTAGTTGCGAGATGTTTGGTTTCTTTCAGGGTATTGAGCATTTTTTTTTTGAAAGAATAAGAGAATTTTTTTGATTTGCTTCAATCAAACAAAGGAAAAGAAACTTGATAATTGAGATGTGGAAGAAAAGTGGAAAGATACTTGGCTATCCGTGCTTGTGATATGGCGGGGCGCAAGGTGGCGGTCAGGCGTAGCATGCCTTAAGCCACTTTCCGTTGATGACCGCTTCCAGTTTTCCTCCGTCTTCTTAATGACCTTGTAGTACCCACTGATGTCGGTCAATGCTAAGGGTTCTGCCGTGGAACATGACACATGTAGAAAAAAGGTACCCTGGTAATTCTTACGCAGGCATGCTGATTGGTTCAATAAATGGGTTAATGGTCATAGTGACGTCATGTCAGATGTACGGTTTTACGATTTTAACCCTAAGTTAAAAACCACCATCAACACTTCGTTAATGCATAAACATAAAAACACTTTTTTTCCTGGTAACCTACTTTCATTTTAAACTCTTGTCTTCTCCTCGTGTTATTTCTTTCACTTTCATAATTTTTTTAAATCCAAATTTTAGAATTTTGTATATTATAAGATACTTTCCTCCTAGCCAATGTCTTCTTTATACATTTGTGATTGATAAATTAAGTAGTAATCATAAAAATGGAAGTTGCAGAGAGAAGTTCAGTTAGGACTTTGTGAAAAAACTTTAGTCGAACTAGCCGAAGCTGATGGAAATAAAGAACATGAAGAACAATTCGGTCGTTTTGGAAAGAAAAATTCGTAACCGAACTTTCTAGGTTCCTAGCCGAACTTTCTGTTAATGTATTTCGGCTATTTCGAAGAAAAAAAAAGGTTTTTATCCAAAATTTCTGTAAATGTGTGTTTTGTTTTTATCTTAGGTTCGGCTAGGAACATTGTGGTATCGACATGGTAGTCTTGTTTCCTAACCGAACATTCTATAAATGTACGTTTGGCAATTTTGAAAGAAAAAAAAAGGTTCCTAGTCGAACTTTTTAATTTACTTGCCGAACTTTCTAATTCTCAACCGAACATCTTAGTTTCCTAGCCGAATTTTCTGTAAATATACATTTTGGTTTTGTCTTAGCTTCGGCCAGGAACATGGTGGTCTCGACATTGCCGAACATAACTCTGTCAAACACAAAATGGGAATTCGGCTAGCTGCTTTTGAGTTTTCCAACCGGAACCTAGTCCACGCACCATTAAAGGGGATGTTCGGCTGTATTTCTGTTTTTCTAGCCGAACCTTCTCCCTAAATACGTCAAAGAGGATGTTCGACTAGCTGTACTTCCATTTTCCTAGTCGAAACTATAGCTGCTTTGTTGATCTACCCTTTAAAGGTTTCATTTTCATAAATCACTCATTACCGAATCATTATGAAGATTGAGGATTCGTATTCCTCAAAATTGGCTTTCAAGTCACTTATTAATCTCAAAACCTAGTTTAAAAAAAAATCCCCAAAAATTTTATTCTCGTTCTTCCCTTTCAAATGATATTTAATCTTGATTCTCTTGCACTAAATTAAATCAAATATGTAATCTAATCTTAATAACATAATCTATTACCTTAACTAACTTAGTTATTAGTAATAAATCTAAGAGGGTATTCTGGCCTTTAAGAAAAACATTTAGATAATGAGTATTTTCAAATTACTTCTAAATAACCTACTAACATGGGAAGAATAGTCCCCCAGAAACATAGGAAACTTGTTTTGAGGCATACTCACTTTTTTGAGGCATACCTAATGGTGCCAAAATAGGGTCACTAGATAAAAAAACATCATAACTGTTAGAGCACTGCTCGGTCGAACTCGCATGCGTTGCTATCTCAAGCATGTTTGTCAATTTTAGTGATCAAAACTATAAGTCTTGATTTCTAGCCTATTTATAGATGTCTTGGACGAGGATATAGTTTGTGTAGTTGAGCTTAGACTTCACGTCGCTTATCACTTGAAGACGAAGAACTACTAAGGAGAGCTTGTGGAACTTCATCGAAAAATTTTATGTGGAGACTTAAACTCATCTATCACTTGGAGAGTCTATTTCTACTTTATCTCCTATATTGAGACATAAGTCGTGTTACGGTATAGTTTTCTCTATACACATTTGAGATTTCGAGCTGAGTATATCTCGCTTACATATTTCTCGAAATATGTGTTGGTAAGCTTTCGCTTCGACTAAGTTCATCTTATATCATGAGAAAATTTCCGAGTAACATCTTACATGGTTTGTGTGATACAATCATTTGGTGTAAGACTTGGAATGTTTCGATAATGATTATTTCAATATCTTGAAAATTGCTTTGATGCTAACAGTGTGTGAAAACGGCTATTGTCATTATAAAAGAATGTTTCAATTATTGAAATAAAGAGTTTAGAATCTTGTAACCATCTTTGGATATAAGCATAGCGCGTTCGCGCATTAGTGTATAAGTCCAAAACCGGGAGCCTAAAGTATGCATACTTGTGTGTATACAAAAAAGTTGTAGGAGATTGGGTAAGTATGCGTACCCGTACGCATACTGGAGGAAGTTCACGTCCGTGAATTTCTGTTGAGTTTGAAAACCAAAACCAAACTCATCCGGTTACCTAAAGTACGCGTACCCGTACGCATACTGGTGGAAAGTTCACGTCCGTGAATTTCTGCTGAGTTTGAAAACTAAAACAAACTCAAATCCGGTTACTTAAGTATACATACCCGTACGCATACTTAAGTGGTTACTTTCTAAAATCGGTTGTACATGAACCTAAAACATTTATCAATAAGGAATGCAATCTTTACAAACCATGGCTATAATGTTTATGTATCGATTCGAGTGAATCAAACCGATTTTTCTCCAATTGTGTTCTTGTATAAATCCATGAGAATATCAATTGAAAAACTCTTTAACTAGTTTCATTTGAGTCATTTGAACTAGTTATAGTTAAGATGAATAAGGTTGATGTGAGAGTAATCATATGGATAACCTCGGTTAACTATTTGTGAACCAACATGGTGTACACGTTTGGGTACGGTTACATAAACCTAAATGAGGGTACATTTCATTTGTGTATAACAATCTAAGTTCGATCTAATGGTTGAAAGATATTAGCTTGGTTGAATCAGGATTTTCATCTAACGGTGAATATTGAATGCTTTGTTACCAAGTTAACTTGGATTGCAAACCCTGATTTGAAAACTATATAAAGGAGAACTCTAGCAACTGGGAAACCTAATCCCCACACCTCATGTGTGCTACTAGTTGCATAACTAGAGTCGATTCTCCTTTAACCTTAGGTTTCTTCTAGAGACCCTGTAGGTTAACGACTTGAAGACTTCATTGGGATTGTGAAGCCAGACCCAATGATTCTTTTTGTAGTTACATGATCTGATCTTGTTGTTTCTACGTGATTGAGTGCAATTGTAAAATTTGCTTGAGATTTATATCTCCGATAGGCAAAATAGAAAAGTAATCACAAACAACTTTGTCTCATCGTTTGTGATTCCACAATAACTTGTTTCGCTAGTCGATTAAGTTTATTGTGAGGTGATAGATAATACTAGGCTGTTCTTCGGGAATATAAGTCTGGTTTATCAGTTGGTTCCTATTCACCTTGATTTATCAAAAGACGGGACAAAAACTCTTGGGTATTTCTATGGGAGACAGATTTATTCAATCTTATAGACTTTTCTGTGTGAGACAGATTTGTTTATCAAGTCTTCGACTTTGGGTCGTAGCAACTCTTAGTTGTGGGTGAGATCATCTAAGGGAATCAAGTGCGTAGTATCCTGCTGGGATCAGAGACGTAAGGAGAGCAACTGTACCTTGAATCAGTATGAGATTGATTAGGGTTCAACTACAGTCCAGTCCGAAGTTAATTGGCAGTAGGATAGTGTCTGTAACGGCTTAATACAATGTGGTGTTCAATCTGGACTAGGTCTCCGAGTTTTTCTGCATTTGCGGTTTCCTCGTTAACAAAATTCTGGTGTCTGTGTTATTTCTTTTCCGCATTATATTTTTTTATATAATTGAAGTATCACAGGTTGTGCTTTAAGATCAATCAATTAGAATATCCAACCTTGGGTTGTTGATTTACATTCATTGACACTTGAACATTGGTCTTTGGTACCGTTCAAGTAATTCTTCTTATATTCAATCGGGCTCGCAGATTTCTATTTGTTGATTGCGTTTGAATCAAGAGTTAGAGATATTAAACTCTTTGATATACTTTATTCTAGATTGAGTTTGAATGTCTAGTTGATTTTCTAGAAAGTGTATTGGAGTAAGTCCTCTCAGATTGCCAAACGAATTGTTGGGTGCGGTTTTTGGACCCCCCGCATTTTCAATTACCCCTTATCCGCCCTTTTTTTATAATGACATAACTACCATTAATTAATTAGAGTTAATAATTATGATTAGATTTAATGACAATGATTTATTAGTAATGTTAAGTTGTTAGTATTATATTAGTAGAGAAATTAGATCTTTGCGAGAGAGTTTGGTTTTTTGAGAGCAAGAAGAAGTGAAAAAAACCTAGAATTTTGAGATTGTTGAAATTCAAGATGGGTGATTCAAATGACGAAGGAGAATCTTCATCTCGTAAACAAAATATAATATATAGGTATATTTAATGTCCTTTTATAGGTTGAATTCCTCAAAAAATTGATTGTTCACATGCAAGTTCGCCGAACCAGAGAGATTTTCGGCTGATAACCGGTATGATACATAGATGAACATTTCGGCTCATTCGAAATATAATACTTGTTAGCCGAA
The DNA here is from genome assembly GCF_003573695.1 of Papaver somniferum. NCBI lineage: Eukaryota > Viridiplantae > Streptophyta > Magnoliopsida > Ranunculales > Papaveraceae > Papaver > Papaver somniferum. The sequence goes on along the minus strand of NC_039359.1, from coordinate 165,708,570 downwards.
CTTCTATCTTGAGAAGAAACACAAGTTAAAGGTTCGATATATAAACTAAATAACGAATCATCCAAACCATTTATAAATAAAAAGTTCGGTTTATAAAGTAAATAATCTGCGAACCTTACATACATAGACACCCTGAGAAATTAGTGATAAGGTTCGGCTAATAAATCAAATTTTCGAATCAGCCGAACCTGGAAAAAATACATCTTTTACCTTATTGTATGGTTCAACTCTATTTTCATATTATCTAATCGGCCGAACTTGCAGTTCGCTAAATATATTAAACTAGGTTCTGCTGATAATTGAGATATACATATAAGACGAACTGTTCGTAAGCACCTTCAGGGTGTGATAGACGCATTTATGTGTCTAATTTGTCCTCAATGTTTCGTATTGTTGGTACTCGTTTTTGTCCTTATTATGGTGTTTTGTGTATTTTTAGGTATTTTTGGAAAATAAATATTGTTAGAAAAATCGGCTCGAAAAATCACTCGGAACACCCCCGGAGGACACTTGCTATACGGGGCACAAATTTGGTTAAGGGACACCTCAATTACTAAGGGGCACCCTAAAAAGGCAGCTGCTATTCGCACCCCACAGCTGGTTAGGGGGACACCATCTTCTTCATTTGAAACTTAAAAATTGGCGGGAAAAATGTGGCATCTCTCTGAGAATGTTTCGATCGAAATTTGAAGATGTTCTAGGTGGACTAAAAGGCTGAAACTTCATGGGTAGTTGCGATATGTCATAAAAGAGCTGGTATGGGTGTTTGTTTCGATCAAATTTGGCTGGAAAATCCGTGACAAGGAATCAGGGCAGCCCGTGCATGAGAAGAATAGTTCACGGGTTTTGGAAGATTTATGCGTGTTCTGCTCGTGTATGATGACTCTAGCAACACTCTGGACCGTGAAGAAAATAAATGAGGAGATTTTGCAGCTGTAGAAACATGTGAGAAGCTAAAACAGGGAATAAAATATTCCTAAAATATTTTTCTTCACTGCCGAGTTTAATGAAAATTTGTGAGAGTTATGGTGTGATATTTTGTTGTTGTTGAGTATATATAGGGTGAGGGGATCATAGAGAAGGGGGGCGGAGAGATTGGGAGAGAAAAAGAGCACCACAGAGCGAAAAATCAAATTTGCAGAGCTGCCATTTCTGCTGCTGCAAAACTGAAGAACACGAAGAACGCACCTGCACCAGCAGTCGTTTTTGAACAGTGACAGCAACTCATTCTGTGGGTCGCAGTTTACAGGCAGACTTAAAAACGCAACAACAACAGTATGGCTCTTTGTAACGGTTTTTACAAAAGTTATAAGCGTTGCAAACACGATTTTTATTATAATTCTCCCTTATTCATCATTTTTAACCCTTTGAGCATAAATGAAATCAACTTTTGAGCGTGTTTCCAACATGATGAGCGTCTAATTTTCTCGTAACCAAGGCAATGGATGAAGCTATTCACACATGAACAATGGGTAACTATTTCATTTTCTCTAATATTTAATTATAATTCACTCAATCACTGATTTTTCAGAGTTCTTAAAAGTTTACATAATTTTCTTCATTAGTTGTGATTCAATTAGATAGGTTATGCTTTGGTTAGATAATCTATGCTTAGGGGATACAATTAATTTTTGTGAATATGTTTGATTGTTTGTGGATTAAGAAATAAAGGATTAAAAGGATAATTAGAGTTATGAAATATTTGACATCATTCATGTGTAATAGTGGATTCTAGTGTCTTGGTTATTTTCCAATCACTTGAAATCAATTTTGAGTTAAGTTTTCTATATTTTTAAGTCTAGAATTCATTGCCTTCACAAGCCTCAACGAACTCTTTACTATAACATCATTGAAAATACCATCAATTTTTGGCGCCGCCGACGCGGGCTTATCTTTAGGATAGAGTTTTTAGATTTAGTTTTTTTTAGTTTTTTTTGTTCTTCTTTAAGTTTTTGGGTTTTTGTCTTTTCCTTTCAGATTTTGGGAATTTGGAGCGAAATAAATTTTTGCCAAAGCTTTTGGCGAATATTTAAAAACTTGAAGTAAAAGACAAAGCGAAAGGAGCTAAAGAAGAAGAATTTTTTTTATTTTATAGAAAAAGAGAGTGTTATTTTATTAGATTGTATTAGGAATTCTTTTTATTTTATATTTTTCTTTTTCTTTTTGCACTTTATTTTTTTGACCTTTGTTTTGGACTTTGGACATTTGGACATTAATTTTTTTTAAACCCTACGGAAGGGTAGATTAAATATTAAACTGTTTGCAGTGAAGAACGGTGATTACAATATCACCTCGGCCCCTCGGGTTCGTACACAATATAGGAGTTGTGGCCCGAGTCGACGACAACGGTTCATCCCCCGTCTGGAACGGGAGGTAAGTTTGTCGAAACACTCGTGAATCCCCTGTCAGCGAGTTACTGTATTCCTTCGTTTGCATATATGCTGAGGAACTGAAAACGACTGTTTTAAATTCCTAGTAAATGGCAAGGACTGGCCATACAAGATAAGGGTTCGGATTTCATCACCGTTATCTTCTTGCCCGCCTTAGGAAAATGAAACCAAACGCGAACCTAAGCTTTAAAATTTGGAATAGAACGAGACCTATAGGATAACGAGCTTAGTAGGAAAGTCGTTTGAAAAATATTGGTTACTCTTTTAGCATACTTCGAAGTTCATGATGGTTTCTGTGAGTTGAATGCGTGACTGCGCCGCCTTGTGATAGCGGTGAGGCCTTGGGTATCAAAGCTCCACTGAGCTTCCCTCGCCTCAATTCAACTTACTTTGACTCGGATTGATTCCAAAGGGGTTTGCTTAAATTGTAACGAATTCCCTTTCTAAGGATTAGAAGCTGGTCTAGAAACAATCTAAATGGAGCCATCATGCTTTTTGTTTGCTAGAATTCAGTAGGTTTGTTGTGGTGGAGTCAGCCTTGTTTGTGTTTGCATAGAACTTCCCTTCCCTTTTAGGGCTTTTCGTTTTAGTTTTGTTTTTCTAGTGTATGCCCGAGGTCATTAGAGAACGGGCTTGGAAAAGAAACACTCTAGGTCGTCTGATTAGTGATAAACCTAGTAGTTCTTCTTGTGAAGGCAGGGAGCTCGAAGACTCTTCTTTAGAGAGCCCCGTTTTTGGAAACTTCAGTTTTGAGAATCTGCTTCTTTGTGAAGAAAGTACTCCTAGTCCTTTGGTAGTGCCAGAAATGGCAACTTTAAAAGCTTTATTGAACCCAACTAGGACCTCTCGTCCGTCTTGTATCAAGTTAGCTGAAACCGAGGCAAATTATGAACTCAAACCTGGGACTTTACAGATGCTCCCAACCTTTTTAGGAAAAGAGAATGAGAACCCCTATTTTCATGTTAGGGAATTTGAGGAAGTATGTAGTACTCTGAAAATTAAAAACCTTAGTGATGATGCACTGAAACTTAGGTTATTCCCCTTTTCCTTAAAAGATAAAGCCAAATCTTGGCTGTATAGTTTGGATTCTGAGTCAATTGAAACCTATGAACAACTTACATCTGCCTTTATACATAAGTTTTTCCCAAGGCACAAAACATCGTCTATTAGGACACAAATTTGTACTTTTGCTCAACAAGAGGGAGAATCTTTATATAGGTATTTAGAAAGGTTCAATGACTTAATATCTCAATGTCCTCATCATGGTTTAGAGAAGGTTAGGTTAGTTCAGATCCTCTACGAGGGTTTAGATTATTCAACAACAACCATGGTTGAGTCCTTATGCACAGGTGGGTTTGAGAATAAAACTGTTGATGAGGCGATGACATTTTTGAATGAAATCGCCAATAAGACCCAACAATGGGAAAATAATAGGGAACCCCAGAAAACAATTCTTCTAAGTAGAGGAAATGTCAATAGGGTAGAAGGATCCTATGAGTCAGATGCTAAAATAGCAGCCATAGCCAAAAGGTTAGAAGCGTTGGAATTAGGTCATTCTAGTGGTACTAGTGGTAGAATAGAGCCTTTTTGGGAAGACCATACTGTTGAAGAGCAAGCCAATGCTCTTTATAACAACACTAGATTCGATAACCGTCAGAAGTTTGACCCTTATTCAGAAACCTATAACCCTGGCTGGAGAAACCATCCCAACCTTTCTTGGTCTAAGGGCCAGAATCAAGGTCAGTCTAGTAACTCTCAAGCTCCCCCAGGTTTTGGCTATCCTAAGAATCCTTCAGCCCCGGCACAGTTTCAGAACCCTTCGGATAAGAAGATTATGAGTTTAGAAGAGTCTCTTGCTTTGTTAACTCGTAACACTATGCAGTTTCAGCAATCTGTTGCTCAAGGTTTAGAAGAAAATAAGAGAATAGGTCAGGCTAACTCTCAGGCTATTTCCGAGTTGAAAACCCAGGTTAGTCATATAAATGAGTCTTTAAGAGAAAGAGGTAAGTTTCCTAGTCAAACTCAACCAAACCCTAGAGGAATTAATGAAATAGGTGAAAGACCATCCGATCATGTAAATGCTATTAAAACCCTTAGGAGCGGTAGAGAGATAGACAACAAGGTTTCCATGCCTAATAGTGAACATTGTAGTTCACCCTTCTGAGCCAGAGAATGAGAAGACTGATAGAGTCTCCAAAGAGACCAATGAGGGTCCTGCTGAGCCCGGCTTTGTTCCCAGAGCCCCGTTTCCCCAGCTGCTAGTTCCGACTAAGAGGGAGTCCAACTTTAATGATATATTAGAGGTTTTTAAGCAGGTTACTATCAACCTACCATTGTTGGATGCGATTAAGCAGATTCCGGCTTATGCCAAGTTCCTTAAGGACTTGTGTACACGAAAGCGTAAGCTTAGTGTCCAAAAGAAAGCCTTCCTAGCTAGTCACGTGAGTTCCATTATTCAGAATACCACTACTCCTAAGTATAAAGACCCAGGGTCCCCTACCATTTCTTGCACAATAGGTAAACACCGTGTTGAGAAAGCTTTGCTTGACTTAGGAGCCAGTGTGAATTTACTTCCATACCATGTGTACCTTAAGCTAGGACTTGGTGAGATGAAACCTACCCAGATGACACTCCAGTTAGCTGATAGGTCCGTTAAAATTCCTCGTGGTGTGATCGAGGATGTTCTTATTGAGGTCGACAAGTTTATTTATCCAGTGGATTTTGTTATCCTAGATACCCAACCTGTCCCTGACCCAGAGAACCAGATACCGGTGATTTTAGGTCGCCCATTTTTAGCAACATCCAATGCGATCATTAACTGTCGAACTGGTATTATGAATTTGTCTTTTGGTAATATGACTATTGAGCTGAACATCTTTCACATTAGTAAGCTACCCCAGGAACTGGACGACTCGAGCGTAGAAGAGGTGAACATGATAGGCACCTTAGTAGAGGAGTCATTACCAAACACTTTGATAGAAGATCCATTAGAGAAATGCCTAGCTCACTTTGGGATTGATTTTGATGATGATGATGTGATTAATGAGGTGAATGCTTTGTTAGATTCAACCCCTTTGTTAGACACTAGTAATGGATGGAAACCTAAGTTCGAACCTTTACCCGTTCCCGAGTCTACCCTAGTTCCTTCGTTGGAAAAGCCTCCCAAGTTGGACCTTAAACCATTACCAGATACCCTGAAGTATGTTTTTTAGGCCCCTCTGAAACTTTACCTGTGATTATAGCATCCGACTTGGATAGTGATCAGGAAAGTAGGCTAGTGACTGTCCTTCAGAATAACAAGGAAGCTTTAGGGTGGACCATAGCAGACATTAAGGGTATAAGTCCTATTGATTGTATGCATCATATCTATTTAGAGAGTGACACCAAACCTTCTAGGGAGATGCAACGTCGACTGAACCCTAATATGAAAGAAGTTGTTCGAACCGAGGTTCTGAAGCTGTTAGATGCAGGCATTATCTACCCCATTTCAGACAGTAAGTGGGTCAGCCCCGTTCAGGTTGTTCCCAAGAAATCCGGTATTACTGTAGTCCAGAATGATAACAATGAGTTAATCCCAACCCGAATGACCACGAGTTGGCGTGTCTGTATTGACTATAGAAAATTGAACAAGGTCACTAGGAAGGACCACTTTCCCCTTCCCTTCATCGACCAAATGCTAGAGAGATTAGCTGGACGTAGCCATTATTGCTTTTTAGATGGATACTGCGGTTATAATCAGGTTCCTATTGCCCCAGAAGACCAAGAGAAAACCACTTTTACCTGTCCCTTTGGTACCTTTGCGTATAGACGCATGCCTTTCGGCCTATGTAATGCCCCTGCGACCTTTCAGCGTTGTATGATGAGCATATTTTCTGACATGGTAGAACGGTTCTTAGAGGTCTTTATGGATGATTTTTCAGTGTTTGGTTCGTCTTTCGATGAGTGCTTGCATCATTTGTCATTAGTTTTGACTAGGTGTAAGGAAAAGAATTTAGTGCTTAATTGGGAGAAATGTCACTTCATGGTTCGTTCAGGAATTGTTCTAGGGCATATCGTATCTTCAAAGGGTATAGAGGTAGATAGAGCCAAAGTTGACCTTATTAAAACTTTACCGGTCCCAAAAACCGTAAAAGGTATTAGGTCATTCTTAGGGCATGCTGGTTTTTATCGTCGATTCATTAAGGATTTTAGCTTGATTTCTAGACTTCTTTGCAATTTGCTTGCAAAATATGTTAAGTTTGTCTTTGATGATGCTTGTTTAGAGGCTTTCGAGAAGCTTAAAACTTTATTCACTACCGCCCCCATAGTCCAGGCACCCAACTGGAACCTACCCTTTGAAATCATGTGCGATGCTTCAGATTATGCTATTGGTGTTGTGTTAGGTCACCGAGAAAGCAAGTTACTTCATGTAATTTACTATGCTAGCAAAACTCTGAATGATGCCCAGTTGAACTATACCACTATGGAGAAGGAACTGTTAGTCATTGTGTTTGCCTTAGACAAGTTTAGACCCTATCTCTTAGGTTCTAAGATCGTAATATATACTGATCATGCTGCTTTGAAATATCTTTTGTCTAAGAAGGATACGAAACCTAGATTGATTAGGTGGATCCTGTTGTTACAAGAGTTTTCTCCGGACATTAGAGACAAAAAGGGTGCAGAAAATGTAGTAGCAGACCACTTGTCTAGACTTGTTTGGATACCCTTAATGATTCCCTTCCTATAAGGGACAACTTCCTGATGAACAATTGTTCTTTGTTACCCAATTACCTTGGTATGCGAATATAGTGAACTATCTTGTTACTGGTCGAATGCCCCAACATTGGGGTAAACAAGAGCGTTCTAGATTTTTAGCTGAGGTTAAGCACTTCTTTTGGGATGATCCTTATTTGTTTAAGTATTGTCCAGACCAGATTATTAGGAGATGTATACCTGAGAGTGACCAGTCCAGTATTATTTCCTTTTGTCATGATCATGCGTGTGGGGGTCACTTTAGTGCTAAGAAGACTGCTGCTAAGATATTGCAGTGTGGATTCTATTGGCCTTCGTTGTTTAAAGACTCCCACAGTTACTGTGTTACTTGTGAACGTTTCCAGAAATTAGGAACCATTTCCCGTAGGAACATGATGCCCTTGAACCCTATTTTAGTTGTCGAGGTCTTTGATGTGTGGGGTATTGACTTTATGGGTCCGTTTCCTAATTCTTTTGGTAACCTATACATCCTTGTCGCTGTAGACTATGTCTCTAAGTGGATTGAGGCGGTTGCGTGTAAAACCAATGACCATAGGATTGTGATTGATTTCTTGAAAAATAATATTCTTACACGTTTTGGTACACCGCGGCCTATAATTAGTGATGGTGGGTCGCACTTTTGTAATGGACCTTTTAGGATTTTGATGAAGAAATATGGTATTACACATAAGGTAGCTACCCCGTATCATCCACGGACTAGTGGTCAGGTTGAGGTTTCCAATAGGGAGATAAAACGTATATTAGAGAAAACAGTTAATCCTAATCGGAAAGACTGGTCGTCTAGGCTTACTGATGCCTTATGGGCTTACCGTACTGCGTTTAAGACCCCATTGGAATGTCGCCTTATCAGCTTGTGTATGGAAAGGCATGTCATTTACCTGTCGAGTTAGAACATAGAGCTTATTGGGCTGTTAAGCAGCTAAACTTTTCTCTTGACAAGGCAGGAGCCCATAGGAAACTCCAGCTCAATGAGTTGGACGAGATTCGTATTGATGCTTACGATAGTGCGAAGGAGTATAAGAACAAAATGAAACTTGTGCATGATAGAAATATTTTAAGGAAGTCATTTTCTCCAGGTCAAAAAGTTCTTCTGTATGATACCCGCTCGCATCTTTTCCCTGGGAAGTTACGTTCTCGGTGGACGGGTCCTTTTATTGTTCGCACTGTCTTTCCTCATGGAGCTGTTGAGATCGAGACACCGGATGGTAGTAGTTCTTCGAAGGTTAACGGTCAGAGATTGAAACCCTTTTTAGAGCCTTTTCCAACAGGTGATGTTGAGGAGGTCTCTCTGGAGGACCCTGTTTACCCTTGATTGACCATCGAGGCGATTGTATGTTGTATATTAGTTTTTGATTTCTCTCTTCACCCAGGTACTATCTTTCCGACTTCTCTCTTTACTGATTCCTCATGTTACTTTACTTTTTGGTATTGCTCTTTCATTAGAAACATTGAGGACAATGTTAGAATTAAGTTTGGGGGTGGGGAAGAAACTTTTTATTAGCTTTTAGTTGCAAAAAATAAACTCCAGAGCCTAGAAATTTATGTTTATTAAGGTTGGCACTAACCGATCTAAGTGGATGGGAACATTTTGATTGTAGGAATTGAGGAACCAATCTGATTATATGGAAACCTCTAGAAGAGTCTATTCATAAAAGCATAGAGCTCAGGTGTTAGAAAAGAAAACATGGTAGTTTCGCCATATCCTCGTGATGGAAACATCGAAAGAATCCTGATCACTTCTTCTTTTTACCATTACTAGGGTGAAATAGAGTGACTGAGATGAAAAGAATTTGAGACCAGACCACCAGACCAACCGGAATAAATACAATAAAGTCGACCACTGGTACCCTTGTATATGCCAGCTGAGTTGACCTAGAGTTAGGATTATCGACCACTGGTTCCCTTGTATTTGCCAGTGTATTGATATTAGTCCAGACCAGTATCTCAGTCCATTAGGATAGGTTCACCTTAGTCAACATCATCCACATTTTTCTCTACATCCATCTTCTTAATCTATCCATGTGATTGGTTGACTCCAGTTTATGATGTCCAGAAACTATCTGAGTAGAGCTCTGTCACTTTATATGAATTTTAGTATGCTTGAGTGCAAACTCGTGCACAGCAATTGGAATTTCGCATCAGGGTACTTCCTCATGTAGTCAATAAGTATGCCAACCAAGGAGATTCTTTAGTGCCTTCCAAGGTTCTGCATAAATAGCTAGGGTCTGGAGTAATGGTTTTGTGGGCACACCTCTGGTAAATCCTCCCGAGATTAACTCGATTTTATTTATTTTTTATTAGTTTTGCTCGTGGACTAGCAAATAATAAGTTTGGGGGTATTTGATAGACGCATTTATGTGTCTAATTTGTCCTCAATGTTTCGTATTGTTGGTACTCGTTTTCGTCCTTATTATGGTGTTTTGTGTATTTTTAGGTATTTTTGGAAAATAAATATTGTTGGAAAAATCGGCTCGAAAAATCACTCGGAACACCCCCGGAGGACACTTGCTATACGGAGCACAGATTTGGTTAAGGGACACCTCAATTACTAAGGGGCACCCAAAAAGGCAGTTGCTATTCGCACCCCACAACTGGTTAGGGGGACACCATCTTCTTCATTTGAATCTTAAAAATTGGCGGGAAAAATATGGCAGCTCTCTGAGAATGTTTCGATCGAAATTTGAAGATGTTCTAGGTGGACTAAAGGGCTGAAACTTCATGGGTAGTTGTGATATGTCATAAAAGAGCTGGTATGGGTGTTTGTTTCGATCGAATTTGGCTGGAAAATCCGTGACAAGAATCAGGGCAGCCCGTGCATGAGAAGAATAGTTCACGGGTTTTGGAAGATTTATGCGTGTTCTGCTCGTGTATGATGACTCTAGCAACACTCTGGACCGTGAAGAAGATAAATGAGGAGATTTTGCAGCTGTAGAAACACGTGAGAAGCTAAAACAGGGAAGAAAATATTCCTAGAATATTTTTCTTCACTGCCGAGTTTAATGAAAATTTGTGAGAGTTATGGCATGATATTTTGCTGTTGTTGAGTATATATAGGGTGAGGGGATCATAGAGAAGGGGGGCGGAGAGATTGGGAGAGAAAAAGAGCACCACAGAGCGAAAAATCAAATTTGCAGAGCTGCCATTTCTGCTGCTGCAAAACTGAAGAACACGAAGAACGGACCTGCACCAGCAGTCGTTTTTGAACAGTGACAACAACTCATTTTGTGGGTCGCAGTTTACAGGCAGACTTAAAAACGCAACAACAACAGTAGGGCTCTTTGTAAATCTTGATGAATTGTGGGTTTGAATATACGAATCTAAGTATTGTGTTAAGCGTTGAGAAGTATGTCTTTGGAATTTGGATCATCTGTTGTATTAGTAATTTGAACTGGGAGATTTCGTTTGAATATAGATGTACGTTTTTGAATGGAATGTTTCATCACCTTGGCCCAATACCAGATGGGTTTGTTGTGCGCGTTACGTGCATTTGGAAGAAAATGGGGGTGTGAATACCGATGCATAACAGGTTATGCATCTACAAAGTTTGTTGCATAACTTGTTATGCAGTCCCAAAAATGGTTGCATAACACGTTATGCAGTTTCTTTTTTTGCCTAACTTGTTATGCAGTCCAGAAAAAGGTTGCATAACACGTTATACAGCTACTTTTTTGTTAGTGTTTAAACCAACAAAAAATAAGGTTGCATAACTTGTCATGCACCTACAGTAATATCTACATAACATGTTATGCAGTCGTGACAATGGATGCATAACCTGTTATGCATCCGAAAATATGGCTGCATAATGCAGTATGCATCGAGAAAGCTGTTGCACAATCTTTTATGCATCGAGAACTAGATGCATAACCTGATATGCATCCGTAAATATGGATGCATAATGCATTATGCATCAATTTTGTATGTACGCACTAAAATCAACCAAAACAATGGTTAGATAACTTGTTATAGATGCATAATTTTTTATGCAGTCGAGAAAATGGTTGCATTATTCGTTATGCGTCTACAAAATGTGTTATGCATCTTTTTTGGTGGCTGCATAATGGTTATGTAGTCAGTTTTTGAAAATTTTGCTTAAATGATGATCACCTCCGATTTTTTCGTGAAAAACAAATTTTGATATTGTTGTTTGTACTCGTTGCGTAGCTTTCTTAAAAATATTTCCAACGGTATAAAATTTGTACGATTCCAAGGCGCGTTTTTTAGATATGTTATATCCAAGTTGGTTGCCAATTATAACCATGAAAAATTAGGCTGCATAACGAGTTATGCCTGAAAAAATAGTATGCATAACGAGTTATGTATTGACTCTTAATAATTTCGGATAATTTTGGGTGTCACGGTATCTAAAATTAATTGTGAACCTGGCAATAAGAATATTATTTTTGTTGGATCAGCGCCTAATTTTCCCGTAAAAACAAGTTTCAAACGCAAAGTAGTGCCCAAAATTTAATGGGCTAGGGACTGCCATGCTCGGCCTGTCTTTACCCATTAAACTTGGTCAATTTACACTCCTAGGATGATTGAACTTGGTCAATTCTTGGTTAGAATCTGTGTTTCATTGATTTAATGCAATTATGAGAAATGATAACCCTCCTCGGGAATAATAGTAACCAACTACCCTCCATGTAACTCCTCCCGTATTTCCTCACTGGTCATGAACTACCTATCTGCAGTGTGCTACACGTGAATCACTTGGAATATTCATAACTTTGCTACTCATCAGTAGAGTTGGTGTTCTTCCAGGTGATCTTGATACCTTAATTTTCGCTTTCATGGAGATATATAAAATGAAGAAGAGTTCATTGTTAACAACGCCGTAATTCTTTTTCGTATTTACTCTTTTTTTGAGGGGAAAGATTTCTTTTTCTTGTAGCACAGATCAATTACTTCTCATATTTCTTCGTAATTACCGTATATCGTGTTGGGGTATAACCACAAAGAGTTCATTTTTGTTAATTTCTTCGTATTTGCTGTACATTTCCGTAGTAATATGCAAAAGGCGTTTATATGAAATTGAAATGCTTAAAAAAGAAGGTTATTATTGGGGCGTCATATTCTAATAGAGGGGCTTTACTTGGATTCTTAATGTCCAAAAAGATGGTTATGGGATATGGTAACACATATACAAAATGTCTAGATTGTGCTTTAACTAAAATAAAAACTTAAAAATCGTAGAAGTGATTTTATGTCCAGGTTTGGATTAATTCCAACCGTAAAATTTTATTCGCATGTAGTTTTACGTCCAGGTTTGGATTAGTTCCAACCATAAAAGCTCATTTTACGTCCAGGTTTCTTTTAATTCCAACCGTAGAATCCGATTTTACGCCCAGTTTTCTTTTAATTCCAACCGTAGAAGTGATTTTACGTCCAGGTTTGAATTATTTCCAACCGTAGAAGTGATTTTACGTCCAGGTTTGGATTAATTCCAACCGTACAATTTTATTTGCATGTAGTTTTACGTCCAGGTTTGAATTAGTTCCAACCATAGAAGCTCATTTTACGTCTAGGTTCTTTTTAATTCCAACCGTAGAATCTGATTTTATATTTAGTTTTCTTTTAATTCCAACCGTAGAAGTGATTTTACGTCCAGGTTTGGATTAATTCCAACCGTAGAATTTTATTTGCATGTAGTTTTACGTTCAGGTTTGAATTAGTTCCAACCATAGAAGCTCATTTTACGTCTAGGTTCTTTTTAATTCCAACCGTAGAATCTGATTTTATGTTTAGTTTTCTTTTAATTCCAACCGTAGAAGTGATTTTACGTCCAGGTTTGGATTAATTCCAACCGTAGAATTTTATTTGCACGTAGTTTTACGTCCAGGTTTGAATTAGTTCCAACCATAGAAGCTCATTTTACGTCTAGGTTCTTTTTAATTTCAACCGTAGAATCTGATTTTATGTTTAGCTTTCTTTTAATTCCAACCATAGAAGTGATTTTACGTCCAGGTTTGGATTATTTCCAATCCTATAAGTTTATTTTACGGCCAGTTTTTCTTCGCACAAAAATTTTGTCCCAGAATTCACCAATTATACAACAAAATTCATTAATTTAATTTTTATCTAATTAAATTAAATTAAATTAAAATTAACTATATAACGGTTGTTTAGTCATTACAAAATTATTTTAGATAAAGTGTTTTTGATATTATTTATGGGTGATCTGTTTTTGTCCTATTAGGTAACGCCCCAATAATAGCCTTCTTAAAATAATTAAAAAAAAAAAAAGAAAATGAAATTGAAAATCCAGTCCTAAATTCGGTGTTGTAGAGAAGGGCTATTTTATTACCCCTTTGCGGATTTTTAATAATATTATTATCAGGAAAAGAAACGGCTATTTTGTCACCCGCAGTGATATGTGGGCGCACGCGTCTACGTCTGAAGAAGCATACAAAGCTGGAGATCGATTGGTCACTCTCTAAATGAGTTTTACATGTTTGACCTTATGCTTTCAATGAAATTGCTTTACCAAACAATCCTAATCCACCCCTCCAGGATGTTATATTTGTATAGCCTGTTGTCTTATCATATTGACCAAAATGCCCTTTCATATTTTTATATGATCATTATTTTTATCGTATTTTTGTGTAGGTTAGCCAGAGACCGACCATTTACATGCTTTCATATGCCACTCACTAAGTTGTCTGGTGGTTGGCATGCTCCCTCCCACTACGGAGGTAGGGGTTCGAACTCTGTAATTGCTGAAATTCACTCCAATTTAAGAAGTTTGGATAGTTTAGGGACCACTCGTCTAGGGTATCAAAAAAAAAAAAACATGCTTTCATCAGAGAAATATAAAGTTGAAAAAATCAAAGAAATATAAAGTTGGCAAAAAAAAGAAAAATGGGTGTTTTTGCGTTTTATAAATACTCGTATTATCTAGTTAAGTTTCTATTATCTAGAAATGCCTTAACACTTTATTGTCACATTATTTCACACATTGGACGTCATTTTTGCGAATAAAAACCCGTAAAGGATTTGAAGCTAATATTTTGGGGATATGTTACTATCACATAGCTCTACGTCCTACCAAAAATGAACGTGTTCCGAGATGTATATCACCACCATCTACTACTTCGAAAATGAGCCATTGAAAATCAACGGATTACTGGTCGTCGAAACTAAGACCGATAGAGGTTTTATATCCTCAAAATAATAGCTTTAAATCCGTTACGATTTAATTTTTATTCATAAAAATGACGTCCAACGTGTGAGATAGTGTGATTAATAAAAGTGTGAAGGAATCCTTCCTTTTTTTATATAATGAAAAAATACATAATTTAACCTTTTCTTTTGGTTGGTAACCTAGCAACAAGCTGGGCTCCAACACCTTTTTGAATACCAACACCTAATCTATGAAAAATAAAACTTCTTATATCACTACTAGCATCATTATTAACTAAACAATTATTCAAACGTTTGAAAACACACATAGTATCCTCACCAAGCTCCCTAAAGTAGTGAAGGCTAAAACATCCAAACCATAGCCATGTAAAGCACATATATCCAAATATTTAGTACGTTTACGTAATACGACTTTCGAAATAGCTGGTCCGGGAATGAAAGAACGAGTATCTTCACCAGTGAAGGGCGAGACATCTGTAACTAATATCTATACACACATCTTGGCCATTCTCCTAGTTAAGGACAAGGATATTCGCGGGATGTAAATCCTTATTATCACATGACAAAAAACCCGAAACAACCTCTTTGCGCGCGGGCACACCAGCCTTGTAATAAATGTCCGTGATTACATCACATACAAGGTCTTGTCGAAACTTGAGTCCAACATCTTTGGCACAATGGAGCGCGTGATCGCCAAAGATATCCATAAGTCTATTGCAGCTAGAGCACAAACCATCCTCCACAAACAAGGGGATGCCAAGTCGGTAGCAAACTACCGCCCTAAACTGTCTGGGCCCAAGGCATTGGTCATGCCCGCTAATGGGTACTGCCAAAAGATAATCTTGTGCATGTTTGACCCGGTTACGTTGCCACATAATGGAATTTCTTGCAGACATCGATATTTGGACATGGATTTGCTTCTTAACTACATCAAAATATGTGATTTCCAAGGAATACATGGAAGGAGGGTAGTATCATCGACACAATTGGAAGGCAATCCACATACCTGAACGAAATTCTGAAGAGCCAACTGATAAGCAGAACCTTTATATGTTGAGAATAAGCTACCAAGTATCAACTTCTGCATCGAAGCGGTCTGACTCTGGGAGGCAAGGTAACAGTAGGTGCGAGTGTCTTCCGTAGTGTAGATACCAAGGCCACCATCTTTGATAGGCAAGGTGGCAAGTCTATGCTGCAAAGTCCCATAACCGGCTCCATCACCAGTGACTAAAAGTCTCAGATACTGGAGTAAATGGTCATCAAAGAGATCAGCGGCCTGTTGTAGAGCTGCAGGATTGGTAGTGCGCATTGCAAAATATAATCTGGACACACCGGCGCAATTGCGAAGCAATAACATCTCACTTTGAGGGTCTTTGAGTTTTTTGATGGCAGACATTAGTTGGACAATCTTGTTCACCCTGATCAACACTGTGTCACTCATGAAATTCAGATTCATACTCACAGGCCCCCCAACAGTTTAACGCCATTACTAGGCCTACCAATATCATTGGGTAAAACACCTTCAACAATGCTTCGAGGATCAACTGAAGGCTAAAATACTTCAATTTTATTAATATTAAGATGTAAACCCCTAGCCGGCCCTTCAGATTCTATTATACTCAAGGCTTTGGCCGCCTCAAGCGTATCACCAGTAATAGTACCATCATCAAGGTACCAAGCATGTAAATCAAGCTTGCAACGAGATGCAATGAACTTCACGAGAGGATGAAGTGTCAGAGCGAACAAAAGGGTACCAGGAGGATCACCTTGTTGGACACCAAGCACATAAGACAAAATATATTGGTCATAATACAATCTAGCAGGCCTAGCGTAAAAAAACTTTACCCAACGTGAAATACCTGGACAGTGAAGTCGAACCTCCCTGATGAGATGAGTTATGCACACCATGTTGAAGGCATTAGAGAAGTCAATAAACAACATTGACATCCTATGTGAATGACCTTTCAGCTCCATTAATCCATTTACAACATGTAAAATACTGTCTCCCCCGACCGGCACACCAACACCAAATTGATGATCCCCAAATAAGATGTCATGACCTTGCCGACAAAGTAAGCAGCCACCTTAGACACAAGTCGACCCCAAATAATACCAACGGAAGGTAACAAGTATTTTCTAATTAATCCTTTTCTTTATTGATTTTTTTTTACTTGGACGAAAATTATGAAAATAAGTCTAAATAAAAAAAAAATATTTTTATCCTTGAATAATGGGTTAAATGGGAAGTTGAGTGATAGTATAATGGCCAAATTGTCACTATTTCATCACTGCGGTCTTCCGACTGGTACATTCCAAAATAACTCTTACTCTAACATCTTTATCCTTTGCCATGAACCCAATATCCAGTAGTTTGAAATTTTCAACGAATGCCGTTAAGATTATCCAACCATATTTTTCAGAAGATCGCATATTCACGAATTACTTCTTATCCAGCACGTTAATCTTTTTTCCCCTTCAACTCTAAAGTCGATCGTGGCGGAAAGACCTTGTGTCTGTAAAGTGGAAAATATTAGTTTTATTCCATTTAGCAAATCGCCTTCAAACTAGCGGTGTACAAATAATAAATAAATAATATACGACTACAAATACCGAGGGATCATTTTAGAAAAGAAATCCTTAACCGTATACTATATGTGTTTTCCTTGTTGAACATTGTAATTAAAATCTTGAAGCGTTTTATAATAGAAAAATGAAAAATGAAAATTTTGATGTTTCAGCTTTTAAATTTTGAGACAATTGCTGGTGTTATCGAAGAGAGTAGCCAAAGATAATATTGGTATAAAATTTTGGATGGTCATTTTAAAAAATTAAAGTTCAATTAGTATAACAGATATTCAATAAAAAAAAAATTCTCGAAATGATTAGCATGCATAAATCGCATCATTTGACTCGATTATTCCAATAAATAAAATCGTCCAATGTTCAAAATACATCACATTTATGGTTATAAGAAAAAGGCAGATCATTTACAATTAAAATAAAAAAGTACAATATATTTTAAATGACTTACTTCAATTAATCACAAAAAACAAAAGTTAAATGAAATTCATTTAATTGTGCCTGCGGCTCAAAAAATGAACTGTTCACATCGTATCAAAATAAGCCAAATACACTATATCCAGAAGAAAAAAAATAAATTTACTAATATCTTAAAGTGTTTTAGAATAAAAAAATGAAAATTTTGGTGTTTCAGCTTTTTTAACTTTGAAATGTTTTTGAAGAAAATAACCCAAAACAATATTGGTATAAAATTTCGAATGATCATTTTAGAAAATCACAGTTTAATTCATATTGCACGGATTCAACAACTTATTCTTATTTTTCGGAATCTTTAAATCAATGACGAAGATAAAATGTAAAGGAAAACTGATAATTCCAATAAATAAAATTATCAAACGTTCAGAATACAGCTCATTCACAGTTATAAAAACAAAAGGCAGATCATTCACAATTAAAAAAAATTACAATGAATTTTAAATGACTTACTTCAATTGACGACAAAAATGAAAATTGATAAATTTACATATTGTACCAGCGGTTCGAAAAATAAATTGTTCACCTTATGTAGAAATAAGCCGAAGACAATGTATTTGGATGAAAAATGAAATGAATTATTTGATTTATTAATTTTAATTTTAATATAATATGAAGGGTATTTTAGGAATATAAGTCACATTAATTTGTAGTTAAACTATAATACATGACACAATACAAAAACCCTACTAAATCAGGTTTTACATAGAGGGCCCATCCTATATTTACCATGACAGCTCGTTTATTAGTAACATTTAAGGATTATATCAACCTTAAATTCCTACCCACTGGATCATAAGAAATGAAAAGATTAACGGGCAGAAGCTAATGTACAATCAGAAAAAAATGAGCCATTTCTAATCATGTACTGTAATCAATATTATAATTCATTCATCAAACGGAAAGGAAAAATCCAAACAAGTCCCTTCCTAAAAAGAATCATCAACCCACAACTCTAAATTCTCTCCGTTACTTGGTTTCTTTCTTTGTTAGTAAATTTTTTTGGAGACCCATTTTTATTTGGGGGTTTTCTGAAAATCCATGTCCTTCACTTCCAATTCTCTCCTTTACCCTAAAATTAGTCTCTCATTCCTACATAAGTCCCCTTTTCTTCCTTTGTCTCTTCAACCCATTTTCACAGACCCCTCTTTCTCACTCACTCTCTCTCTCTTTTCCTCACTCTATCTATCTCTGCGGATGCAAAGCATTTCATTTGCCGTTTCATCGATAGTTTTTTTGAGAAAATCTGGTTTGGGTTTTCTTATATTTGATGAAATTGGTCTACAGAGAGAAGTGAGAGTGAAAAGAGAGAGCTTGGGGGGATTTACAGTAAAAAGAAATAAGAAATGGCACCAAGTTTTGATTGCACGGGTCTTCTTTGTGCTGAAGATAGTCTTTTATGTCTTGATGAATCTGATATTGGGGATGATGATTTTAATGATGGGTTTATTGTTTCTAAAGATGTTATTACTAATCAAAACCATAACTTTTCTAATGGGGATGAGGATTTTTCTCTAATGGGGTTTCCTTTACTGAGTGAGGAGTGTATAGTTTTGATGGTTGAGGGAGAATCTGATCATTTACCTAGAGATGATTATTTGATTAGATTAAGAAATGGCGATTTAGATTTAAAGATTAGACGAGAAGCTATTGATTGGATTGGAAAGGTGGGTTCTTGGTTCTTTGTTATTTTCTTTCTGATTTTGACACTGATAATCTTAGATTGTTCTGTGATTTCATTGAGCTATTTATAGTATTAGTTTGATGGAATTGATATTCACCTAATGTGTTTTAAGTGTTTTATATAAAGATGGGGACTTGGGGATTCTCTATCCCTTGTTCTGACTTTTTTTTTTTGTTGGGTTATTTGAGAATAGATATGAACTGGATCTAAATAATTTTCTATTTTGATTTGTAATCTATTGAATCTTCTATCTTTGATTCATATATCTATAGAGGTTTAGTATTTACATTGTTTTTATAGTGAAGTGCTTAATTTTTGATTGTTTTGACTGCACAGGTTCAAGCCCATTATAATTTTGGACCACTGTGTGCTTATTTATCAGTTAATTACATGGATCGGTTCCTTTCAGCTTATGAACTTCCTGTAAGTAAATAGCAACCAGTAATAGTTCTCACACATTGCCGAATATATGCTAATTTACTGATTGTTACATTGCTTATTGAGTTTTTGTGTTGTTCTGTGTTGTCTGTCTTTCTATATGTGTAGAGAGGTAAAGCTTGGATGATGCAGTTGTTAGCTGTAGCTTGTCTATCTCTAGCAGCAAAAGTGGAAGAAACTGATGTTCCTCTATGTCTAGATTTACAGGTGAAGATTATGTTTATTATTGCAATGCTGAATGTGAAATATTGAAACTTAGTACCTATATGCATCCTGATTAGTATTCGGTTCATAATGTATCAGGTTTGTGAATCAAAGTTTGTATTTGAAGCTAAAACTATACAAAGAATGGAACTTCTCGTTTTAAGCACTTTAAAATGGAGAATGCAACCAATTACACCATTCTCCTTAATAGATAATTTCCTATGGAGGATTAACCATGATCAACGTCCGCCTAAATCATCGATCACTCGATCGATTGAACTCATATCAAACACAAATAAAGGTTTGTACATTTGTTCTTTTTGGCTTCTAAGCATCAAATGTGATTAAAATTGGTTATGGTTCTGATTTTTTTCGTTGTGGGCATGGAATGCAGGGATCGACTTCTTGGAATTCAGGCCTTCTGAAATTGCTGCAGCGGTGGCAATGTCTGTATTAAGAGAAACCCAAACAGCATTTGACATTGATAAAGCTATATCATGTTTCATTCAACATGTAAAAAAGGTAAATCTTTTTTCTTTAGTGTGGTCCCATTTGAGACGATTTAGAACTGAATATATGATCAAGAACAAGTAGACGAATCCGAGTTAGTGAATTTTTTGTTGTCTATCCTTGTTTCGGTTTGCAGGAAAGAGTTCTCAAGTGTTTTCAAATGATCAAAGATGTATCGTCATCAGCATCAATACCTTCTTGTATTAGTGGAATTGTTAAAGTTGGAAATAGTTCTTCATTACCATCCGCGCCTCGAAGTCCAATTGGGGTTTTGGATGCTGCATGCTTGAGCTATAAAAGTGATGAATTAACAGTTGGGTCATGTGCAAATGAATCACATTCAACTCATGCTGCTAAGAGAAGAAAATTGAACAACAGCAACCCATATGAAGTAGTAGATTTGAAGTCATGAGAGAAATGGGGTTTTCTTAGAAAGGAAGTCATGAAAGTAGGATTTTTTTTTTTTTTAATACTTGAACCAAAATCAATTCAGTTTGGTTTGGTTGAAATGGAAATGTGTGTGGTATGGCCCCCTCCCTAGAACAATAAATCACTAAGCTGGGAAAGATTATGAGTGGTGGATGATCTTAGAAGGCCAAAACAAGAACCAAATAAACAAAAAAGAGAGATAGAACCAAGCGGCAGCATAAACTTTTTGTGGCAGGGTAGCAGTGGGGAATGGACAATGCTCCCATGGATGTTAGAAAGAATGAAACAGTGATCATTAGCACTATGAATTTCGAACAACCGTAGAAGAATTTTTGAACAACCGTAGAGGATGGAGAGAAGAAGAGCAGAGATACTATGTCATCTGTGTAGAAGATTACAGGTTGATGTTGTCTTCCATCAGTGACTAAAGAACCGAAAACATACAATAACAGAAAGAAAACAATGTGAAGGGGGTTTTGTTGTTTCTTTTTAGCTTTTTTTTTTTTTTTTTTTTTCTTTTTGTGAAAATATTATGAGAGTCTTATAAAAAAAATCAATCCCTGTGAGAGAACAAAAAAAAGATACTACCCTGATAGGATATTTGTTTTACTATTAAATTAGTTTTTTCTTACAAAAATTTGTGGGGTTCAATATAATGAAATTTAATTTATGCCATCTGAAAATATGGATATTTTCATGAGAATCTTCAGGTGATGGTAGTGCTATACTGTCATCACCAGTGACCCCTTCTTTCTTTGTTTGACTTTGACTGACTGTGTGTCTGGCTGGCCTCCAATCCTGGGTTTTGCTGCTTCTTTCTCTGGCTCGGAAGACCTTGGGAATGCAACATGCCAACTCCCCAATTGATGAGATGAATTCGATGAGATCGTGAGAAAGAATCTCAAGTGCTTACAGGGAAAGGAGAAGAGAAAAGAAAAGAAAAGAAAAGGCCCAATGGGGACCCTTCCCTCGCTCCCCATCTTAAAAGTTTGGGTTTTTTTTTCTTTCTCTTTTTTAAATAAAGATAAAGCTTCTTTATAAAATGATGGGGGAATTATTCTCTCTCTGTCTCTAATTTTAACACAATCTTTCACATTTTTCTATTTGGCAGTCAGTGAGGACTGACTTGGCTATAGCATACAACATGCCTTCTCCACTCCCTCTTTTTAGATAACATCTGAATTCCTGTATTTGCTTTTGGCTGACTCGGCTGACTACGCAACATCTGACTCATCTGCATGTGATACAATTTTTTAATGTAAAACTTCTTGGAAAACACATATTATATGGGTTCAATATTAAGAAACCCCACAAAATGGATCTATCATTATCCACTTCATATTTTTAGATTTTGTGATTTCTGCGTCCAAATCTTTTAATTTTAGAGTCGGATTTTGAATTTTCCTGAAAAGCTGACGTCATCAATTTTTTAATACCAAAACTAACCTAAAGTAAATAAAGTATCTATCTTACAAAAACAAATGCTTTTGTAGCCATCTGACGGTTATAAAGATGTCTTTTAGAGACATTGACGGCTCTTGTTCTTTTCAAAATGGAAAACATGAATCGTGGTTAAAAATGAAGCTCATTTTTAGGCCCTAATCCGATGGACGAGATCACTTTTTTTTAACCCTTCGGTTACAAAATCTAATTAACAACAATCCTGATGAAAGGATTTTCTTCGGCCAATTTTCCACCCATTGTTCGCCGGTTATACAAGCCATTATCAAAACCATTGTTTGCAACATTCAATCCCTTAGATTCATACCTGATAATCAACTTCTTATGTTACGGGAATCTGTTGAAATGTTTGAGTACAAAAATCTCGAGATAGGTTGTCATCTTCCCAGGTTTCTACGTTTATTTCTTCGACATACTCTCTCAAGAATGCTAGGTAACTACTATCTTAGGATGGATTAATTTTATCTAAGATTTGTATTTGATTGGTGTGATTGGATTGTAAACAACTCAAAGACCATCACACGGGTTCTGTTTTGTATATTCAGATTTGGGTTTCTAGAGTTTCTTAATATTAGTTGATGGTTAGTCAAATTTGTATACCCAAAACTAAACCAAGTATTCTATTCAGGGAAATGAAGAAGAACACGATACGCATTGAGTATCAATTTTTAGTTTTCTCATTAATGGAATAACCGTTTTCCAAATGAAGGAGAATCACAATGCCCCGCTATATCCCAATCTTTGTTATCAGTTTTCTCTCTTACTGAATACTTTATGCAGAAGAGAACAATAGAAGAAGAAAATTGGCGATTAGTCTTGCTAAAGAAATAGTAAGTATATATGTCTTATTAATCTTCAGTTTATTATTTCAAACTTATGGGTCTAAAAATCCTCATGGACTACAGGGATATTAATATATGTCTTATTAATCTCGGGAATTAGATAAATATTTGTCTTATTAATACCTTATGACAGACAACCAGAATCAATTTTTTTTGGATAAGTTAGTAATTTCGTCCCCCATTACATGCCAATGTTTCTGAAAGAAACCTTGGGATAACCATCCGTACCTGGTGCCCCTCATTATAATCAAAGTATTCCAGATTTCATCCTTTTATGGAATTTCTGTTAGTTCAAGGTTTTCACAATCAAAAATAACATAACTCTAACAATTATCAAAGCATTGATCTATAACAGGATTAGAGGTGTATCATTACTAGACTCAAAATGATTTTTTAAAAGATTGTCTAGTTGTTCTTTTCCTTCTATCCACAAGCCAGTACCGTCTCAAAGTTTGCTAATGTTATTAAAACTTCTCCTTCCGTGAAGCCTTAATGTGAAAGTACTTAGTATTCCTAACATAATCTTTTAAGAATTTGTCCCTACTATTCTTTTGCTAATATATGTGTTCAATTTTATCCCAAGTTTCTAATTCATTTTCAAGATTTTTTAATCTTTTTCCTATAAACTAGATTTCATGGTTTACTATTTTACTATTTTCAGCATCAATCTTTTTGAGGACCAACTCTTTATTCTTAAAAATATTTTTGAAATGATTTTTGTTCTAAAGTTTAAATCCAAATGCTAATTCATGAAAGGATATCAAAAAATTATTATTATTCCTAATTTTACACACGGACCAAGCATTACTAAGAAAACAATCAAAATCCTTATCTTCCATCCAGCCTCAAAGAAGTTTGTATGGTCTTTCTTATTTTGGGAATAATGGATTAGAGTCAAACAATATAGGTGTGTGATCAGATGGTACCACGATTAAATGTAAAACAACAACATTAGAGTAACTAGTATACCGGGTTTGATTGACTGGCACCTTGTCTATTCTTTCCCTAATATTTTCCACACCTTCTTTGTTATTTGACCAAGAAAAGGGCTCCCCAATATAATTAAAATCTAATAACCCGATTTCTTGTATTGTGTCTTGAATGAAACTAGTGGCACTATTTATCTCATCGTTCCCTTCTTCCTTTTCACTACTATCTAAAATAAAATTTACGTCTCTCATTAAAACCCATGGCACTTCCGAACTACCACCTAATTGTTTAATGAATTTCCACTGCGTATATTTTCCCTGGGCATCAATAACACCATAAATATAGGAAACCAAGCAAATGAAATTCCCTATTTGAACTCTTATGTGATAAACATTATACTTAAAAGCTACCAATTCCACATTTCGATTATTTTTCCATGCAACTGCAATACCTCATGATCTACCACTTGTTGGTATGATAATCCAATCATCATAAAAAATTCTCTTTAGAACATTCCATTTTTTTCAAACTTCATTTTTGTTTCGGAAAGAAAAACTAAATCAGGTCTATGTTTTGAAGACAAGTATTGAAAATGATTTTGAGTTTTTCGGGTTATTTCCCCTTGCATATTCCAAGATAAAAACTTCATACTTAAAAGCAAATATTGTAGTGTAAAAGGGAATTTAAAACAAAATTAATGCAGATAACTATGTCGAACGAATTACGGAGAATGACTTCAATGCACCCTAAGGCCAAGCAATATGGTGAGAGATTTCCCTTAGCTATAACTTATTTAAAGCTAGGAAGTGGGTTAAAGCCAACCTCATAACATTGTTGTGCCATCCCTTCGCTATACTTTCTGTGCAAATAGTACTACACGAATATCCAGTGTACGTGTAGTAAAAAAGAAAAAGGTAAAAGTAAAAATAAATAATAGGAATGACAAATATGTACTATTATTATGGGCCTAGTTAATGGAAGGTCCATCCTTCAAAAGAAAAAAGATATTGGACCCAGGTTTTTAATTCCAGGTCTTGTACACGTGCGGGACCAGTTATACGTAATTTTAAAATACCCATGCTGCCCTAGATAAAGTAAAACTGTATCTTTCATTTTTTGCTAAATCATAATTTATGTTCTTCATTTTCTCTCTTTGTTTCTGTCCGGAAGAAGAGCTATGACAATGGAGACGAAAATCCAAAAAAATGTCTTTCATCGATTGATCAAGTATCATCAAGCAAGATTTTCCCATAGATTTACTCCTCTTTATCTTCTTCATTTTGATCATCTCGAACACCCAAAATGATGGTGAGATTCTTGTTTTACTTTCCTTTTTACTTTTTTTAGGGTTTTAATTTTTCGATCTATTATTTTTCATTCAATAGTTATTTTATTTGTATAATTAGTTTATTTTTTTGTTCTTAATGAAAACTGAATTTTAGATCTACTAGTTACAAATTGGTAATATATATTTGAGTTTTTAGAGTTTATTTGTAGATCTATGATTGTAAGATCCAGCAGTACATATATGTCGTACTGAAGATAATATGATCTTTGTGTAGATATATGATGTACTGAATATAATATGGTTGGTGTGTATCTATCAGATCGTAACATCCATGTTTGTGTATTTGTTTGTGTGCTTTGTATGAAGATAAGTATTAGTTTGATAATATAATCATTCGGTATCCATTTTTGTAATTGATGATATTTTTGATTGAGTAGATTGTGAAGTTCAACCTACTTTATCTTTTCAGTTGATTGTCTTTTTATTTTTGTTAAAATCATGATTTTCTTGTTGTTTTTAATTGTATGACCAAGGAGTACATATATGATGCACTGAGTATAATACGGTTGTTGTGTATGGATAACATGTGTAACATCTTGAAAATGTGTATATGTGTGTGCACTTTGTACGAAAATATAAGTATTAGTTTGATAATCTAATGAATGGCTATCTTTTGTGTATTCTTTTTTGCTTTTATTTTTGTTTTGGATGGATTCGCGTTGCGTTTCAAGTTAGTTACATGAGCTGCGTGTATACTGACTTTGCAGGATGGAATAAATATTTTGGTGTTACCTTAGATTCATTGAAGGGGTTTCGTATTTCAGTTGACGCGGTTTAATCAGTACATATTGTTTGTACCGTGTTTTTTTGTCCTTGCTTTTTTATTGCTTTTGCATCATTTATAGGTGTTTATTTTTGTTTTCATGAGTATTGTCTTGGACCTTTATGTTATGTTTATCATTACAGATATTACCATTTTTTGTTTACAAGAGTTTGAGGGGTATCGTCCACTCGCTCATTAATTTTTTATAAAGTTTTCAGTTTATTTGTGTTCTTTTTGTTAATATGTATTTATATGATTTGTAGTTGTTTTTTTCATTCGTTATATTATCTTATATGGTTATTTTTATGTTTATTTTTTCTTAAGTTGCATTCATGTTTCATTGTTCTTCGATTGATGAGATTATCATAATTTCAGGCTAGGTAGTTCTTCAAGTTTTTGCTATGAATCATAAGTGATTCATCTTTTTTGTTTCAAATTAATTATCATATTTGCTCAGTTGATTTGGGTATTATCCAACAATACGTCATGTTTTTTCCAATGGGAGCGTTTGTAAGTTTGATTTTTTATTTTGAGTTTATGCTGTCATATATATTTGGAACATGTATTTTGAATACTGACAAACTGACTTATGAATTCAGTGAATTGCTGCAGGTGTTGGTATCAGTAAGCAGTATAATAGATATGTACTCGAATTTGTAAGCAGTCCAGCGGATACATACTCTATCTGAAAGCATTGTGGCAGATATATATTCAAATTTGTAAGCATTGTAGTGGATATGTACTCGATATTGCAGCTCAAATCCATTATAGAAGTCTCGACATACCCTTTTTGGTTGCTTATTTGGGCGTTCAAAGACAAACAAGGGGTAAATCAACCACATACCCCCCCTGAAGTTCCACCTAAAAGATGCATATCTAGCCACAGGTAAAAGATTGTGAACCTCGGAAGCGCCACTCCGCGCGTTTGTAAACTAATTCAGAATGATGTTGAGTTACTAATTAATAGTGGCAAAATAAATAGTGGAGATCCAAGTAGATATGAAGGAAGACATCGAATTATCAAAAACTTACGATTGTTATTTACTTTAACTCATTGTGAATTGTTGCATTCTTGATATACTGTTTCTGCATGTAATAAATATAAAATTATTTGTATGTCAATAGCAGGTGCTAAATATCTACTAAAATTGATTAGCTTTTTTCAATATAGTCAATATGTATTGATATTCGATAATCAATTTTCTTTTGTGTAGCCAATATAAACTGTCAGTTGATATCGATCTAGTTTTCTTTAGTTTAACCATGTATATGACATTTCATAATATCAAATTTGACATAGTTTTTTTTAAAGTACGACCAATATGTACTTTCAGTACAATATACATGTACTGTAGGATCATAATGTAAAAATAGACCTAGTTTTCATTGTTGTTAGCCTTAACATGCGAATGGAATCAAAATCTTCAGAATCATCGAATAAATTAGTATTGTTCATTGTGTTACTTACGGTACACTAACAATTAAAGTATATATCAAGGGTACATGATTAACACAAAAAAAAAGAATTGAAGATAGACAAAGAGAAAAATTAAAATTAGTAATGTTCATTATATTACTTATGGTACACTAACAATTAAAATATACATCAAGGGTCCATGATTAAAACAAAAAACAAGAATTGAAGACATACAAAGAGAAAAATTAAACATAGAACTAGATCATCCATTGCAATGCTACCAACGCCAAGACCACCAGCGCCACTACTAAATTATGGCTCCCGACACCACTACTTGTTGGATCATATTGTAAAAATTGGTTTCATGTCAGAAGGAGTATGTAATACAATTAGACCACATCTATATAACTTTCTACTGGATTTCGTGACAACCTTACCTGCACAATTAACTAGTTTTGTTTCAGTATAGCATTTATGTATTACAATCATAATGTATAAAACACATACACTCATATATGTAAGCATAAACATGGGTTTTTTTATCAGTATGAGTGTTGTGTAATGGAAATTATAGTAACTAAAACACACAATTATATAAGTAAGCACAAACATGGGTTGTCAATAGGGAATACTTCTAATCGCTTTCGCAATCTTAGATCCTTTGGTACCGTAAACATAATTAAAATGGATCTTTCTTCCATCCATAGTGTTTGTTCCTCATTTTACCTTTTTCTGGCCTAATTTTATCACTATCCTTCATCATTTAAACATCAATGTAAGCACCAAATTGTTTCAAAACCTTATTATCATCATTATTTTTCTCGACTCCTTCGATCGAATCATATATGTAAGCATAAAGAATCATAAATAAAAGTATAAACAGAGTTTTTCAGTATGGAAGATACGTACTCAAATTCATACTGTCTAACAAACATACAATCATGTATAAAAGCATAAACAAGGTTGTTTAATTAGTATGAAATTATGCAATGCAAATTTATAGTTCAGAACACACCTGCAATCATATATGGAAGCATAATGTAGTTATTTAATCAGTATGGAACTTATGTACTGTCAATAAACAGTGTCTAAAACACATACAATCATAAATGTAAGCATAAACATAGTTTTTTTTTTTCAGTGTGGGATATATGTACTCAAAATTCATATTTTCTAACATATGTACAATCATAAGTGAAAGTAAGCTAATGCCTATTTCATCGGTATGGGAGATACGTATTGATGGATCATTGTCTCATAAACCAAAAATAAAAAGCAACATACTGATTATATTCTAACATAAATTTTTTTCATCAGTATGGAAGATATATATTGGTGGATCATGGTCTTTGGAAGAAAAAATAACAAGTTGCATGCTACCTTTTCATATTATATTTCTAGCATAATTTTTTTTCACCAGTATATCAGTTTTGTACTGGTGGATCATCGTTTTAGAAACCCAAAAAAACAAGCTGCATATAACTTTCTCATGATTTTCACCAGTATGCGAAATATGTACTGGTGGATCATTGTCTCATAAAAAAAAATTACAAAGAAAACTGAAATAGAATACACACTCTCGTACCTTTCTTCTTCGATGCTGATACTCATTTGTTGGTTTTTATGTTCACATACTTTGGTTTTTCGTCTTGATGATCTCCAAAATCACCTTATGCTGACCAAGGATCAGTACTATATCTTCCTCTATTACTTATTCTTCTTGAATCTTTGTACTGATACTTATCATCTTCTCCAATTTCTGACCTAAATATGAAATCAATTTTTGTAGATTTGGTTTTGCTTTTTCTGAAATTTAGAATCTAGGTTTTTATGATTTGTCTTTTTGTTTGTCTGAAAACATAATAGGGTTTTAGTTTTTGTGATTCTTCGATTGGCTCACTTGATAATCTAATGGTAACTAGATTTCAGTGGTTTCGTTTTTCTGAAAATCTTTTAGTTTTTGTTTTGCAGGGTACGGTGGTCATTTCCTTGTTTTAAACAATTCTGGACCATAACATAACTATATAATCCGGCTGGACATGATAATACATAACTATATAGGCCTTGGACCAACCAACCAATTTTCCCAAAAAAAAAAAGGTGAAAAAATAAATATTAA
This sequence comes from Papaver somniferum, assembly GCF_003573695.1. Lineage (NCBI taxonomy): Eukaryota > Viridiplantae > Streptophyta > Magnoliopsida > Ranunculales > Papaveraceae > Papaver > Papaver somniferum. The sequence goes on along the minus strand of NC_039359.1, from coordinate 165,679,089 downwards.
CGTAAAATAGTGAAAACCAAAAACGAAATATTACACGAAAACTCATTTTCCGTAAAGTGAAACAGCAAACGGATACTCAATCTCCATGAGATTTACTTATGCTATAAAGCTCATCAGATCTGGTCAACTTTATACAGTAGCTAAGGGATATCGTTATTCTAAAGCGATATGGAAGACCATAGTAGTTTCATTTCGCTACAATTAATATATAGTGTGGCGAAATCACCAACCATAGTGCTTGGCGTAATAAGTTCAAATAGAAATAAAAAAAGAAGTCTAAGGAGAGTTTGAAAAACTAAAATTAAAGAAGATAAATAGTGTATGAAACATACATTTTCAAAACCTCCAACACTCGGCCCTTTCTCTTCCAAACTTAAGTCCTTTACTTCTTTGGAAACCATTTATTCTTCATTTAGAACTACTTCAGTTACCTCAATGGGAATTTGATTCTCTAGTTCATTATCCTCAGCCTTATTTTCGGTAACTTCCTTATTTTTGTCTGGAATAAATAACATAACATAAGAACAATAGTAAAATCACTAGGTAATGATACCAGTAATCTGAGTTCAAAACTTGCCAGTAACAAATTCTTTTACCGATAAAAAATAACATTTTGGAGATTAACCCATTGAATAAGGGATGTCGAATTTTACTTCCTAAGGGCAATTCCTATGGAATGAACAAACTCAGAATTTATTCATTTTTCTCCCACCATGGAATGAACAAACATGAAAAATGAAAGTTCAAATCAACAAATCTGTTGATTTGAACATTGAGTCGGAACATCCAGCGCACGTCTGTGGTAAAGACGGGCGCCATCGCTACCAACGCTGGCGTCATCAGGAAAAACGCCAACGTTTGTGCTTCCAACGCACGTTATTACTCACAGCGCCAGAGTCTGTATTAGAAACGCCAGCCTCTGACCCAATGGTGCCAACGACTCAATCTGAACGGCTGAAAATCTTGTGATCCAACGGCTACATTTTTTGAAATCTATAAATACTCCTCATTTCAACTCTAAATTCACACATTCTACACATTCTTCTCTTCACTCTCAATACTTGATTGAACATGTTGGCCCCGGTTAGTTCGGAAAGTTCCGTATGCTAAAGAAGAAGATGAATCTATTTGCAGAAACTATGTTTTTTTATCTACTCAGCTTGCTTCGGCAAACTATCCATGGGTGAATTTCTGGGCGGTTAATCACGATAGGTTCTACAGTGACACTCGTAATCCGAGTCGTGTTCTATATGCGACATAGAACATTGTTTTGGTACAATTAATAAAGAAGTAAGTGAGTTTATAGCTTTAACCATACAAGTAAATCGATATCGCCTGAGAGGTGAAACTGATGCTGAGATAGTAACAAGATCTTTGGCTGAATGGCGAAGATGGAAAAATGTGGCTTTTCCTTTCGAAAAATGTTTTGAAATCCTTAAGGTGTTGAACAGTTTCAACCCCTTCTTTGTAGTACCTAGTACTTCTTCTCATTAGTGAAGCTAATGTAATGTAGTCCGTCGTAATTTAATGAAGCCAATGTAAAACGCTTACTTTTAAACATATACAATTTTATTTAATTAAAGACTGTCGTACTTTTAAAACTAAAACTACAAATGTAGCAGAATTAAAAATTACAATAATCTCTCTAACGTCGCTCATCTCTAGCTCCCCCATTGTTATTTTCTAAAGCTAATAATTCAGAAAGTCCTGGGGATAGACCTGCGTAATCACCCAAATCCAACATAGTTTGTAAGTTTCCAAATGTTGATAGACCTGGGGATAGACCTGATAGACCCGCCTGACCTGGGTGAACAAAATTAGACAATTGGTAAGAACTCTGTGTACTCGGTCCTCCAAGCATATAAGAGGTTTTTTGTTGTGGTGGTGTTGGTGTGTAGCATTCATTTGGGTTGTAGGGCACATTTCAGTTGTAGGGCGAGAATGATGATGAAATGCGCCTAGGTTCAACCCGAAATGCCTGAGGTTGAGATATAGGCACAATGTGTGGTGAAGTAATATTGTGTTGTGTTTCTAGCACCACATTGTGCTGTGTTTCTCGCATCATTGTTTCTTCACTTTCGTGTCATGATGATCTGTTGTTTTCTTCACTTTCGTGCCATGATGATCTATTGCTCCTGGTGGAATCGGAAGAATATGACTGCCGTCCATCATCATTTACATTTGGACTTACAGTTGGAGTCAATCCATACATTGTGTCTGTATGCCATTTTCTTACTTGTTTCAAATGCATCGCCTCTACTTTCCTATTCCGCCAATGCAAATCGTTGAGTTGAATCCGCAACTCTTCCTCAGTGGCAGGGACATTGTAGTAAGGATAATCACGGTCCATACCATGGGAAACAATGGGGATCGTGGTTGGCTCACCTTGTGAAGTAATACTTTGCAGCTCCTAACGAATTTCGGGCATATTTAACGAGGATGATGAAGAACTTGCACCCGTCCTGGGATAAGTCATAAAGCTTGGCTCTTCTAGAGGTGGTTGGCTAGGAACGATACTTGGATTATGAGACATGTTTGATAACCCTGGGAAATCAAACCCATAGACGTGTATGTTATGTGTCCCAATCACAGGCTTCGTAATTGACTGGTACCAGTTGACATACTCCGCTTCACTAATATCCAACCTTGTATTTAGTTCATACCTCTCCCAATCGGTTACTCTCAGCCAATAAAAATCTGATGCAGAGTTTTGCATCTGTTGTTGCGGGTTAATTGGAATTGCAATTATACCTTGTATTTGGTACTATACTCTTTCTCCCAGATACCAAACCCCTCTTTTTGATTCCATACTGAAAAAAACTCTACGCATAGAATAATCAACAATACTTACTCCAACATCATCACTATACAAAAGTAAACCAGCATAATGGCGAACAACTACGTTGTTGTGGCTCCGAGTCATCTGATGTAATCTATAATGAAAACTGGAACCCAAGGCGTCGCCGCCAGCGTTCTTGTCTAAGTTGTTCTTCATATACATGTCCAACATTGAAAATCTAACTGTCCCATCTTTTAGGATTGGTTTACCAACACAGAAGTAGGTATAACACCAATACTGCAAATTACTCCATAATTTTAGTATTTTGATTAAATAATCTACATCTGTTCATAAAAATTATTTAAATTTAGTAATAATAATAAATATCAAAATAATAATTTTGATATTTACCTCTATGATGCTCCAGAAACCAGTGAAGTTTTTATCGCCCATGGACGCTTTATCCAGAGCACAGTACAATTCTGCTAAAATTGCAGATCCCCGATCATACTCTGGTGCTTTGTCGAGATCTTATAACGCTTCAAGCCAACCAACATGAGCAACAAAAGTTGAGTTTGGAAAGAATTCCTGACCCAGTACCCATAAGATAAACATCCTTTCGAGTTCAGGATAGTCATCTACATGTTTTGGGTTTCTGGCTTTGGAGAGGAAAATCTTCAAGGCCGCACATCTAATCCCACCTCCTTTCAAATCTTTATAATCTTGATGCATGTCTGATTCCACAGACGAGGGACAAAGCGTCTCCCATTTACTATTTGACATCCATTCGTCTTGGTTGAATGGTGGCGGGTATCCCTTTCCACTTGGAATCCCAACAATGAAATATAAATCAAGGGGAGTAATTCATATTACAAGTACAATATCAACTATGATTAATTCTTTTGATTATTTAATAATTATTTATTTTTTTTAATTTAATTTAAGTTAAAAAAACTTACCAATTTCGAAATCCATAAAATGGAATGTGTGCGTCGTCATCCACCACCTTTCTACCACTGTTTTCGGATTTTTTTTTTTTTATGTTTTTTAGGCTTAATTCGATAAAGCGCACGCCAAGGATATATTTCGACCCTTTCTCTGCAGGTGGTAGACCAACATAAAAAACATTTAATTCTGAAAACCCACCTCTCGTGATATAATAATCCTCAGACCGTTCACGATGCCCCGACACATGACCTGGGACTAATAATGGAGCAGCAACTATATTTGGCGAAACAAACTCTGCTTCTCGATTTTGAGTATAATCTACACCTGTATGAGGCAACAGTGCCGATTCATTTTTCCGATCTCTTTTCTTCTTTATACTATTCGCCGCTCTTCTCACTATGTTCATATTGTATAGAAAATTTTGATTTAGAAGAGTTTTAGAAGAAGGAAATAGTAGTGGTGTGACTGAAAATGAAATCAATAAAATGAATTTATAGAGTTGAAATTCGACCGTTAGAAATATAGGCGTTAGAGAGTCGACCGTTTGAGACTTTGTGTCTAACGCCCGCGTCAGACCACCGAGCGCCCGAGTCGGGCCTTCCAACGCCTGCGTTTTGTCTACAAACGCCAGAGTCTGTCTTTCGGTCGCGCGCTTGTTGGTCCAACGCACTACGCTTTACCATAGTAGAAAATCCAATTTAGCCATCCACGTGGCTCAACAAATGTTTGAGTTTCGCCATTGCCACATGAATTGCTCTAATGACCTTACAAATACGAAAAAGAGTACTCCCCTTCAAAATTTTCATGTGCCCCAAAAAGAACGTTCATCTAAAATCTCCCGAAACCTATCCCTTTCCGTGTTCATTCCTTCAGCTGAAACTCGGTAGACTTTCTTCACTCGTCTACACCACCACCACTCTCACCACCACCAGTGGAATCTCAAAGCATCACACACTCCAGTAGCTCTCTCTCTTTTTCTGGATCCCTTTCAGGTCTTGAATTCATACTCTTTTTCTTTCGGATCTTTGCTTCTTTGTGGTGAATTTTACCCAATTGAATTCAGTTTGGTGACTATAAATGGCATCAAAATCGTTGAATCGAGGAAGCGGAGGTGATAGATCAAGTAAAGTATACTCAAGAAAATCACAGAACAACAACAAAATATCTAGTAAGAACCTTCGTCAACCTACATCTTCTTCATCTAAAAAAACCCTAGAAAAAAATAATCAGCAACCGCCTCAGTTATCTCGTTTCGATGCAGCAGCTTCAGACGATTCATCTAATCTGAATCGCCGGCAACTCACTTCTCGTGGTGGTGCTGATACTGCTCTTCCTTCAATTTATACGTTTCCGTTGCAGTTAGAAAACCGTGTTATTATTAATGTTTCTACGAAATTGAAACAGGAATTAAGAGAGATTCGGAGGAAACTAATTACTGAACTTGATCAGGTACGTAATTTGGTTAAGAAGTTAGAAGCTAAAGAATCACAACTTTCTAGTGCTAGTAATAATTATAGTAATTCACAGCTTTCGAGTAATTATGTCGCTGATAATAGTGGTGGTGGTGTGAAAAGAGACAAATTTAAAGCACCATTACCTCGACTGAGTGTTTCGTCGATGGAAGATAGTCAATTAACTGATAATAATGCACAAAAAGAAACTAACAAGAAAGCGAAATTGAATAGTGGTAAAAAGAGAAGTGGAGAAGGAAATGGAGGGTTTGGGTTGGACAACAATTCTAGTAAAGTTTTTAAGAACTGTAGTGATTTGCTTGCGAAATTGATGAAACACAAACACGGATGGGTATTCAATACACCAGTTGATGTTAAAGGTCTTGGTTTACGTGATTATTATGTGATTATTAAGAAACCAATGGATTTAGGAACGGTGAAAAACAAATTGAACAAGAATGGATATAAATCTCCCAGTGAATTTGCCGAAGACGTGAAATTGACATTTGGTAACGCAATGACATATAATAGGAAAGGGCAAGATGTTCATATCATGGCTGAAGAGTTGTTGAAGATATTTGAAGACAAATGGGTGGGCATACAGGCTGAACTTAATCGTAAACCAAAGTCTATAATTGATCATGAAGTAGGTATTCCTAAATCTAAATCTATTGGGAAAAGAAGTTTTTCTCCACCTCATCCTCCGGAAACGAAAAGGAACTTCGATAGATCAGAATCGCCTATAGTTCCTGTTAATACCCAATTGAAACCTTCAGATGCCGTTGGCGCAGGTCGAATTTCAGCACCAAAGAAGCCTAAGGCAAGTGATATCAACAAAAGAGAAATGACTTATGAGGAGAAGCAGAGACTTAGTACTAACCTACAGAGTTTGCCTTTGGATAAGCTTGATAATGTTGTCCAAATTATTAAAAATAGAAATTCATCGCTGCTCCACAATGACGATGAGATTGAAGTGGACATCGATAGTGTGGATACAGAAACTTTGTGGGAGCTGGATCGCTTTGTAACTAATTACAGAAAGGGTTTGGGTAAGAAGAGAAAAGCTGAAAATTCTATTCAACCCATAAAAGAATCTGAGCAGATAGTTGAGGAAACGGTAATATTCTAGGCGCTATTATTTATTCACTTTTTTCTATTTCTTTTTACCGGTACGAGATTTTTGATCTGTTGGTTCATTCTATAGAAGCCTGATCCTCCGATGGTAGAGCCGCCAAAGGATAAAGAAACAGGTAACAGTAGCAAAGTATAAGGATCACCTCTAATTCTCATGTTTGTCTTGTTGAATTGGTTAAGATCTGATAGTATTTTTGTATTATACTTGCAATCTACAGCTCTTGATATAAATGAAAAAGATATGTCTTCTTCATCTCCTGTTCAAGAAGAGAGGCGAGAGGAGGCTGCAACTAGATCTAGTAGCTCTAGTAGCTCTAGCAGCGACTCTGGATCCTCTTCAAGTGGTAAATTTGTCTATCCTCTATAGCTAGACAAGTTTATCACCATGTATTTTATATTTTTGATTAATCTGAGTTTATCTGCCTGATCCATTTTTTACTTGTCTCCATATGCATCATCCAGATTCAGACACCGATAGTTCCTCCGCATCAGATAGTTAGACATTGACATAAGCGTTGCTTGGAATTGCTTCAGGTAATTCAATATCATTAGATTTGTGTGATTTACTTGTTTTAGGCAATTTTCTGTGATGTATCAAGTCCGAAATAGTGTCTCACCTTAGAGATTGTATTAGGCTTTCAGGTTAACGCATACTTGCAGCTCCTTATTGTCGCATGCTTTTGAGGTCTTTAATAGCAGTATGTGCTTTTCATGTGTTTGTGAGGTACTTAAGCGTGTAGCACTAGAGAGTAGAGACACCATAAGGTCAAGGACATAGTCAGCAGTAGGATACATTGTGTTTCTTTTGGATGTTCTGATTTGTATTAGCTAGCGGTAGCTGAGAGGAGGGAAACACCTAAAGCACTACCTTTGGCTAGTATTTACTTAGTTAGGGGGCCATCTGCGCTTTCCCAAGTAAGCATGAAAGATTGCTATCATATTGGTAACTAGATTTCCTTGTCAGTGTTTGCTTTAAGCCGTACTGAGTGCGTACACCTCAAAAGTATATGCTTTACTATATGATAGTCACATTTTAAAATCCAGTCCTAAGCTGAATATCTAGGGTACTTTGGATGCCTATTTTTGTGACAACATCTTGGTGTTGTTCTATTTAAATATCTGCAGATTTAGGTTATGTAACATCGGTAAGGTCGTTGTTCTCTGACATGGTACCTGATAGTGCTGAACCTAACAGTGCCTACAAATCAGCTAAATTTGTCATGATAAACCATAGTTATATCTTTCAATCTATTCGTGATTGTAACTTGTAAGCTGTATCTCTTAGCTGCAAGGACCATTAGAGGAGATGGACCAGATGGTCAATATAGATAAACAAATGTTCTATAGGCACTACCTGAGATCGTAAGATTTATATAGATCAAGATTTAGTTGAAGAAATTGTTCGGGTATGCCACTATGTTCGTGCAGTGTTTTGGGCACGACAAATTTGTAGAAAAAAGCTTCATTGATGTGTTGTACTAATCGAGTTCCGATGTGTTTATTTCCATAAGTTTTCTGCTATGAAAATCACAGTACTAAAAAAATGATAGTTATAGAGACTTAAATGAGTTTGAACATGAAGTTGAACTTGAAAGTGATGGTTCACTGAATGTACTAGTTATAGACTTCATTGTTTTCGCAACTGCCAGTTTTTGCTCCGGATACAGTTAATTTCCCGTTAAACCCTATAGACATTGGTTTATGCACTTAATGACTGGAGCAGATGCGAATTTGCTTTTCCCGTATGATTGACAATCATTAATAAGAACCTGCCCAAATACCTAGACATTAGCATATGCACTCGATGACTGGAGCAAATGCAAACTTGCTATTCCCTTATGATTGACAAACGTTGATAAGAACCTACCATATATGTGGTTAATGAGGATCAACAACATTTAACCCAAGTATGGAAAAATAAGAGGAGAAACATTCCATCTTAGGAATTTTTTGGTCATGCATCACCATTGATCCATGGATGTTATTAATGAATTTCAAAGGGGGCTTAAACTGTAGTTTGAAGGTGGGATACTATTTTCTTGTGCAAAATGATGACAAAGCTGATTCGAATTGCATCTGTGTTGTACATAACTTAAATCCATAATGTTCACTCTGTTATGGTCTGACAGGTTACTGAAATGTGGATAGATGATGGCTGAAATCTTGACGAAGCACACTGCTGCAGATCTGTGCTTTAGGGTTGTTAACAGGTTTGGGACTTTTGAAGCCTCATTTTTGACAAGTTTGTGACTTTTGAAGCCTCAATATACATGGTGAGATCTGGTGCAATGGGTGTGTTGTATTTGTAGATTAGTTGGTCAAAACTCCAACCAATTTCCTGTATTTGTTTTCTGTATGAATATTTGTATAACGTGTATTCAGATTCAAAAGGGAGTATAGATGTAAGGCTGCCTATCCTAGGATAGATGTAAGAGGGTCAAGCTTGATAAAGATCTTCAAGATGGAGAGTAGTTGAGTTCAATAACATCCATCTAGATTGACATTAAGCACCCAGCGTTTGTACATGTATTGACCTTGTGATGGTAACCACGCAGCATAAATCTTAGTTTGGTTAACAAAATTTTTCCTAGCCTGGCTCACAATATTCTTTCATTTGTATGAAAAGCGACTGTTCACTTTTCTTTTCTAATTCGATGTGTCTAGACTTGACCTGCTAATCCATGTGAAGGTAGCAGCTGCTCAAGAATGGCCTCAAGGCTATTTAATGTATGGTGATGGCTGCTGCAATGTTTGGTCTCATCTTTGCACATAAAATTTTGAATCGGCCATCTGAATAAAGCAGATGTTTACAGTTATGGGTATACAGTTATGCAAAGCATGCTTTTTTGGTCGTCACGAGTTCACTTGATTTTTTTCTGAGATCACATGTCGACAGAAACAAGCGGCCATAAAGTATGCTTCGTCGAATTGACATACGTGTCCCTAACTCACCCTCGACGTGACAAGTAATGAAGACATAAAAGAAAACAGAAATGAAGTTTTGTAAGAGATATCAAGAATACATGAAAGAACTGGAGAAAGATTTGCCTGGGGTTCAATTCAAGAAACATAAAAAGATATTTAAAAAATGTAGAAGGAGACAAATTCCCATCTCAGGCTCATGAAAATGATGACAAAAAACAACAATCAATTTCTCATTGTCCTAATCGTTGCTCTGGTAAGTAATATATAACTCTGAATTAAACATACCTTTGATTCAATATCTGGGACTGCTATTATTTGTGGATACTCTTGGATTTGTATGTATTTGAGAATGATTTGAGGATCCGGAGCACAAAAGACGCACGTCATTTCTATAACTTGTTAGATGTTTTTGAGATGTCAATATTCCAATTTGCTTGATCACTTTAATGTGAAAACATCATCTGCAGTCTAAAAAAAGACTCGCTCGTAGCACCTATTTGATGTTTGGGATCAATTGTGAACTCGGACTGTCTCGGAGACTTTTCTGAGTAACGTTCTTTGATCTCATTCTTTTTATTGACTTATTATTATTTAGTACATCTAATCGGGTTTTTTAATGAATTGTTTGATTTCGTAGTTTGTGATGGGACATTCTTTCCATCTCTCCACGATGAGATGTCTGCAATTGTGGGTTGTTTCAACCGGCGTGCACAGAAATTGCTGCAAGTACATCTATCTTCGGGTTTCAAAAAGTATTTTACATGGATTAAGAGAAAACTTGTGAAAGGGAATCATGTTGCTATGGTTGAAGAAGGCAAAGAGTTGGTTACTTATGCAATGATCAACGCCATTGCCATACGGAAAATTCTTAAAAAGTATGACAAGGTAAGTGTCTTTTATGGGTGAAATGAACCGTGTAATTGTTCAAGTGACGATTTCTTATTTGGCTTGTTTATTGTATTTATTCAGATTCATTACTCAAAGCAAGGGCAGGCATTTAAATCACAAGCGCAGAGTATGCATACTGAGATCCTTCAATCTCCATGGCTATGTGAGCTAATTGCCTTTCACATTAACTTGAAGGAAACCAAGAAAGAGACGAGGAATCTACCCGGATTTTTTGAAGAATGTTTGGTCACTTTTGACGGTGGGAAGCCATCGCTCTCTTTTTCCTTGTTTGATTCCGTCAAACTTGATATCGACTTGACGTGTTCCATATGCTTGGTGAGTTCATTGGTCTTTTCTTTTTCCAGGTTCCCACCATTCATTTTGAATGGTCTATAGTCTCAAGTCTCAAGTCTCAACAAAATGAAACTGTTTATGCAATAATCTGTGCACGACATCTTACGTTTTTGTCATCATTGAAACTTAGGATTCCATCATTTCTGTCAGTGATTGTTAAGTGATACCGAAGTATCCTACAGAAGAGAATCAAGATTTATTCGATGCTCATTTGAGACTGGTTATTCATTTATTCACCCATTATTACCAATCAAATCCACTACACACTGACCAAGATAGTTGGATTATGCTTGTATGAGGACACTGTATTCGATGTGGTTTCTCTTACGTGCAGTCATATATTCTGTCACATGTGTGCTTGCTCTGCCTCGTCAGTTACAATAGTGGATGGACTGAAGGCAGCGGATCCGAAAGCCAAATGCCCACTATGCCGAGAGGTAAATCATGTTTCTGTTCCAAATTGTCTTATTGCCACATTTCTGTCGAATATAGGTTATACGTTACTTGGGAAGCTGCATGTTTATATGATGCAAAATTTCGAAATGGGATTACAGGAAGGAGTATTCGAAGGTGCTGTGCACTTGGAAGAACTTAATATCTTATTAAGTAGAAGGTACGCTTCATATATATGCTGTTGGTGCGAACCCACTACCGCACTCCAGTTCTAATTCCATTTGAAACACAACCTTTAAATTATTTCGGTTAATCTCTGCAGCTGTCCTGATTACTGGACCGAACGGCTTCAAACGGAAAGAAAAGAGAGAGTTCATCAAGCAAAGGAACACTGGGAATCTCATTGTAGAGCTCTCATGGGAGTCTAGTGTACAGACTATTCGAATTCCCTCGTTTGTGATTCGCCATATTCTTTTGTATTCCTAGGATAAGAAATTACCTCGTTTGTGATTCGTCATATTCTTCTGTATTCCTAGAGTAATCTTTGTCTAAAGGGTAAAGAACATGTTACCAACTTAGGTTAAATCACTAGTTAGCTTATATGGTCCATCGTTCCTTTTCTCTTATTTTGTTTTCTTTTTGTTGCTTCATGTTGTTGGCGGGTGCATTTATCCGACAAAACAAAGCCTTGTATAATGTTTACAATATAAGTGAGTATCTTAATGGAGTTGAGCAAGGTTGTTTTTCTTATAACTGCGGAATTGGTCAATGACTAAGAACTTAGTGAACCTAAAACCAGATATATATGCAGTACAAAAGCTTAACTTCGATGGCTTGCCGTCTCTGCCCATAATAAGTTGTCGCATCCGATTGCTAAAATATGCTAAATTCAACGTAAAGATTATTTCATTAAATATCTATCTATCAGCCATCAAGATACCTGATATGGCGAACCATGCTCCCACGGAATTGGTTGATCCTCATTATATCACGATGCAAAAGTCAACTTTTGTGCTATTAGTTGCTTCTTAATTCATCCGGTTACAAAAGTCCAACATCAGTTGATTCTCACATCTCCAATGATATATGAGATTCTCTTTGTATCGCAAAAAAGGAACTAAAGGTCCAATCGCTGACATGCCATAGTTGAAAGCAAATGCGAAAATCTTCATCTTTTAGGTCACAGGTGGCCAATGCGTTCGTATTCCATATATATTCCAGACAAAATAAAAAAAAGTCCAACACCCATATGGATATGTTCTTAAGCAAATAACTGGTCAAGGTAAATGCTATAGAAACTTGGAAAAATCCAAAGCATAATTTGTCATTATAATTCCCAGTTGTCTACAAAAGGCTTGCAATAAGCAGCAAATCTAATAATTAACTCCAAAACCAAACAAAATTGAGAACTTGTAACCTAAATGTCAGTGGCATGTAGGTCTCATTTCATTTGTTTTACATACAGCATGAAATGCAGCCTACTGCGTCATTAATTATATCATTCTCGTCTTAACCACAAAAATAGGCTAGCCAAACACAAAAATAGAAGCAGCATCCTTATATTTTACTTGCATTGTTTATCTGCAGCAGCAAGTACAGTTTAATATTGAGTAGCCTCGTATATTATTTGGTCAGCTGATGTCTCATATTTCAATCAGCTTTCAACCTCAAAATTTCACTGGCTGTCCTACGCCGGAAGTAGGGCATGTGCTCCTGCAAAGTTGAGGATAGATCATTATAAGAAACTCATACTCACTAACCCACCAACATCTGAATTTATTATATAAAATTCCATAAATAGAAAAGTCAATAAAGGAGAAAACAAGCTCAATAAAACTTTTTACAGTTGTATTTCTCAGACAAGACAGTGTTTGGATGTGTAAAACGATTAGCATCCCATGTTTGGCATGCTCTCTCGGAAATAGGTAAGCAGCAATGCCACGACAAGTCACAAGTACACAGAGAACAAAAGAACAGATGTAATACACCTCATGGCGTCATTTCTTAAGCTCTCATATTATATGCAACTGAAGCCTGATAGTGCTTATATGGTACCTATTTTTTCAGTGTACGCTGAAGGTCGATTCTATTGCAGATCTTTCTATTGCTTTGTTATGATCTTAATCAAGTGGCGCTTACCAGGCCAAAATTCAGAACTGCTTAAAATAGCAGCAGTATTCTACACAACGGTTGGTAAAAAGCGCCCAATTTCACTATTCAATGAGACATACTTCTACATCAACTAGGGAACCTAGATGAGGGTTGCCTAGGTTAGTTTTAAAAAGTAACTACACATCCGAGACATGTTTGACAAGTAGCCTTCCAAACAATTGGGAATAGGATACATAATAGAAGGGTGTTCATGAGGAATTCACGGGAAAGCCGTTGCAGTTTGGCCTTATCATATTCCAATGTAAAAAACCGTATCAGTATGCAAAGCCGTTCCGGTTTGGCTTTGCATCAGTATGCTGCCGACTTACCAACCACCTACACAGTCTTAGTAACTGCACACTGGGATTTTGGTAATAAATATAACACAAAAGATCATAATAAGTAAGAACGTTAGCAACCGTTATATGTTTACTATCCAGTGATGTAACTTACCTGACTAAAACGAAGCCCAAGACCTCTGCTGTAAAAATCGGAGTATTTAATCATGAACATTCCACAATCCCACCTGTTGAATAAACCCCATGTAAATAAAACGAAAAGCACAATTAAGATATCAACAAATTAGGGGATGACGTTAGTTGCCACACCTTAACTCTTGTCAATTCAAAGAGGCTTCTAAGAGCACAATAGCATTTTTAAAGATTTTACGTGTGCTGTTCTAATAGATGAATTGCCTTGTGAAATGTTTTGAAAACTCTTCCTAATGTTCGTAACTTCTTAACACACCTGTCTTGTTAAGTCATTTCGCTACTAAAAAGTTAAAACTACTAAAGAAGACATTCCTTTACAATTTTCCGCAGGAATATTGCATTTTTTATAAGAAAAACCACATACCCATTTTGTTGTTCAGGAAGATGTTTAACATATTCACGTTTCCAAGAGCTCACATCAATATCTTTTCCACTCTTATCCTTTACTTCGTCCATGAAATACCTAGCCTGACCAGCAATAACATTGACCACACTGAAGGTATTAAAACTTTCAATTAAGACCAGTTATGAAATTGAATGGAATTCTGCTGAAGTACAATAAAAATGATTGAACTATTTTTTTTATCCAAGATGTGCCAAAAGTACTTGATAATAGAAAATAAAATAAAATTGTTACTTGCTGGAGTACAAGTTGCCCCACATTTTAAAAGAACAGAAAAATGCCACAATTGCTGCCAAACATACCAGATTTTCCAAGACTTCAGTATCGACGCCTTTAAGAGAATCAAGATATTGGAGCTTCTCTTCCTTCTTATTAATCACTGCTAAGCACCAGTGTATTTGTTGATGTATGGGGACAAATATCTGTAGAGCATTAATAAGTCATTACACTTACAAAACCTGTGACATAGAACAAGTTCATCAATAATCAAAATAGTATTCGGAGAGAAGTGAGGAAAACAGTATACTTTGTCACACTCAATAAGACCGTATCCGATCTTCCTTTGGGTAGTCCACCTCTTGACGGCTTTGTAGTCATATCCTGTCCTCCCACTAGCCAACTGAATTGGGACATTGGAGGATAACAGAAAAGCAGGGAAACAAGAGCTCATTCTTAATAAAGAGAACTCTTACAAAATTGAAGTCATCATAAAACCTAGACACTAGTGAAGAGGAACAAACCATGATGAGAATAGCCTAACCTTCACAATCTCTATATACGATTTTTTTTTCGACAAAGAAAAATCTTTGTAAGCAAATACATGGAGCAGGAATACTTCTCAAGGTATGTGATCAAAAAAGTGGTACTTAACATCAAGAAACAAAGCATCACTTTTTATATTTAAAACACATAAAGTCCAGATAGTAGCAGAAGTAACAGGCCTAATGGGCAAACTTGGCGCTAACAACATCTGGAGGGTATATCAGTGCACAACTCATACCTTCTTATAAAAGAATGTGTTGAAGAAATGGCATTTCAGAAACTTTTTTGGTTCTCGCCTCTCCCGCTCCTTCAGTAATTCCAGATAAACATTTATTACCTACAAAAAAAGAAAAGATATGCACATCAAGGAGAAATTCAAATTGTTAATATCGAGTGCCTTATAGCATAAAGCAGCTTCTAAGACATGAGAAAACTAGGTAAAAAAGCTTTTCCAAATTAGCCAACTGAGTGAGTGGGAGTTAATAGCGGTGTTTAAGAACGGCCCATGATAATGCTTTTCAAAACTGGTATTAGTGTAAGAAGGGTCATTCAAATATAAGAATTAGCCCTTTGATCATCTCCTTATGAATTCCATTAAAGTGGCCATCAATTAAGTTTGTCAGTGTGATGCTTAGTAACCTTCTCTGATACATAACATAATACCTTTGACGTCTAATTTCATATAATGACCTTCAGAGACTATCTTTATCATCCTAAAGATAGTTACAGCCATGGAACACAGTCTTCTTTTTCCTTCTTTAGTTTTTTCACTTTTTCTAAGAGGAAATAGAATACAATCGAAACTGATCAGTGGTCACTGACTTACCTCATCATTCAACCAACCACCTGGTGTCAAGCATCGTAGAAGTTCCCCAGTAATCTCAATATTAGAATTCTCATGTGCCACCAGAACTTTCCGCCTGTAATGTCACGACTAAGTTAGGAACTCTTATTCCGCAAATAAATGCTATTTACTAGAGTCACTAACTGGAGTTCTATAAATTCAAACTAGTTATACCTTTTTAATGATGAAAAGGCAGCATCAACTTCCCTATCCTCCTCATCTGTAAGAGGTGTAAAAAGTCCTTCAACTACATCCTAAATACCATTGGCATTTAAAGAAAAAAACAATGATAATGAGTATCACAATGATAAAACCAATGACTGAAGCGCAATTTACAAAAGAGTAATTCAAAAACACATTGTACCTCTTCAGTTTTCTTTGAAGGTCTTGGGAAACCTGATAATCTTTTGTTCGCTAAATCAATTTGAAATCCCAAAGATTCCAACTTAGCATTCCTTTTCTCTGCTGATTTGTAAAGCGTTTTGTGCACAGGCACGCCCGCATATTCCAAATCTCGATCCACGTACAAAGCTTCCAACAATTTACCAGTCTCATCAACTTTTGGTTCCTGATTGCTCACATCCGACACCATCGAAGACGACCCAACAGGATTATTAGCGAATTCTTCATATTTCTCAAACAAATATTTATCTCCACTAGTTTCAAAAGGTTGTTGTTTCGGTTCAGAAATCACTGACCTTCCATCTACTACTTGAACAACTCCATCCTCTATTACCTCTACTTCATCAACATTCAAATCATCCTTAACTATATCCACCTCCCTCTCCTCCTTCTCCTTCTTACCCGAACCCCACACATTTCTCTTCGCCTCTTCCAAGTGACTCAAAAAATTCCCCATTTCAGTATCTCTACCTAGACTCCACGACAATGATGATAAAACCCTAGGTTTTCGAACAGGGGCATGTACTGCTCTACCTAAACGCTTACTAGGTTCGGGATATCTACGAACTCTAGAAGCTATATTTGTTTTAGTTTCAACAACAACAAGAGAGGTCTCTGAACTAGTAATTTGCATAGATGAAAACCTAGGTTTTTTCAATACTTGAAAATCAATAACAGAACTTGGAGAAATTGGAGATTGAAAAGAATTTACGGCAGAATTTAAGTTGAGATAATCGTTACCACGCTTACGGTTATTGATGGTTAAGGCACCCATGGTGACAAATCTTCAGAAATTCGTGTTCGAATCTTCAATCTGAACGAAACCCTAAGAAAGAATACTCCCATTTAAGGTTTATCATTACAATTAGAACAAAATCAAGACCCCCCTTGACAAACCCTAAATGAATTTGAGTAATTTGAAGGATTGATTAAACCCTAGAAAATGATTATTTTGAGTGAAGAAGGAAATCCTAATTTGGAGAATCCGGAGATCGGGAGGGAAAAAGTAATGAGATTTTACAGAGACAACTCCCGCCTCGAGCAAAATTTGGGCGTAATACCAAGAAGAAAGAGAGTGAAAAAAAATACAACCTACTATCGAATTTTTAAGGCCTGTTCGTACGCACATGCCAAGAACAAAAAGCCCTTTCGCATACTAGGGTGACATGGCAAACTAATTGCGCTACTATGGAAAAATCAATAAACGATAGACATTATAGCGAATGATATTATGAATAACGCTGGCGAGATTATCGTTGGCGTTATACATTAAATAGAGCGATGTAAATAGTATCGTTGGCGATATTAATTATATCGACCACTGGATATTTTGCAACGGCTATTTCCCCCTACTGGTTCATATATATACGCCCTCATGTTTCTCCAAGATACTCACACCTACTTCAACCTATATTTCACCAATTTCTCTATCTATATTTTCATTTTAAATTTCATAATCATCAATGGCGAGATCCAATGAAGAGAGGGATATTATTATCGATCGGTTTAGATTACAACAAGAAATACATCGAAGGAGGTTGCAAGAACTTGACGATGAGGAAGCTGAAGATAATAAACTCATCGACATTTTGATGCTAGTACATACGGGTCAAATACATAGAGTTCCAGATCCAAAGGAAGTGTTCTCAAGAAAGTATACGTATCGAGGGAGGGAATTTTACCATCAGAAGCTGATGCACGATTATTTTCTTCCAAATTGTGTGCACTCTGATCGAGATTTCCAAGGTCGATTCCGTATGCCTCGGCATCTGGTGATAAAGATTATTAAAGAGCTTTGTTGAGTAGAACCTCAATTTAGTTATCAGTTTGATGCACTGAATATTAGAGGTCATAGTCCTGAACAAAAAGTTACTTCGACTTTAACGATTATAGGTTATGACAGACCGACGGATGCGAACGATGAGTATCTTCGTATGGGTAAAACAACTCCATTCACTTACCTTTCATTGTTTTTTGAAGTAATTATTAATCATTTTGGTCCAACATATTTACGAAAACCAACCGAGGAAGATGTTAGACAAATATTGAGGGAGAATGAGGAAAGGGGATTCCCATAAATGTTGTGTAGTCTCGATTGTATGCATTGGGTATGGCAAGGATGCCCTGTTTATTGGGCCGGTCAATATAAAGGTCATTATCCAAAACCAACAGTTATCCTTGAAGCTGCTGCTTCTTACGATTGTTGGATATGGCACGCTTTTTTGGTCTCCCGGGTTCACAAAATGATATCAATGTTTTGCATAAGTCGCCTTTCTTTGAAGATTTGAAGCATGGAATTTGTCCCCAAGTCCGTTTCATGAATAACAGCCACCAGTCAACTCATGGTTATTATCTTGCGGATGGTATCTACCCAAAATGGTCCACCTTGGTTCAATGCTACCGTCAGCCTCCTGTCGGTGCATTAGGCCATACATACTAGCATTTTAACGATGCCCAAATGGAAGCGAGGAAGGATGTGGAACGCGCTTTTGGAATTTTGAAGAGGAAGTTCGCTATCATTTTTGTCCATATCGTGGGTTGAGTCCTCGTGAAATGCACAAGACTATGCTCACTTGCATAATTCTTCATAACATGGTAATTCAGGAAACCCGTCGTAATCCGGAGTGGACTAACTATGAAGATGGATATTTGAGGCCGGAGATTCAACCACAAAGAGGCGTCCCTGCAAGGAATTATGCTCAAATGACTAATTACATTCAGAACCGAAATTTGTATGACAGTTTAAGAGAAGATCTGAGATTGAATCTTTGGGCAAAGCATGGAAAACAATGAGTTATGTATTTTAATTTAAGTTATTTATTTTAATTTAAGTTGTGTATTTTTATTTAAATTAATGAGCAATAGACTTATTTAAAGTTAATGAGCAACAATATTTCAAATTAATCAACTTTTCATTTCAAACTAATATTAAGTAGAATGCAACAACAACACATATCAAATTAAAATGCAATACTTTAAATATTAAAACTTAATTTAATACATCAATCGTTTAGAGTAACTACTACATCAAACTCATCATCACCATTGTTGTTAGTAAATCCAGCTTGTTGTTCAGTCTATGCTTGAATTTTGTCAAATTCAATTTGCCACAGATGTTTTTACTGGGCGTTCATAATTGAAGTGTTAGCTTGAAGAATGTTATGCTTATCATAGTCAAACCCAAATTTTTCTTGAAAAATACGACTTTTTTTACTCACCCTGTTTTGAAATTTCCTATCAACTGCTCTTTGTTTCTCGACAGTCTTTTGATGTTTCATGAATTCCGCCATGTTAAATCCACCAGAACTCCCTCCTTATTGATCTAATTTTCTAGCTATTCTTGCATTGTTCCTCCCTAGAAGTTTTCTCTTACCATCATCATAATTATTAAAAACTAAGTTACCTTTTGGGTTTCTTGCAGTATCTGGTGAAGAATTTGAATTTGGTGTTGAGGGAGAAGAATTATACGGTGACCTTTCAGGTACTTGTTGATTAGTTAATAATAAATCTTGGATTATATTTGTTCAACACCTTCAAAATATGATAACAACTTTCGAAAGAGAACTGTTTACCATGTTTTCGCTACCAATCTAAACGAACATGTCTTTCAAAATCAACATCCACCTGACCACTCTCCTTGCCTGCTCTCTTGACTTGCATTATCAATGCAACATAAGCGGCTACTTCCCTGTTGATTACACTGAAGTGTTCTGCCAATCCTTTTGCATCACGAGAATTGATGTTCATGGTTTGTTTTTCATATTTATGAAATATATTATCCCACATGGTGTTACCATGTTGTTGTGCACCATCGATAAAATATTGGGTAAAATAAACATAATTACGACAAATGCATTCATCCTCTATCAAGCTGTATTTTGCACCACAAACTTTGTTTTTTCTAGCTTTGCCTTTGTCTTGACTTTAAGATTTTGAATCCATATTACAAGAAATAAAGAATTGTAGAGAAGGTATGATTGTTTTAGATTTGAAGAAGAAGTTTGAGAAATTCTATAGTGATTTAGAAATTATGGTGTGAGTTGAAATGAGATTGAAATTAGGTATTTATAGGGGGGGAATAGTAGCCGTTGGATGAAGATCTGATAAGCGATGATTAGAGAGTCGAGCGATAGCTTGACTAGCGCTGGCGATTTATGACCAACGAGCGATGGAAACTCTATCGCTCGCTGAAACTTTGTCGTGTATGCCTATATGTTATTCTTAAAATAAAGGATGAGAGAGTTCTCTATTCATAGAAAATTTACCTGATTTTGCTGTGAGAAGTTCCTGCAATGATGATAATAAATAAGCAGTTGACTAAATACAACCCACAAAAAAACTAAATACAGCCTAGAATTAAAAATCTAAATATTTATAACCTAATTTGTGAGAGTAACTAATACCTTCCTTTATCATATTTCTATGCCTCCTTAAAAGTTAGAAAATGTTTAACAGATATGGATATCTAAACACGAATTAATAGTTTGAAAAAGCGATTAATATGTATCTTTCATTACTGATCTGATTATTTTTATTTTTTTTGTTAAGAAACTTTGATGTGATTGAATTGAAGGTTTAATTTTTATCAAAAGGCTTAATATTTTTTTATTAATCTTCACAATATAACTGCTTTATAAGATAGCAAAATCAAACGTATATGGTTAATGAAAAGAAATTGATCCACCAGCAAATCAATGGATATATATAATTAGTTGTTTAGATTCGTGGTGAGATCCCATGAAAATGAATAGCAAAGATGTATTTTTTCGTAACTAAAAGATAGAGATGATAAAGGTGGGTGTTAGTTACCCATATATATTTAACGTCTAGATATCTTGAATTTTAAATGGTGGTTGCATTTTTTTTTTTTTTGGAATGAAAGAGGTAACCCTCTGTTTCATTGATAAGATAAAATTGAATACAACAATCCCAGATTCATCAAAAGTGAAATACATGATAAAATACAAATGTCTTGTACATTTTAATACACCAACATATATATTAAGAACATGAATTTCAAAGAAAAATCTGATGATTTTTGAGGGATGGTCATTGAATTAAGATTCGGCCATTTGGAGGATTTGAAGAAACTGTCTTCTTCACCATTTTCGTCATTAGGATAGAATTGTCTCAAAAGGGAGTAATACGCACACAACATCATTACGATTGCTTCCGGTAGCCATTGATCTTCACAAAAATGGAGAATCACTTTCTGCCAGGATGAATTTCCCTATTGATATATATGAAACGATTGTACCAATCGATTGAAACACCTTCAAGGCTATGAGAAACTGCTTTACAAACATCTAAAAAGCATATATAAGCCATTAGAGAAGAAAGCCTGTAGAAAATAAAATAGAAACGGGTTAATAGAAAACCCTAAATATCGCTTGAATCAGCGATATTTTATTTGATAATACTAATAATATATACAGATACTACTTGCAACCAAATCTGTGAAGAAGATCTGAAAAATTCAGATCAAATCCAGCAGATTTGGATCACAATGAAAAATTTAGGGAAGATTTGGAGATCAGAAATTGGAAAAAACGGTTACAAAGTGAAGAGAGGATGGAGGCCATCAATGGTGGTTGCATTTAAACCATAATTCATCAATCTTACCTATTAAACCAATCTAAAGGTAAAATAAATGGTGTTTTTTTTAATTCTTAGCATTCGGATGGATTTGCTGGTATTTGGAAAGTTAACGGTGGATTCACCGAAGCTTCAATTTGTGGTTCACACCTTCATAAACATTAGATTACCAGCAAATGGTGTATTCAATCTAAATCGCCATGATTTTTGTTACCTTGAGAATCAACCTTCATATGTTTTGAGAATCGATGAAAATTTAATCAAATTCTTTCCAAATTTTGATCATATTTGTTGTTAAACTTTGAGAACACGGAGAGAGAAAGAGGTGGTGAATTAATTTTGGTTTTGAATTTTTAATTAATTTTGATTTTAGGTAATAGAAATATTTAAAGGGTATATATGACTTTTAAGACACATTTGGTTTCTCCTGTCCATACTTAGAATATTAAAATCCTATGAAGCCCCCAAACCAAAAAAATTTCAACACCCAATAATAGAGTTCTTAAAATATGGGCGTCGACGTTGACTAGGATCAAGAGAAATTTCGCAAATCATCTAGGTTTTGAGTTCAAACTAAGTGATTCATCAAACATGGTTTTCTCTAATTCTCTTTTTCTCCACCCATAATAGTCGACTTATGGAAGAAGAAATGTGTTTAGTGAACCATTTCTGTAAGAAAAATATTATTGGCTCAAATTCCTGAAAATTCTTTTCCAGTTTTTGTTTCTTCTCCCAACGGGAAATACTTCCGCCTCACCGGTCATTCCCATCATCAAAATTCATGCCCTCTAAGCCACTCCATCAGTCCTTAAAAAATTTCATCAGAATCGAGCTCCACATAAAGCTCAAAAACATAAAACTGCATTAGGAAAATTCTATTACCAATGCGGACTCACTTAATAGCCCCATCTTTGATGTTATTTTGTACAATGGTAAATAAAAGTTCGTTCAAAGACTTGTAGAGATTTTAAATTTCAGATTCAAATATGGTTTTGGAAATAGTTGATTAAACTAATGCAAAGTGAATAATATAATAATAATTTTGAAAGACTAAGGCTAAGGATTCCACCATAATGAATGAAATGAAGGTAAATAATTATGCACGAGTTTATAAATATATCTGCTAAATAATGAAGTACACTATCTTATTTTCTCAAATTTCAAACCCTCAAATAATAGTTGTAAATAATAAGCATGGTACATCAAAAGAATTAACTCAAGCACGCAACATCAAATTCAATGAAAACTATTTAAGAAAAATTATTTTAAGCAATATGATAATGAAGAAAAGAAAATAAAAAAATAGTTATGAAACTCAAAGCATAAAATTACCAATCAAGAATATGGCTTTCTCCGTCGCCTTAGTCGCATGAAAATTAGTTCATCATGGTGTAAAGTTTCTCAAAATATTGATTCATTGCTCAAAATGCTTACAAATGATGAAAAATAGAGAATAATAATAGAAGGAAAAAAAAAGTGAAACTGCAACTTCTTTTTCTTCGAACCCCAAGCTCTCCATATCCCCGTAGTATCTCTCCCCCACTCCTATTTATACATAGCACTTGATATCTTCTCAAATATCTTGCATGACTCTAAAATGTTCATCTTTTTAATGGAAAATATCTTCTAAAATAAGTTTTAATTTATTCTTCACAATATTTGTTTCTCCAACTTAAACTCTCTATTAATAGATAAGTCAAATCTTTGAAAGATATTTTTTCTCTGATTACATAGAATATTCTCTTTTATTACACAAAATTCTCATACAAATTTGTTTTCAAAGGAAATAAGAAGGGTGCCACATATCAAAGACGTGGGAGCCTTTAACAATTTTCTAGGGCGTCTTTAGTAATTTTCTCCGGGGGCGCAAATATCACTTTTCGAGCAACTTTTTCCATTAGAGTTTGTTAGAGCATAGCTCGGTTGAACCCACCAAGCATTGGTATGGCAGGTTTGGTTGTCATATTTTAGTGAATCAAAACTCATTTAAAGAGTCGCTTGATTATATACTAGAGTCAACTTCGTATAGGTTAGCTTGAAAGTGTCAGGATATGAGACTTACATGTATTACATGAAGAATTAAAGAATGTGAATAAGTATGAAGCTACAACGACAACATCATCCTTCCTCTTGAGGTTAGTAATATTTGACTTGAACTGTTTCATTCCCCAGCGTATCTTTCAAGTCGTGCATATTGAAAACATAATTGCGAAGCTGTGTATGAAACTCTAGTTAGACATAGTATTAAGGAATACAATACGAGGTTTATTGCTTAACCATTAAACTTTGTATATAAGACATCGACATGATCATATGAATGCTATTGTGATTAGGTATGGGTATGAGTGAAGATTTCATCCCAGGAAACAATGTTTTACATTCTTTTAAAGGAAGTAAGTTCATAAACTCGTTTTGTGAATCGAAAGGGAAATCTCTAGGCTTATTGGTATTGTTATTCATTGCAAATCTATTTTGAATTACCAATATGTGTGTTTAGTATAACCGCTCATAAACTTGTTTATGTATCTTGGTAAAACTATTCACAAGGCCTGACTTATGTATTGGTATGACTTTTATTAGTGAAACCGTTCCTAAGTAATCACTCAAGATGGTATGATCCATGCCTTGTAGATAACAACTTTTATCTAGTCATTGGGGAACCGATCCTAGTAAGAGGTGCAACAAATTTACAAGAGAGAATCGATCCTTGTACGACACGTTTATAGTAAATGGGGGAATCGATCCTATGAACATGTGCAACAAGTTTGTAGTTTTTGGGGAACTGATCCTATAGACATGTGCAACC
Organism: Papaver somniferum; assembly: GCF_003573695.1. NCBI lineage: Eukaryota > Viridiplantae > Streptophyta > Magnoliopsida > Ranunculales > Papaveraceae > Papaver > Papaver somniferum. The sequence continues at coordinate 165,654,763 of NC_039359.1, read as the reverse complement.
GAATACAGGTAGTTACCATAAGTTGTGGGGAGCCGATCCTAGTACCTAGTCAACTGAATTTTGGTAACTAGCATGGCTATGCACAGTACTCACATGAAGGTAAAACCGAATTTGTTATGGTAGAATCGTGTAGCCCATAATTGGTGATTTGATAGGATAATCAATCACATAGTTCTTGGAATTCAGACGAACCAATTCTAAACTTGTTTGGAAGTGTGGCAAATCGTTTCCAAGATTGTAAGTATGAAAAAGGACTTGAAAAGTAAATATGTCGACATAATTTGAACGTGTGCAGTAACTCTTATCATTAATTGTTCAAAGATATTCCTTAATAGCTAAAGGAGGATCCCATGATCGAAATAAATTGAGAATATTTTAATTAAGGTTTCTTAATTTTTATATGCTATTTAATTTCCAGCAATTTAATGCATATCTTTAGAAAATAATAATTAGTAATGTGCATTTACTGATTATATATTTTTCTATTGGGATTTCGGTCAATATTTGGACAGTGCATTTCCAGGAGTTATGAAAACCGATTTTGTGTATATTGCATATCTTTGAGAATATTCGGTTTTGGAAATTCCTTGGTGTCCAAACTTGCTTGTCTATAAATATTGAAGTTTGCATTTCTAGCAAACTAATCCTCAAATCCAGCAAAACTACCTAGTTATGTTGTTACTGGTGGAGCCGCCTATTCGAAGAGGAAAGTGACCTAATTAGGCGAAATCTCTTACGGCCGCTCGGTTAAAAAACTTCTTTGGGATTGAGAAGCTCTATTAGTACCGTTTGTGGGAAACTAGATAATTGTGGTTTATTATTAGTTTCCGATTGATTTGATTGACTAACGGTTGTTAAACTTTGATTGCACCTAGTTTGTTTATGCTTGAGAATCTTCTCTTCTGATATAAGATTCACTCAAACTAGATCGAAGTTTTGACGGGGAACTTTAGACTGTTTGTAGATTTAAAGACATCTTGTGATAATCCATTGTTAACAGATTTCGTTCTGTGCGTGATTTATCACAAGAGATTCAAGTTGATTGTGTGCAGGTGTTTATTGAAGATCTAAGAAGATTTGAAGACGAAGAAGATTTCTGATTTGGGTTCATAATTTTTGGTGTGCACAATACTTGTTTCGGTTAAAGAGGATCCAACTATAATCAGTGTATCCTTGTGGTAAATTGGATTGATTAGTTGAGTAGATCGGCATTAATCCAATTCTTTGTGATTCAAAGTATTGATTGCAAAATCTTGACAATTACTTTTGGTAGTTGTTATTAGATAGATCTAAGGACTTGACAAAGGAGTTTATTGGGATAAACGGAAGATCCTTTTGTCGAACTCACATCACTTGGTTGAAAAGAGTTGTTACCAAACATATTTGCTGTTCCTTTACTGTTTGGAATACGAACAAAAGGAATTGTTCCAAGTACGTGACTTATTACAAGTTGGAGGTGTGGGAACACAGGCGGAACTAGGTGAACTATAGGTTTAGTTGCTTGGTCTCAACTATACGAAGTTGGTTTGATTTTGTATAGCGGCTTAATCCTGAGAGTATTCAATTTTGGACAAGGTCCCGGGGTTTTTCTGCATTTGCGGTTTCCTCGTTAACAAAATCTTGCTGTGTCTTTTACTTTTCTATTTCCGCAATTATAATTATTTTTATTATAATTAGAAGTAAAATACACAAACGTCAATTCCTTTTTACTTGATAGCAATCCTATTGTGTTTGGTTAAGTCTGAACCATTTATCAAGTGAATAATCCGTTGTTGTATTGTCTCGATCTTGTATCCATAGTCAATCATGTAAGTTATCTTGTTGTCTTTTTGTCTCGATCTCGTATCCATTGACGATCACACGAAGTGTGAACCGATTAGTTGTATTATCTCGACTCAGTCTATAGACAATCACTTTCGGAGAAAGGACTTATAGGTGGAAAAGTTTTAGATTGAGGTATATTTGGGTACCCTCGTCTTTTCAATTGGTATCAGAGCAGGCAAACACGAAAAGATCTAACAATCTGTGTTTGATGCGATCTAACCTATAAAACATGAGTCAAAGTAGAGTTAAGCGAGAGGAAAAACTAAAAAAAGACTCAGTTAACGTATCACAAGATGTTGGAAGTTTTGATTTTAAGAAATGTTTAAAAGAGGCTTCTTCGTTAAGTTCTACTTGCACTTCTGAGAATAAGTTTGAATATTCTCAAGATGAGATTAAGTTAAGTCCTGTATTCGCAGTTAATGATTCAGACTTCGAAAAATCTCTTCTTGATGATGATAAAAACATTGATTCATCGAATATAGAAACATTTCATACAAAATAATTAAGCGAAAAATTTCTCTCATATTCAAGTGAACAAATTCATGCATTAGAGAGAGAAGGAAAGCTGATAGACAATATAAATTGTCTGAAAGCTAAGAATGATCGACTTTTTATTGATATTGCCTCCACAAGTCTAAATTTGATTCTCTAAAAAGGGAAGCTTCATTAGAGTTTCAATCTCTGAAAGAAAGGCTTAACAATTGCCTTGAGGAAGCAAAGAAAAATGATTCTCAACATATACAGAATCTTGAGGAGAAAGCAAGTGCTAGTGGATCGAATTTTTAATAGTGGTAAATAGAGTTGTCATTCACTCGGACTTAGTTGAGATTGATTCTAGGCTTAAATATAAAAATAAGAAATTATATACAAAATATGTCACGAGACGAAGAATTCACTGGGACTCGGGATATCATTTTTTTTCATATTCAAGTGGTTCAGAAATTAATCCTAGGAAATTATAGCTCCATACACAAGAAATATTAACTCTATTCTTTGCCAAAATTGATTTCGTAAGACATCAATTGTAAATTACAAGCATAGTGTATCAAAAGCACCTAAGACTAAGCATATACTATCAAACAAGAAAACAATTGATTAATAAAAATCATAAATCATTTATAATCGGTGCAAAAAGTAAATAAGGAATTAATTAAATTTACCACATGATGAAATTCAGCTTCATCCCTCGTCCCAGCGATGGGGTCTAGCTTCTCATGATGAAAACACACTCAAAAAGATAACTCATAGCTCAAATGGTGTTTTGATTGGAAAAATAGTAGAAAACAGAGATTTACAATGGTAGGTGTTGCAAAATAACTGTTACAAAGAACGATAAATGGAAAATGCCACTGTAGCAAATACAACGCTTCAGTATGTGTCATTGTCACTGTTGATGAACGACTGTTCTTTGGCGTCTTATGTTCTTCATTCTCTCCTTCAATGGCAGCAGCAGAGGCAAGCTTTGCAACTTCCTGTTCTACGCTCTGTTTCCTCCCCAATCTCCCCGTCCTCCCTCTATGCTACCCAAAGTCGTATTTATACTCAACAGGGCCAAGAATAACTCCTCATTACTCTACGAAATCTCCTATTATACGACAGTGAAGAAAAATATTCTCGGGAATATTTTCTTCCCTGATTTTCCTTCTCATGCGTCTGCAGATATGTAACATACTCCAAAAAGATTCTACACGCACCAGATAACATCAAACACGCCTCTACCATAAGATAACTTCCCAAAATAACGAGAAGCCCCGAGAATATTTCACAAAAAATATATGGGCCATGTTTTCTTCAAATGAGAGAATCGACCTTCCTTTTCTGAATTAAATACAGTGATCACCCCTGTTTTAGCGTAACAGATCAATACCAATCCAGTTCAAGCCAAGAATCTCGCCAAATATATTCATCAATCTTCACAGATTAAATGCAGGAAAACACGAGTTTTTCCCCACTCCCTGTTTTGCTTCCAAATGATTATCCAACCCAACTGGATCGATTCCAGCGACCATACCACTCCTGTCTAGTCCAGAGGAAAATACCCAATGATTTTCAGCCTTTTAATCTACCTAAAACACGCTCAAATCGCAAACCCTAATTATGTTCTTTCGCTACAAAACCTTCCCGCCAAAAGCGTAGTTTGAATTGGAGAAGATGGGTGCCCCTTAACCGTCTGTGGAGTGTAAATAACATGTATCCAACTGAGATGTACCTTATAAATTAAGGTGCCCCTTATCCAAAACTGAGAGTCCGAATAACATGCGCCCTCCGGGTGCCAAAATCAACTTTTCGAGCCAAATTTTCCAAAAATGCCTACAAACACATAAAATACCAAAATTAGTACAAAATCGAGTGCCAACAATACTATAAATTGAGGACAATTCAGTCATAAAAATGTGTCTATCAAATACCCCCAAACTTATTATTTTCTAGTCCTCGAGCAAATCTAATCTAGAAAAATAAAAATGACTACACTTAGCACGTGCAGCAAGCCGTTAAACCGCTAGGTGGCCCTAGCGGCCAAGTGTTGTCTCGGGGGGTTACCAGAGGTGTACCCACAAAACCTTTACTCCAGACCCTAGCTATCTACGCAAAACCTTGGAAGGCACTAAAGAATCTCCTTGGTTGGCATACAAACATTGACTATAGGAGGAAGTACCTTGATGCGAAATTACAATTGATGTACACGAGTTTGCACTCAGCATACTATAATTCATATATAAGTGTCAAAGCTCTACTCAGATAGTTTCTAGACATCATAACCAGAGTCAACCAATCACATGGAAAGATTAAGAAGATGGATAAAGAGAAAAATAGATGGTTTAAAGTGAACGGTGTTTCCCATATCTGTCTGAAGGCCTCTGCCAAGATGAACCTATCCTAATGGACTGATATACCGGTCTGACTAATATCAACACAAATGGCATATACAAGGGGACCAGTGGTTGATAAACCTAACTCTAGGTCAACACAACTAGCATATACAAGGGCACCAATGGTCGACTTTATTGAATTTATTCCGGTTGGTCTGATGGTATGGTCTCAATTTTTTTAAGGTATCCCAATCACTCTATTTCACCCTAGCAACGGTAACAACTTGAATCATGTGCCCCACCAAATCACTTAAAAAAATAAAAACAGAAGGATTAGGATTCAACGAGATGTGGCTAAACTACCATGTTTTTTTTTTAATTCTAACACCTGAGCTCTGTGCTTTCATGAATAGACTCTTTAGATGTTTCCATCTAATCATATTGGTTCCCCAACTCCTATAACCAAGATGTTTCCATCCACTTAGATTGGTTAGTTCCAACCTTAATAAACATAAATTTCTAGGCTTTGGAGTTTATTTATTGCAACTAAAAAGTTTCTCCCATACCCCCAAACTTAAATCTAACATTGTCCTCAATGTTCTAAAGATAAAATTAAAAGCATGAACAAGGAGAAACTGTTACCACTCGAAAAAAAAGAGTTAATGAAAGATATTACCGTGTTGCATGAGATTGGGTTACCTCCCAAGAAGTGCTAAGTTTAAAGTCTTCAGCCAGACATCGAAAGGAATTAATCACCTCATAGAATCATAAAGCAGTAGCCGGAATAACTGTGGGTCATCTGGATCAAAAAGTGCTAACCACAAGAAGAGGAAACTACAACAATCCAAGAAGACATCGAACATTCCCTTGTTTAAGACAACTACATCTAGTTGTGGTTCAGGTTCAGGCTCTATAAAAGGGTCTAAATAAAAAGATTTCATCGGTTGGATTTCCTCAAAGGCATTCTGAAGATTAGGCTGAAGAGTCTGGAAATACTCAACTAAGAACTTAGAAGTGCATAACAAAAGACTGAATAATTGGGGATCCTCTAAGTCAATCAGATTTGACTTACACAGCTGACCACAATGAAAGAGGTGGTCTTCCTTAAGAAAATGTGTCGACTCTATTTTCCTAAAGTAATTAGGTTTAGTCTCAAAACTTAATAACCTACATATTTGAAAATCATATGTTCCCACAATTGGAAGAAAAGTTTTTGGTGGGAAAACAAAGTCAATCTTGGTATCATATCCTGGGTTAACCACATCAACCAGAGGATGGGTTTCTAACAACTGAGCTCTCTTATGGACACAACTAGGTTCAGGAAAATGTGTATGAAGATAATCTTGTAAGATGGTTGAGGCACAAATGTCAAGTCCTACACGAGGGAACTTTTTAAGAGTTAAAGGTAAGGCACCAGGAAAGTGATAATCACCCTCAAACTTAGAGTTTTCAGTGTCTCTAGGTAGACTAGTCACAATTTCCCTAATTTCTAAATCACTAGATTCCTGGAAATGGTCAATTGATTCTTCTAAGTTGTAATCAATTGCATCCTCACTCATTTTTACGAGTTCACTTTCTTTGTCTAAGACTGTTGTTTCTAAATCGCTAGACTCAAAATAAACTCGTTCCTCTAAACCATCATTGGCTTCGTAATCAAAAGGAAGTACAACTTCGTCTAAAACGGTATTATCTCTAGTCAAATCCCCGTACTTTTGAATAGGTGGATAATAATTAAAATTATCGGTATTTGAACCAGAAATATCATTATCATTATCAAGCTTAATAGGAGTAACAAATTCCTGATCACCATGCCTAAATACTTCAGATTCTTCATCAACATTGTCCACATCATACTCATCATTATCATAACATGGAAATGTCTGAAACTCATCTACACAAGGAGTGTCACCAATTCTAACCTCGATATCTTGATTATGCAAATAACTATCCTCATTTTCAAGAGTATTATTGGATACACTATATTAGAAATTCAAGTCATTTCGAGCAATACTTTCGTTCGTCTCTAACTCAAGTCTACGTGTCGACTCAACTATCCTCTCAAGGGTATCTTCTAAAGAAAGCTCCCTAAGTGTTGGATTTAAGTTTTCACTTAAACTATTGAGGATATCTTCCAAAGAAGATTCAGTCGTTGCTGCAGTTCTTTCGTCCATAACTACGTTGTTCACCTCATCTAATTTGTATGTCGATTCAGCTAAATTCCTGAGAGACTCTTCTAGAGAAGGAATAGGAACTGAAGGATCATAAAAAGGAATACTTTTCAATAGTTTGATTTTATCCTCTAAAGACGAAGAACTAGTATTATAATCTTCTTGCCCGTATGACCGATGTGCGTGTGAATAGTAATTGGGCTAACCATGGTATGACCCAAAACCTTGAAAAAGTTGGCGTGCCCAACCACTATTCACACTATGATCATAAAAGAGTAATGTCCATGTTGTTCAGTTGGATAATTATTGTATTGGCTATACCAGTTCGACATCCTAACTGCAAGGGAATTCTAAAAAAACACAAAGAAGGCTGACTCGACCACAACAAGCCTATTTTATCTAGCAAACAAAAAGAATGATGGCCCCTTATATTGTTTCTAGACCAGCTTTTATTCTTTCGAAAAAGAATTTGTTACAATCTGAGCAAACCTCTCTGAAATCAATCTGAGTTAAAGTAAGTTGAATAGAGACGAGGGAAGATCAGTGGAGCTTTGATACCCAAGGCCTCACCTTCGTTACAAGGCGGCATATTCAACTCACAGAAACCATCATGAACTTCAAAGTATGCTCAAAAGAGTAACCAATATTTTTCGAACGACTTTCATAATAAGCTCGTTACCCTATCGGTCTCGTTCTAGTCCAAATTTTAAGGCTTAGGTTCGCGTAGGTTACGTGTTCCTAAGGCGGGCAATAAGGAAACAGTGATGAAATCCGAGTCCTTATCTTGATTTGGCCAGGCCTTTCCCTTTACTAGAAAATTAAATCCGATTTCAGGTCCTCAACATATATGCATACGAATGCATCAAGTAAACCCGCTGACAGGGGATTCGCGGGTGTTTAGAATTCTTACCTCCCGTTCCAGAAGGGGGATGAACCGTTGAAGTCGACTCGGGCCACGACTCCTATGTCATGTACGAACCCGAGGGGTCGAGGCGATATCGTAATCATCGTCCTTCTCTGCAAACAGTTTATTTAAAACTACCCTTCCGTAGGGTTTTAAAAATAAAGTCCAATGTTCAATGTCCAAAAGAAAAGAAGAAAAAAAATGTCCAAAAATAAAATATTACAAAAATAAAAACCGTAATTACAGTTTCTAAAAAAATAAAAATAAAATTATTTACAAAATCTTCTTCTTCACTCCTTTTGGATTTCTCTTTTCTTTTCTTTTTGGGCTTTTCCTTTCTTTTCAGCACTTCCTTTTTTCCTTTAGCTTAGCTCCAAATATGAAAGCAAACAAAAATACCAAAATGCGTAAAAAAGAACGAATAAAATAAAACCTAAAAACAAATCCGCGTTGGCGGCGCCAAAAATTGATTGAATTTTTAATAGTGGTAAATAGAGTTATTGTTCACTCGGACTTAGTTGAGATTGATTCTAGGGTTAAATATAAAAATAAGAAATTATATACAAAATATGTCACGGGATGAAGAATTCACCGGGACTCGGGATTTCATTTTTTTCCTTATTCAAGTGGTTCAGAAATTAATCCTAGGCATTTATAGCTCCAAACACAAGAAATATTAACTCTATTCTTTGCCAAAATAGATTTCGTAAAACATCAATTGTAAATTACAAGCATAGTGTATCAAAAGCACCTAAGACTAAGAATACACTATCAAACAAGATAACAACTGATTAATAGAAATCATAAATCATTTATAATCGGTGCAAAAAGTAAATAAGTAATTAATTAAATTTACCACATGATGAAATTCAGCTTCGTCCGTCGTCCCAGCGATGGGGTCTAGCTTCTCATGATGAAAACACACTCAAAAAGATAACTCATAGCTCAAATGGTGTTTTTATTGGAAAAATAGTAGAAAACAGAGATTTGCAATGGTATAAAGGTGTTGCAAAATAACTGTTACAAAGAACGATAAATGGAAAATGCCACTGTCACTGTAGCAAATACAACGCTTCAGTATGTGTCGTTGTCACTGTTGATGAACGACTGTTCTTTGGCGTCTTATGTTCTTCGTTCTCTCCTTCAATGGCAGCAGCAGAGACAAGCTCTGCAACTTCCTGTTCTACGCTCTGTTTCCTCCCCAATCTCCCCGTCCTCCCTCTATGCTACCCCAAAGTCGTATTTATACACAACAGGGCCAAGAATAACTCCTCATTACTCCACGAAATCTCCCATTATACGACAGTGAAAAAAATGTTCTCGGGAATATTTTCTTCCCTGATTTGACTTCTCATGCGTCTGCAGATATGTAACGTACTCCAAAAAGATTCTACACGCACCAGATAACATCAAACACGCCTCTACCACAAGATAACTTCCCAAAATAACGAGAAGTCCCGAGAATATTTCACAAAGAATATATGAGCCATGTTTTCTTCAAATGAGAGAATCAACCTTCCTTTTCTGAATTAAATGCAGTGATCACCCCTGTTTTAGCGTAACAGATCAATACCAATCCAGTTCAATCCAGGAATCTCGCCAAATATCTTCATCAATCTTCACAGATTAAATGCAGGAAAACACGAGTTTTTCCCCACTCCCTGTTTTGCTTCCAAATGATTATCCAGCCCAACTGGATCGATTCCAGCGAGCATACCACTCCTGTCTAGTCCAGAGGAAAATACCCAATGATTTTCAGCCTTTTAATCTACCTAAACACGCTAAAATTGCAAACCCTAATTATGTTCTTCCGCTGCAAAACCTTCCCGCCAAAACCGTAGTTTGAATTGGAGAAGATGGGTGCCCCTTAACCGTCTGTGGAGTGTAAATAGCATGTGTCCAACTGAGGTGTCCCTTATAAATTGAGGTGCCCCTTATCCAAAACTGAGAGTCCGAATAACATGCGCCCTCCGGGTGCCAAAATCAACTTTACAAGCCGAATTTTCCAAAAATGTTTATTTCCCAAAAATGCCTACAAACATATAAAATACCAAAATTAATACAAAATCGAGTGCCAACAATACTGAAAATTGAGGACAATTCAGTCACAAAAATGTGTCTATCACTAGTATTTCTCGAGCGGAACTTTTAGAGGAAGATCGCGATGCCGCTCTTGAAAAAGTAAATTTGTTGGAAGAAAAACTTGTTGATTATGATGCAAGGATTAACTCTCAACAAAAGAGCTTTGAAGAGAAAGAAGGTGAATATCTCTCACGAGAAGAACGCCTTGACGCTGATCTAGCTGGTGCTCTTGATAAAATCAAGACGTTGGAAGATGAAAGTTTGGACCTTAAAAAGTTCAATATCAGTTCAAACAATTTAACATCAATGTTAGAAGCAAGTAGAAATCATCGTGATACACGAGGATTGTGCTATAAGGTAATAAATGCTTCAAATATTAGCAAAGAGGTAAAATTTGTCAAAGCTACAAATTCTTCTCAACCAGAAACTTCCACTGATGTTAAAGATGCCTCTATTTCTTGTAAGGGAGAAAAGTCTGTCAAGCCTAAGAATTATGTTCAACCAGCAGTGATAGACACATTTTTGTGTCTGATATAATCTCAATTGTATATATTGTTAGTGCTCGATTTTGTATTTATTTTGGTTTTTTATGTCTTTGTAGGTGTTTTTGGAAAAATAAGATTTTGCAGCGAAATTGGCTCGAAAAATGTTTTTTGCGTTCATGGGTGGACATTTGCTATTCGGACCCTCACTATGTATAAGGGGTAACCTAATTACTAAGGGGCATCCCATTTCCAGGCAGCTGCTAATCGCACCCCTACTATGGATAGGGGGCGACCATCTTCTACATTTGAAATTCAAAAGGCGGGAAAGTAGATACAGTTCTGGCAGATTTAGGGTTCTTGATTTGAAGGATTTTGAGGTCGATTAAACCTCTGATTTTGATAGGATAGACTCCTTATGGGTCTAGGAATATGATATGGGTGTTGAAATCGATTAGACTGGGCTCAATCGACGGATTTTTATCACAAAAGAAAATATGGAAAGTCACGTGTGTGACCTGTTTTAGGGAATTTTAGAGAGATTAAAGTGCTGCAAAACCTTCCCAAAGATTTGTATCTATCTAAGTAAGAGTTTAGAATAAAAAGGAAAGCTCAGAAACGCGTAGAAATTCTAAAACAAGAAATTGCCGCAACTTTGCCGTGAAGAGAAGGAAAGAGATTTTGGAAGATTCGGGAGAGATTTAATCGGTATTTTTGATATAAATAGATTGTTTGGGTCATATAGAAGGGGTGTAGAGAGTTTGGGGACCTGAGGAGAGCCAGAGAAGAAGAAATTAGAGTTTTATCAAACTCTGTTTCTGCTGCTGCTGCTGAAGAGGAAGAACGGGAAGAACATTGACGCACGAGAAACAGTCGCAGAACAGTGTCGTTGTTTAACAGCTGAAGAACATTAAGCTGTGCAGGACAGTCGTATTCTAGGGTCTTAAATTTCTGATCCTGTAACAGTTGATTAGTAACGTATTCTTCAGTATTGCAACACCAACTGTAACAATGACTTCTGTAACATCTATACACCGTTGCAGATCTGCTGTTTTATATATTCTCTTCAATAAAACCACCTTTTGATCCATGATTTATTATTTTGAACCTGTTTTTGATACGAGGAGCTAAACCCCAACACTGGGATGGCGAAGAAAGCCATATTTCATGCGTGTGGTAATTATGTTTAATTCTTTTTTATGACTTTTTGCATTAATTTAATCGTTTTATGATTTTTATTAATTAGTTGTGAAGTCGTATGATGATGTATGCTTGGTCTAAGTGCTTTTGATGCATCATGCTAGTGATTTACAGTTAATCTTTTTAAAATCTACCCTGGCAAAGAATTAGAGTCAATAAACTAGAGCTATAATTGTCTAAGAATTGATTGTTGAACCACATGATATGAGGTTTGGTGGAATTCTAAGTTCCAGTTTCTCCGATATTGATATCATCTTTTTGTATATATTTATTAGGGTTAATATTTAAGTCTAGAATCGAGTCTACACAAGTCCGAGTTGAACGAACTTCTACTTATCACTTTCAAAACTACATCAAGCAGCCATCAAAGAGAGCACTTCTGCTAATGTCAAGAAAGCAACAGCGTTGAATAAAGAGAAGAAGAAGAAAACTCGTCGAGCTCTAGGGCAAGTGGATCCACAAAACGGTAACATTAAAACTCATACTTCTTATGTTACTAAGCATTGTTATTATTGTGGTAATAAAGGGCACTTGCAATGGGTATGCAAAGTTCGTAAGATGGAAGATGCATTTTCTTTTGTATCAAACGAATTGGCTAAGATTGCTCCCCAAAGGAACTCAGATCAATATTATCCTAAGTTTAGGCAAAAGAATTATTATAATGATAGTTTAAACTTTGCATATATCTCAACAAGGTCATCTCATAAAAGACCTGAACATAGAAAGAGATATAACTTTCTAAATTCAAAGACAAGATCTGATGTTCCAAATTGGAGAAAGAGAGTTTTGGAAAATATTCAAAAGTACAATGATCCTAATGGTACGAAGGAGAAAGCTATTCCTGTGAAACCCAACTCTAAATGGGTTCCGAAATCCTCTATAGCCAAGAAGGGACCAAAAGTTAGTCACAAGAATGACTCTCAGTTGTTAATTGTTGGAATTACAAGAGTTTTCTTGAAAGACTAAAGAAAGACATCATGTCTGAAATATCTTTTACTAGTTAACGTTGTGATAATGACACTCTTCATCACAAGTCAAAGAAGAAAAACAAGAGATAGAACAATAGAAAACACACCAAGCAAGAAGTCAAGAATGACGATTCTGTCTTAGTCACTCGTGACGAACAAGATAAGGATCAACTCAACACAACCTAGTTATGTTGAATTGTGCATGCTCACCTTTGTGCTCAATCTTATGAAGGGTGAGGAAGCATGTCAAACTGAGCACATGATCTCTCGGTTATTATATGACTAATTAACATCTTTAGGGAGATTTATTTTCTTTTATACTCATACCTTCTCTATCTATATTTCAGCTTTTGATGGAAATGGTAATTTGGAGTTTATGATGTTGATATTTACTGATCATATATGTGTAGATCTTGTTTACAAGATTAAAACGATCCAAAAGAATCACTGATTTCGGACTTCGTGTGTAAAAGTTATGCCTAAAAATAGTCTTGTGTATGTATTCGTATGATATGACCAATTCCAAGAAGAAATCTATGTGAATGAATGTCTATATTCTTGCTATGTGTTTTTGGTTTATGGGATGTTTGATTTCGGTTTTCATGACCTTAATATTCGATCTCATATGATGTGAACCCTTATGGTTTGGGTGACTTTTTGATTTAGCGGGATTAAGTTCTATCCCATGTTGGTAGGCTTTATCAAAGGATCATGAGGGGTTCCTGTAGAAACAATATGTGAAAAAGTCACAGTATGTTGAATCTTTTGGTTTATCATAAAAGCATATGTGTTTCAAGGTTTCAACTTTTGCATCACATAGTTAAAACGGTTTTCAACCTTTCTCTGGTAAAGGTTGCTCTTTGTTTTTGTTCTTTTGTTTCGGCGGGAGGATGAAAACTTTAATGGGGGAGAGTTCTAAGTGAACTTGCGCTTAATGACATATCTTAAGGGGATAAGAGGATGTGGAATTTGAGGTAACAATCTTGTTAGTTAATTGTTTTCCTGTTTAAGAAAAGCATGATTTTATTTCATATCCTTATTGATTTTGCTTAACAAAATTTCGGTACGATTGATGTTGATTCCATTATTTGTGTATGGATGTTTGATTGTGATTCAATTGTTTCCGGTTAAGAAAAACTATTGTTATCTTTCGTTATTGTTTGGTATCAATTGTTTAGGCTTACAAAATTCCGGTGCAATTGCGGTGCTGTAATGTTTATGTTTGTTTCAGTTACTTCCGGTTGAGGTAAATAATTATGCAAGTTGATTTATTTGGTTTGTATGGATTGTTTATGGCTTAACAAAAGTGTTTCGGGATCATTTGTTTAGTCCAACTGATTTCTGGATAAGAGAAACTAAGTTTTTCGGATCTTAGTTAGACTTATCAAATATGAAGGTTTCGGTTATTCAAGTCTAACCGAATGCCTTAACAAGAATTACAAGTTAACTAACCTAGTATTTGTCTTGTTTAAAAGTGAAAGGTATAAGTTATTTTTGAGAATAATTAGAGCCTGATGATAAAAATAAAGTTAATTTTGATCTTTATTTTGGTCTTATCGAACAAGCGATTGTATGTGTACACTCGTTTTAGCAAAAGAACTAAGGTGTTTAGTCGATTTTGTTGATGTGCTAAACTATGAGGGAAAATTTCTTCGGGCAATTGTTTCCTAGATAACATGTTAAAACCAAATTACTTGTAGTTTCGGTTTTGATATTGGTTATCTAAAATGGTGTGTAAAACCCTCGTGCTCAACTCTCATAGGTTTGCAAATTCTCTTTGTGAGATTTAAGATCCTTTCAGTTTGTCCTTTATTTTTTCGTTTCTTTGTCATTTTGTGACAAAAAGGGGAAGAAATATATGGAGTAAACAAGTGATATTGACTTGTTGTAAGTTGATATCACTAAGGGAAAGGACATTTATGCTAAAACGTTTATTCTAACGAAAAGAGTGAAACCATAGACTAAGGGGGAGTCACATACCATATGATATGTAGTTATGAGGAACTACATGGAAATAACAAAGACGTGCGTATTGAAAATCTACCTATCTTACCTTTAGGGGGAGTATTAGCTTTGTTATTATAATGTCAGCAGCGGCATTTAAGGATTGAATTTGATGCAGGTTTTGTGTTGTTGAACTTGGAATCAAGCGTATGTGTATAATGAATTTTTGTAATTTGTTTATCCATATGATGTAAGAGTTTTGTCACTAAAATTGACAAAGGGGAAGATCGTTAGAGCATAGCTTGGTTAAACTCACCAAGTGTTGGTATGTGAAGTTTGGTTGTCATATTTTAGTAAATCAAAACTCATTTAAAGAGTCGCTTGATTATATACTAGAGTCAACTTCGTATAGGTTAGCTTGAAAGTGTTAGGATATGAGACTTACAAGTATTACATGAAGATTTGAAGAATGTGAAGAAGTATGGAGCTACAACGACAACATCATCCTTCCTCTTGAGGTTAGTAATATTTGACTTGAACTATTTCATTCCCTAACGTATCTTTCAAGTCATGCATATTGATGACATAATTACGAAGATGTGTATGAAACTATAGTTAAACATAGTATTAAGGAATACAATATGAGGTTTATTGCTAAACCATTAAACTTTGTATATAAGACATCGACATGATCATATGAATATTCGGACAGTGCATTTCCAGGAGTTATGAAAACCGATTTTATGTACATTGCATATCTTTGAGAATATTCGGTTTTGGAAATTCCTTGGTGTCCAAACTTCCTTGTCTATAAATATTGAAGTTTGCATTTCTAGCAAACTAATCCTCAGAGCCATAATACTAGGATGTTCTCCGGGAATATAAGACCGGGTTATCAATTGGTTCATGTTCACCTTTATTTATCAAAAGACGTAACAAAACTTGTGGGTATTTCTGTGGGAGGCAGATTTATCTATTATCGTAGACTTTTCTGTGTGATACATATTTTTTTATTAAAGTCTTCGACTTTGGGTCGTAGCAACTCTTAGTTGTGGGTGAGATCAGCTAAGGGAATCAAGTACGTAGTATCCTCCTGGGATTAGAGACGTAAGGAGCGCAACTGTACCTTGGATCAGTGTGAAATTGATTGGGGTTCAACTACAGTCCAGACTGAAGTTATTTTGTAGTAGGCTAATGTCTGTAGCGGCTTAATACAGTGTGTGTTCAATCTGGACTAGGTCCCGGGGTTTTTCTGCATTTGCTGTTTCCTCGTTAACAAAATTCTGGTGTCTGTGTTATTTCTTTTCCGCATTATATTTTGTTATATAATTGAAATATCACAGGTTGTGCATTAGTTCAATAAATTAGAATATCCGACCTCTGGTTGTTGATTTACATTGATTGACACTTGGATATTGGTCTTTGGTACCATCCAAGTTATCTCTCTTATATTTAATCGGACTCGCATATTTCTATTTGCTTGAGTAAGGATTAAATCGAGATATCGAGATATTAGAACTCGTTGATATACTTTATTAAGATTGAGTCTAGTTGATTCTCTTGAAAGTATATTGGAGTTAGTCCATACAGATTGCTAATCGAATAATTGGGTGTGGTTTTTGTACCCCCGTTTTTTCACTTCCCGAGGAAAACCTTCTTCATAAAATCGCTTTAAGAAGGAGGATTTTTCAAATTTCCATACTGCACGTGAAGTTAAATCAAAACCTCATAAAATGAAACAGAAGAAAAGAAAGGTTTCACAAGAGATGTTACAAGAATGTAAATCTCGAAGCACCACTCGATACCAATGGCGAGATTTTTTCTCACTCTGTTGGATAATCTCAAAAGATACGTCCTTAGAACTAACTAGAGAGTTACAAGACTATACATATCAAGGATTATCCGTAATGTCGAGGTTTATCAAGTCTGATTCTTCTTGAACTAACCCATGTTACTTTTTGTAAGAAGGGATTAAATATTTGACAATTGATAGGTCTGTTATTCTAGTTACTTCTTATGCAGTTCTTCCAAGTTCCTCGATTCTTTTGTAACTCATACTCGAAGTCTGTTGAGCTGGTAACCTGCTTGCTGTCGAACCTGCAATCTCCTTCAGTCTCAGACCGTAGTTGGGAAACCAGTTTTGTTTAAAACCGGTTCACGTATCTCATGAATGAGTCAGGGTTTCCTTATAAAAAGATGTAGATAACTCCTATTATTCACAAAACCTTGGTTGAAGAAATAATTAGTTGAGACTCAGACCTTCGTCATTGAAAAAGAATGGAAGACTCAAAAAGACCTTACGAAACCATCAATCTCGATGAAGATGACTCTAAGAAAGGAAGTTCTTGCCATGAAAGAATGCTGAAAATGATTGGATAAAGACAAGAACATAACTCCTAGATTGTTGATTCCTTCAGGGATCTAACTCATGCTCAACACGACTCTAAGATTGAGATTGCTAACCTTCAGTTATAATTAAATCAGCACTTCGAGAGTCAGTTCAAGATAATAGAAAAGCAAAAAAGTCATGATTAGGAATCAGAAAAAGTTGATCTCTGAATACAAAACCCTAAGGAAGCACATTCACATTGTGAACTGAAAGGTCGTTGTACTAATCCAGGAGCACAACATGTTAATCATTCAACGGGTAAAAGATGTTGGAGAGTTATTCTTTGATGGAGTTGTAGAAATGTATGAAGAAATAGATGAAGTCTAAGTTTTCCTCTCTTAAGATCTTGTTATTAGATTTCATTTGATTTTCTTTTGTTATCTAGGAAACTTCTTTTGAGAATTTTTATTCTTGAGAAGGATAACTAGGGTTTGGTATAGCAAGGATTGTGACTACACATAGCTATTTCCAATGTTTTTAATCTTGCATGTTTTTAGATTTATTTATTTAAATTCTAGAGTTGTTGGAAGATGAACTTGCAGTATGTAATCATTATTGGTTTAATTATTGCAAAATATTCTTATGAAATATTTGTGCCTTTACGTTCTCGTGAATCGAGCTAATATTTCATATATGTTCAGAAGTTAAATTTATTATGTTTTTATAAACGGAAGATAGAACAAACTCTTTGAGATTTTTCTCGCAGTAGTGATCTTTTTGTGTTTTACTGCTTTACGCACTTCGTAAGATTTTCTTATGTGAGTCAAATCGAGTAAAATTTTCTCGTTGTTCGTAACTTGCCTTGAGATCAATTTATGTCAATACTATGGATACAAATCCTTGTGATTTGTTAATGTCCAATATACTTGTTTTTCACGAAAGTAAGGTCACTCATGTTGTTCTCTCGGGAATGGCATTATGAGGGAGAGTTCTTAAATGAACTTGTGCTTAATTGCTATATCTCTGTGGGGAGGGTGGCCGTGGAATTATAGAAGGGATGCTTGTATCTTTTTAATCTTCTAGGATGAAAGCTAAGTATTTATTACTATGTGATATCATCTAAAACAAGTTTATATGAGGAGTTATATTTTAACTATGTTGTTATGTAGTATCTCCATCTTTCTTAAAACTTGAGATATCTTTTGGTTGTATTAATCATGATCCCCCAGTTTCCGTGCCTTTGTTAAATTTATTGACAAAAAGGGGGAGAATTATTTAGTAGCTTCATACTGCATATATATGGTTTACAGATCATTATGTAAGGGGGAGTGAATCATTTAAGCAATAGGTTTACCTATTAAACAAAAGACGTAAGTATTGATTAAGGGGGAGAAACATATCACCATAGTATTACTTCAGAGTTGAGATACAATTGAACTTTGGAGAGAAGATAATAATACTATGTTTTTGTATAACAACGGTTGAGAATATATGTCTTCAATAAGTTGTTATCTCTATGGAATCGGTTCCTCAACAACAACAATGTTGAGTTGAACACATTCAGAATCATTGCAACTTGAAATAACAAAGAGTTCAAGGAGAGTTGGAGAAACCAAGGAAATCAAGAAGACATGGTGGGTCGAGCAGTTTTTTCAAAACTTTATTTTTGTTATTGGTAGGCTTGGGAATGTGTGTAAAATAAGAGAATAAGAAGCCTACATGTTATAACCGCAAGTGCACGGTGTCGGTTGTAGCTTGTGCAAATACGGGTCGAATCCACAGGGACTAGGGTGTGTAAGTTGAAGTTTCCTAAACTGTTTTCTAAGCTTAACAGAGAACAAAGGCAGTAGCCAAAGGCAAGGCAGTGAAGTAAAATAAAGACAATGAAGCAAAGGTAACAGTGGCAGTGAGGCAGTGAGGGAAAGAAACAGTGACTTTAAGCTTAATCACTAAGGCTTTTGATTCCACCTCTAACCTATGCTAAGTCAATTTTCAATGCTAACTCATGTTCTTGCCCCTTGTTTAGATATTAGTGAGATTCTAGCCTCAGCTAACTATCTAGATAGCAGTGGAGGTTCAAGCCTGCTGCTTATCAAAGAGGTGGTTTTAAGAGAAGGATTTAGGGTCACTAAGTTAAGTCTAGTCCTAGTAGTAATTGGGGCTCTCACACTGCAACTACCCGCAGATAAGCCACTTAGATGATTAAACCTTCCTAAAGGATAATCTAATTACAGCTAAAATGTTATTCCATAGCACTAACTGTCTGATTAGAGCACAACTAGTCTAAGGTTTGAACAATAAACATTAATCATGAGCTGCAGCACCATCAATCACAGGGTTATCCTAACTACAATGTATGCTTGACATACAACGTGAGAGAAATGTGATGAAATGCTTAAATTATAACTGTCCTACACAGTTTCAGAACACAAGAACATTGTCTACACATTAACCAACTAGCATTAGCATGGAAGCTTCATCTCAACCTTAGCAAGTGATAAATTAAAACATGATGAATATGTGAAAATAAAACTGAATTTGAAAGTGAAACAAAAACAGAACATGAAGAATTGAGGAACTGGCTAGTCCAGTCCTCTTGGTGGTGCACTGGCTAGTCCAGGCATACTTTCTACAACACCCATAACATCTATTTATACCCAAGATACAAAATTAGGGTTCTTACAAATATTCCCCAAATTACACAGTTGAAATTAGGGTTCGACTTTACCTAATTTGACGTGACAAATCACTCAAGAAGGTCGACCCATTTCTTCTCTGACTCTCCTGCTCCTCTCCATGCCTTCCAATTGCGTTTCTAACTCGACCTATTCTATTGATTTCTTACCTAGGGTTTCAGAGAGAAATCAGGGAAGAAATCGAGAGAATAGATGGATAGAAGTTTAGGGGAATGATGGGTTTCGGTGAGGGATAGCCATGATGGCTTTTGGTGGTTGATTGTGGTGGTTGAGGCAGTGGAGTTGGCGGAGTTGGTGGTGAAGGTGAGGCTGTTGCAGACGGAGTGGAGAAGATGGAGGTGGAGTCGATGGAATTAGGGATAGGGGTGTGTTTGGTTCTGCGGGTATAGGTGTTAGGTGTTTGGGTGTTGAGCGGTTTTCATCAAGTCTCGATGATTCGCGAAGCTGAGCCGTGGGATGCGGAAATGATAGATTGATCTAACGGCTACAAGTGAAGAGGCTGGTATCGACCGTCGGATGCCTGATACAACGAAACTGACGGCTCAAGATGGAGTTAGGTGCTGTAGTGTTAGACAAGAGCTTCAGACTTTGATGTACTGGCGATGCTGCGACCATTGGATTCAGATGTGATCTAATCTGACGGCTAGAAAGGGAAACGGGTATGGATATAGGAAATGGGTTTGGGTAAGGGTTTTGGACCTTGGGTATGCCAAGCCCATATCTTATTTAAGAACAATTCTTCCTTGTTAAGCCCATTTCTAGCCTTTTGGTATTGTGCACAACATTCCTCGCGGCTTCCTTGCGTAATTCCTCTCGGCTTCCACCACTTTTCTGCTCTTTTCGCTCCGTAATTCCATCCAAACTTTATTTAGAACCTAAAAATACAAAATTAATTAAGAAAAGTATTTATTCTTGAAAACAATGAAAATACAGAATATGGGATAAAATGGAGAATTAGAGCACAAAAGATGAGTTAATTGCCAAGAGAAAGATATAGAAATATGCACTTTTTAGCACTCATCAGTTATCCATATGTATTAAATAGTTTTGTCACTAAAATTGACAAAGGGGAGATTGTTAGAGCATTGCTCGGTCGAACTCACAAGTGTTGCTATATCAAGCTTGTTTTCAAATTTAGTTTCCAAAACTATATTTTGATTCTAGTCTATAATTAGTTAAGCCTCGGTCTACGATAGTGGAGTTGAGAAACGAACCAGTAATTATTTGCGTTCTACCATTTGAAGGTAAAGATCAACCAAAGCTTTTGGAGAACTTAATCAACAAAATGTAAGTGAAGACTGAACCACATATTTCTCAAGTTATATTCACTTTTCTATCTTGAGACGGTGTCGCATAACTAATTAGACTAGCTTGCGTAGACAAGAATTTCGTGTAGAGAACTAATTATTTAGCTTAAGAATTTTTCGAAATATAATGACTAAGCTTAATGAACATTTGTTCATACTTGATCAAATTTGGGAGAACAATTTATTGTTCAAAACCAAACCGTGATTTGATTTTATCGTTCGAAAATAGTCCAAAACAGTGACATATGTCATTGATGTTTCAAATTTGTGTGATGTGCATACTCGTATGTACATCATGGGAAAATCTATTTGTTTCGTGATCCGGATAGGTATGTATATTCGTATACAAACCATTGTGGAACTGTGGTAAGTGAACCAGATTAAAATAAGCAAACCAGTATGCAAGCCAAAATAGTTCTATGTTCTAGAACTAGTTTAGTACCAAAATCGGTACGTAAACTTAACGCTTTGTGAACTCCGGAACCGGCAAAGGTCCAAAGTTTGCAAACGGTACGTGAACAAAAAAGTTCTGTAGACTCTAGAACTTTGAACTAGTTCAAAGTTTCCAAACCTATACGTGAACTGAAAAGTTCTGTAAGAGTCCGGAACTCGGTGATTGCATAAGTGTTCAAACCGGTTTATGAACTGAGTAGTTCTGTTGACTTCGGAACTCAGTCATTGCATACAAGTTTTCAAAACGGTCCACGTACTATGACTCGGCCGATTCACGAACAGTTCAAGTACTTGTACTCTTTACATTTACAAACTATGTCGATTGTGATCAATTCTCTAATTAACACTAGACTCAGTTGATCACATGATTGTGACTCAATACTAATATCTTGTGAACATGAAAATGAGTGTTCAGCTTGAAAAAGCGGGGATCTAACAACCACACCCAATATTTCGCTTAGCAATCTGTATGGACAAACTCCAATATACTTTCGAGAGAATCAACTAGACAGTCAGACTCAATCTCAAGAAAAGTATATCCAAGAGTTGTATCTCTGTTTCACAATGTAATCAACAAATCAAACAGATAGAGATCTGTGAGTCTGATTATTATGTGAAACAACTTGAACGGTACCAAAGACCAATGTTCATGTGTCAATCAATATAATCAACAACCAAAGGTTGGATTCTCTAATTGATTGAACTACGCACAACCTGTGATATTTCTATTATATAAAAAAATATAACGCGGAAAGAAATAACACAGACACCAGAAATTTTGTTAACGAGGAAACCACAAATGCAAAAAAAAACCGGGACCTAGTCCATATTTGAACACCATACTGTATTAAGCCGCTACAGACACTAGCATACTACCAAGCTAACTTCGGTCTGGAATGTAGTTGATCCCTAATAAATCTCACACTGATCAAGGTACAGTTGCGTTCCTTACTCCTCTTGAACCACGCTGGATTCTGCGAACTTGATTCCCTTAGCCGATCTTACCCACAACTAAGAGTTGCTACGACCCAAAGTTGAAGACTTGATAAACAAATATGTCTCCCACATATATACCTATGAGTTTTGTTCCGTCTTTTGATAAATCAAGGTGAACATGAACCAATTGATAAACCAAACTTATATTACCGAAGAACAACCTAATATTATCAATAGCCTCACAATAATCTTAATCGATTAACGAAACAAGATATTGTGGAATCACAAACGATGAGACGAAGATGTTTGTGTCTACTTTTCAATCTTTCCTGCCGGATAATAAATCTCGAGCAAATATTAAAGAAGATGATACTAAACACGATAGAAAACAACAAGATCAGAACATGCAACTACATAGAAAATAGTTGGGTCTGGCTTCACAATCCCAATGAAGTCTTCAAGTCATTAACCCACAGGTTTTCGTGAAAAACCTAAGGTTAAAGGAGAATCAACTCTAGTCGCTACTAGTATCACACAGGAGGTGTGGGGATTAGGATTCCCAGTTGCTAGAGTTCTCCTTTATATAGTCTTCAAATCAAGGTTTGCAATGAATGTTACCTTGGTAACAAAGCATTCAATATTCACAGTTAGATGAAAACTCGATTAGATTCAAGCTAATATGTTTCAACTGTTAGATCGAACTTAGCTTGTTAGACACAAATGAAATGCACCATCATTTAGATAAAGGTAACCGTACCTAAACGTTGGTTCAACAATAGTTAACCACTGGTTAGCTATATGAGCATTTTCATATCAACCTGATTCATCTTTATCATAACTAGTTCAAATGACTTAAATGAAACTAGTTGGAGAGTTTTTCAATTGTTTATATTCTCATAGAAGTATACAAGACACAATTGAAGCAAAATCAATTTTGATTCACTCGAATCATTTTATGAACATTATAGCCACGGCTTGCAAAAGACTGCATTTCTTATTATATAAATGTATTAGTTCAAGAACAAATCGATTTTAGAACATAACCTACTTAAGTATGCAAACGGGTATGCATATCTTAAGTACCCGGACTGAGTTTGGTTACGCCAGTACGGGTACGGGTATGCATACCATTTTACTCTTCCAAACTCCAGCAGAAATTCACGGAACTTGAACTTTCGCCAGTACGCGTACGGGTACGCATACTTAATTTTCGAACTTTTAACAACCAACCAGTACGAGTATGGGTACGCATACCATGGTTCCCGGTTTTGGAGTTTACACAAATGTGAATGCACACTGTGTTTATATCCAATCATGGTTATATGTTCTAAACCCTCATTTAAATCATTGAAACATTCTTCGAAGACGACAATAGGTGTCTCACACAAACTATTAGCTTCAAAGCAATTTTCAAGTGATCGAATGATCAATATGAAACATTCTGAGTCTACATCAAATGACCGTTTCACACAAATCATGTAAGATGTTACAAGGCGATTTTCACATGATCATCTTTTGACTTTCGACAAGAATAAAAGATGAACTTGGTTAAAACGAGAGCTTACCAACACATATTTCGAGAAATAGATAAGCGAGATAAACTCGGATCGAAATACCAAATTGTATAGTTGAAGTCTATATAGCAATATGACTTTTTGTCTCAAATAGGAGATAGAGTAGATAGACTTTTGAGTGATAGATGAGTTCAAGTCTCTACATACCTTTTGTTGATGAAGTTCCACAAGTTCCCTTGGCTATTTTTTCGTCTTCATTCGATGAACGCCGTGAAGTCTAAAGATCAACTACACTTACTATCCTAAACCGAGACTTAGTTATAAGTAGATTAGAAATCAAGACTTATAGTTTTGGCAAATAAACTTGACAAACAAGCTTGAGATAGAAACGCTTGTAAGTTCGACCAACCAGTGCTCTAACAGTCTCCCTTTTTGTCAATTTTAGTGACAAAACTAAATACATATGGATTCCAAAATAAATAAACTTTGTAGCTTCTCATCCAAATGCTTGATCTCCTTGGTTATTCAACATTACTCGAAGTCTTCGTTACTTCCAAGTACTTCAATGATTCTAAATGTGTTCAATTCAGCATCATATATAGTTGTTGAAGATCCGTAGCTATAACAATGAGAAAACAATAGCTCCCAATCATTGTTATATAGTGTCATAGTATTACTACGCAACATCAAAGTTCAATTGTATCACAACTTTGACAACAATACTATGTTGATATGTATCACTCCCCCTTAGTCAATACTTCATCTCACATGAAAACCACTCTGAAAAAGCGGGGGTCTAACAACCTCACCCAATATTTCGCTTAGTAATATATATAAACTAACTCCAATATAATTTCAAGAGAATCTACTAGACCCTCAGACTCAATCTTAAGAAAAAGTATATCAAAGATTTATATCTCAATTTCTCAATTCAATCCGCAATCAAACAAATAGGAATTTCCGAGCCTGATTGAATATAAAAGAAATAACTTAAACGGTACCAAATACCAATGTTCAAGGATCAATCAATTTCAATCAACAACCAAAGTTTGGATTTACCAATTGATCGATTCAATGCACAACCTTTGATATTTCAATTACATAACAAAATATAATGCGGAAAAGAAATAACACAGACACCAGAAGTTTTGTTAACGAGGAAACCGCAAATGCAGAAAAACCCCGGGACCTAGTCTAGATTTGAACACCACACTGTATTAAGCCGCTACAGACACTATCCTACTACCAATGAACTTCGAACTGGAATGTAGTTGAGCCCTAATAAATCTCACACTGATCAAGGTACGATTGCGCTCCTTACTTCTCTGAACCCCAGCAGGATTCTACGCACTTGATTCCCTTAGCTGATCTCACCCACAACTAAGAGTTGCGACGACCCAAAGTCGAAGACTTGATAAACAAATCCGTATCACACAGAAAAGTCTATTGAATAGATAAATCCGTCTCCAACAGAAACACCTACGAGTTTTTTTCGTCTTTTGATAAATCAAGGTGAACAGGAACCGATTGATAATCCGGACTTATATTCCCGAAGAACAACCTAGTATTATCAATCACCTCACAATAATCTTAATCGATTGACGAAACAAGATATTGTGGAATCACAAACGATGAGACGAAGGTGTTTGTGACTACTTTTCAATCTTGCCTATCCGAGATAAAATCTCAAGCAAATCTTAAAGAAGATAGTACTCAATCACGATAGAAAACAACAAGATCGGAACACGCAACTACAGAGAAAATAGTTGGGCCTGGCTTCACAATCCCAATAAAGTCTTTAAGTCGTTAACCTACATGGTTTCGTGAAAAACCTAAGGTTAAAGGAGAATCGAATCTAGCTTATACAACTAGTATCACACAGGAGGTGTGGGGATTAGGTTTCCCAGTTGCTAGAGTTCTCCTTTATATAGAATTCAAATCAGGGTTTGCAATCTAAGTTACCTTGGTAACAAAGCATTCAATATTCACCGTTAGATGAAAACCTGATTAGATTCAACCTAATATCTTTCAAACGTTATATCGAACTTGGATTGTTATACACAAATGAAATGTATCTTCATTTAGGTTTGAGAACCGTACCTAAACGTGTACGCTTAGTCGGTTCAACAATAGTTAACCAATGGTTATCCATATGAGTACTTTCATATCAACCTTATTCATCTTTACTATAACTAGTTCAAATGAAACTAGTTAGAGAGTTGTTCAATTACTTAGATCTCATAGAAGTATACAAGACACAATTGAAGCAAAATCGATTTTGATTCACTCAAATCAATTCATGAACATCATAGCCACGGTTTGTAAAAGATTGCATTCCTTAATATATAAATGTTTTAGTTTATGAACAAACCGATTTTAGAAAGTAACCTACTTAAGTACGCAAACGGGTACGCATATCTAAGTAGCCGAACCGAGTTTGGTTACACCAGTACGTGTACGGGTACGCATACCAATTCACACTTCCAAACTCCAGCAGAAATTCACGGAACCCAAACTTCCGCCAGTAGGCGTACGGGTACGCATACCTTAGTTTCGGACTACCAACATTCAACCAGTACGCGTACGGGTACGCATACTTAGGTTCCCGGTTTTGGATTTTACATAAATGTGAATACACACTATGTATGTTTATATCCAAACATGGTTACTTGTTCTAAACTCTCATTTCAATCATTGAAACTTTCTCAGAGGTTGACAATAGTTGTTATTCACAAACTATTACCATCAAAGCGATTTTCAAGTTATTGAAATAATCAATGTGAATTTCATCAAGAGTAAAGATAAACTTGGTTAAAGCGAAAGCTTACCGACACATATTTCGAGAAATCAATATCGAAATAACAAATGTGTATAATTGAAGTCTATATAGCAATATGACTTTTGTCTCAAACAGGAGATAGAATAGATAGACTTTTGAGTGATAAATAAGTTCAAGTCTCCACATACCGTTTGTTGATGAAGTTCTACAAGTTCCCTTGAGTAGTTCTTCGTCTTCATTCGGTGAAAGCCGGTGGAGCCTAAAGCTCAAGTACACTTACTATCCTAATCCGAGACATAGCTATAAGTGGACTAGAAATCAAGACTTATAGTTTTGGCAACTAAACTTGACAAGCAAGCTTGAGATAGCAACACCTGCGAGTTCGACCGAGCAGTGCTCTAACAATCTCCCCTTTGTCAATTTTAGTGACAAAACTATCAACACATATGGAATACAAAATAAATAAACTTTATAGATTCTCATCCAAATGTTTGATCTCCTTGGTTCTTCAACATTACTAAAAATCTTCGTACTTCCAAGTACTCCAATGATTTAAAATGTGTTCAACTCAGCATCATTATTGTTGAAGATCCGTAGCTATAATAATGAGAAAACAATAGCTCTCAATCATTGTTATACAGTGTCATAGTATTATTACACAACATCAAAGTTCAATTGTATGACAACTTCGACAACAATACTATGGTGATATGTATCACTCGCTCTTAGTTAATACTTCATCTCACATGAAAACCACTCCCCCTTACATAATGACCCGTAAACCATATGTATTTGTAGTGTGAACTACACATTAATTCTCCCCCTTTTTGTCAATAAAAACCGGGAAAGGTACGAAAATTAGTGGGATCCTAATGAAATTTACATAGAGACACTTCACGACCAAAAGAGAAGCACATATCAATTAGACAGTCAGACTCAATATCAAGAAAAGTATATCCAAGAGTTGTATCTCTGTTTCACAATGTAATCAGAAAATCAAACAAATAGAAATCTGTGAGTCTGATTATTATGTAAAACAACCTGAAAGGTTATCTAATTGATTGAAATACGCGCAACCTGCGATATTTCTATTATATAACAAAATATAACGCGGAAAAGAAATAACACAGACACCATAAATTTTGTTAACGAGGAAACCGCAAATGCAGAAAAACCCCTGGACCTAGTCCAGATTTGAACACCACACTGTATTAAGCCGCTACAGACATTATCCTACTACCAAGCTAACTTCAGTATGGAATGTAGTTGATCCCTAACCAATCTCACACTGATCAAGGTAAAGTTGTGTTTCTTATGCCTCTTGAATGATTCCCTTAGCTGATCTCACCCACAACTAAGAGTTGCTACGACCCAAAGTCGAAGACTTGATAAACAAATTTGTCTCACACAGAAAAGTCTATTGAATAGATAAATTTGTACCCGCAGAAATACCTACGAGTTTTGTGCCGTCTTTTGATAAATCAAGGTGAACAGCAACCAATTGATAATCCGAACTTATATTCCAGAAGAACAACCTAGTATTATCAATCACCTCATAATAATCTTAATCGATTAACGAAACAAGATATTGTGGAATCACAAACGACGGGACGAAGATGTTTGTAACTCCTTTTAAATCTTTACCTACCGGAGAATAAATCTCGACCAAATCTTAAAGAAGATGGTACTCAACACGATAGAAAACAGCAAGATCAGAACACGCAACTACAAAGAAAATAGTTGGGTCTGGCTTCACAATCCCAATGAAGTCTTCAAGTCGTTAACCTACAAGGTTTCGTGAAAAACCTAAGGTTAAAGGAGAATCGACTCTAGTCGCCACTAGTATCATACAAGAGGTGTGGGGATTAGGATTCCCAGTTGCTAAAGTTCTCCTTTATATAATCTTCAAATCAGGGTTTGCAATCAATGTTACTTTGGTAACAAAGCATTCAATATTCACCGTTAGATTAAAACCTGATTAGATTCAAGCTAATATCTTTCAACTGTTAGATCGAACTTAGCTTGTTATACACAAATGAAATGTACCATCATTTAGATAAAGGTAACCGTACCTAAAAGTTGGTTCAACAATAGTTAACCAATGGTTAGCCATATGAGCACTTTCATATCAACTTCATTCATCTTTATCATAACTAGTTCAAAGGACTCAAATGAAAATAGTTGGAGAGTTGTCCAATTGTTTATATTCTCATAGAAGTATATAAGACACAATTGAAGCAAAACCGATTTTGATTCACTCGAATCATTTCATGAACATTATATCCACGGTTTGCAAAAGATTGCATTCCTTATTATATAAATGTATTAGTTCATGAACAAATCGATTTCAGAACATAACTTACTTAAGTATGCAAACGGGTATGTAAACCTTAAGTAGCCAGACTGAGTTTGGTTACGACAGTACGCGTACGGATACACATACCATTTTACTCTTCCAAACTCCAACAGAAATTCACGGAACTTGAACTTCCGCCAGTACGCGTACGGGTACGCATACTTAGTTTCCGGACTTCCAACAACCAACCAGTACGCATATGGGTACGCACGCATACCATGGTTCCCGGTTTTGTACTTTACAAAAATGTGAATACACACTATGTTTATATCCAATCGTGGTTATATGTTCTAAACCCTCATTTCAATCATTGAAACATTCTTGGAAGACGACAACAGCTATCTCACACAAATTATTAGCTTCAAAGCAATTTTCAAGTGATCGAATGATCAATACAAAACATTCTGAGTCTACATCAAATGACTGTGTAACACAAATCATGTAAGATGTTACAAGGAGATTTTCACATGATCATCTTTTGACTTTATTCAAGAATAAAAGATGAGCTTGGTTAAAGCGAAAGCTTACCAACACATATTTCGAGAAATAGATAAGCCAGATAAACTCGGCTCGAAATACCAAACGTATATAATTGAAGTTTATATAGCAATACGACCTTTGTCTCAAATAGGAGATAAAATAGATAGACTTTTGAGTGATAGATAAGTTTAAGTCTCCACATACCGTTTGTTGATGAAGTTCCACAGGTTCCCTTGATTAGTTCTTCGTCTTCATTTGGCGAACGCTGTGGAGCCTAAAGCTCAACTGCACTTACTATCCTAATCCGAGACATAGCTATAAGTAGACTAGAAATCAAGACTTATAGTTTTGGCAACTAAACTTGACCAACAATCTTGAGATATCAACCCTTGCGAGTTCGACCGAGCAGGGCTCTAACAAAGATATTAAGTTCAAATAGGCTAGTTTATCCTAACCATATTGAACATAGTCTTTATACACGGTTCGGTTACGGTTTACCTAACCATAATGTATATCTTGTATAAGCGAATAAGATTCAAATCTTTCATCTAACGGTGAATATTTATTGCTTGGTTCCAAAGCTATCTTAGCTTAAACCTAAAGAAACCTAGGCTTTGAAGTACATACAAGAGAAACTCTTGGCAACAGGGATCTTTGAATCCTGACATTACTTTTTGGTGTGTCCTAGTTGTATCTAGAGTCGTCCTCTCCAGAAACCCTTTTAGGTTTAGCGACTACAAAGACTTTATTGGGATTTGTGAAGCCATGTCCAGTTATCTTTATCTTGATAACTTGAGTATCCTGATCTTGATTGCTTGTAGAGCCTTGCTCTATCAATCAAGATCGAAAGTAATCAACAAAATCTTTTCGTCTCATACTTTGTTGATTCTGCAAGTTTTATACTTGTGAC
Source organism: Papaver somniferum (assembly GCF_003573695.1). Classification (NCBI taxonomy): domain Eukaryota; kingdom Viridiplantae; phylum Streptophyta; class Magnoliopsida; order Ranunculales; family Papaveraceae; genus Papaver; species Papaver somniferum. The sequence goes on along the minus strand of NC_039359.1, from coordinate 165,624,621 downwards.
GTGAATAATAATTTAGGCTGCATTTCGGGTTGCATAAGTCTGGATTTTGAGGATAGCCATCCTTTCTTCTAAGTTGTTTTCGATTTCCATCACCTAGATCTATCGTTTGATCTGATCATCCATTTACATCGTAAAATCAGGAAATCAATAAATAGGCTTAATCTGTGGGAGGCAGATTTGGTTTAAAGTCTTCAATTGTGTTGAAGCAACTCTTAGTTGGTGTGAGAACGTTTAAGAGAATCGATTGCGCAGAGTCCTGCTGGGATTCAAGAGGCGTAAGGAGCGCGACTGTACCTGAATCAATAGGAGACTGAGTTCGGGCTCAACTACATTCCAGACCGAATTTAATTGGTAGTAGGCTAGTGTCTGTAGCGTCTTAATACAGTTTGGTGCTCAATCTGGACTAGGTCTCGGGGTTTTTCTACATTTGTGGTTTCCTTGTTGACGAAACTTCTGGTGTTTGTGTTATTTCTTCTTCCGCATTATATTGTTTATCTTATAATTGAAATATCACAGGTTGTGCGTTAATCAATCATAGTAGTTAGGTCCAACCTTGTTAGTTGGAAAAGGATTGATTGATCCTTGGACATTGGTCTTTGGTACCCAAGAACTCTCTTTGTGGTTAGGTTCACGGATTCAATTCTGTAAACATTCTCATAATAAGAGAGAGAGAGAGATAACTCTAGGCAGTTTCCTTGATTGAGTTTTTACTCTCGGAGTTGTATTGAGTTTGTCCATACAGATTACCTAAGAAAAAATTGGTGGTGTATTTTGGTACCCCGACGTTTTCAAGTACACAATCAACTTATTCGTTTTTGATATGAGTATGAATCTGTGTAGTATTTTTAACAATCAAAAGATGCGGAAAAGCAAAAATCACACATACACAAGAATTTTGTTAACGAGGAATCCGCAAATACAAAAAAAACAAAAGACCTTAGAGCTCTTCCAGATTTGAACATCAAACTGTATTAAGCCGCTATAAACATTAGCCTGATATGAGACTTCGAACTGAAATTTAACTGAGATTTATGTCTCTTTAACCTCACAAGCCTCTATGAGATTGATTCCCTTAGATAATGTTCTTTACAGCCTAAGAGTTGCTTCAACCTAAGTGGAGACTTTCGATACCAATCCTTCTCTAACAGACAAACCTATTTGATTTCCCTTTAGATCAAAGATCAAGGCTTGGAAACATGTTTACAATAGACAAAGCTAGAAAACCTCACAAATCCTGAACACTTACACTCAGTTAACTAAGAAGCCTGGATTCTTAACCACCTCTCAAGAACAATCACGAACTAATCAATTAAGAATAATGTTCAAATATCTAAATTGAGAAATCACAAAGTCTGAAATGAAGAGAACTTCGTGATATGTATTTATCTCTTTACCGAAAGATATTACAAAAACCTCGATAACAAAAAATTCAAGATAAGGATATACAAATTAGGTAAATATAGTCATACCTAGCTTCACGAATCCCTAAGTGAAGTCTTTCATTTATGGAGCTGATTACGTTTCTCGGAGGACACCCAGGTCAATAGAGGATGACTCTAGCAATCAACTAGGACACAAAGTGTCAGGGATTGAATTTCCTAGTTGTATGAGTATCTATATTTATAGATTTTCAAAACTGAGGGTTTCTTCGAATTTAAGCTAAGAAAACTTGAGATTCAAGCAAACACTTTCTTTAATTAGCTCTTCGTGGTATTCGCGCCGGTTGAGATGTCTTTGGAGCTGGCGGTGGTGTCCTGCGCTTAGGTTGTTGTACATTTGGAGTGGTATCTTTTCTTTTTCCTCATTCATTGACGTCATTCATAGAAGGCCCAAGTTTATATTGTTTGTTGACAAGACGCCTGTTTCTGTAGTGATCTACACTACAAATGAATAATCAGGCTCAATCATGTAGCATCTACACTACAGAAATTGAAAGATAAAACCCCATAGAGGCGGAAGAACAAAACCAAACAACAATTTCTATTTCGATCATGAAATGGGATTACAGACTCAACTAAATAGGGCACAACCTGAAGGCATGTGCGACACACATGCATTACAACTACTAACTAATACCAAAGGCACCCCTTAACACGATGGTACCCACCAACAGGGACATGACAAATACATGGGACATGACAAATACCCACCCCTTTAAATTATCCTATGTTTTCTCTGCGATTGTGTTGATAATCTACGATGTTAGTTACTCTTATTAACCAGTGAACTTAACTTTCTTTCAAACATAGAGATTCGCTGACTGCCACAAGTCTGTCCACTTTTATCATCAAAACTAGAACATGTGTCCTTTAGTTGAGTTCCATGAATAAGTAGTTGTATACCATCAAGCTGAGTAGCCTGTTTTCCGGTGAGCGATACAATCTCATCAGGTATAGTTGCAAGTATGTGAACTAATGATAACAACACCTCAATAGATCCCAGATTGTCATGTTTCCGCATTTCAGCCAAGGCATGAGTGGAAATATCCTTTTCTTCTTCTTTGTAATTACACCCAGAAGCACTTGGAGCTGAGCATAGTGATGTTACACGACTAGTGCAAACATTCATACAATTATCATACCTGATTAGAAGGCAAACTGCTTGAAATATTTGAGCATCTTCAGCTTCTCCTTTTCTCCTATGTAGCACCCTTACCTTGTCGTCCTTGGCTAAAGTCACTTGTCCGCAGTCAACCTTTCCCATGCAGAAGTGAATTCCCATACTAGTTACAGTGATCCCACTAATAATTCCTGCACCCCATAAGCCCCACAGAAACATCTTGAGTTCCCACTTCGAGCAGACCACCAGGAACATCACAACTGGAATGTGAATTATTGCGAGCATGAGTTGTATTCTCATTATTCTCTCATAGAACTTCAACTTCACAACTTCCTCTCGAACATCTAGACTCTCATACAGCAAAGATAGAGGCATTTTACTGTATACGAAGAAACCCATCCTTGAAAACCATAAACAACTTCTAACAATAATGAGAATCAATACAAGAGAACAGGCCTGAAGTCTAATCCAATCATCATTCAACATGACCAACAACTTGTGTGAGAATAGTTCACCAGCTGGTATATAAGTTGCTCTAATCAATATTACATAATTCAAAGAACTTCCAGGTTGCTCCGCAGAGAATCCACGACAGAAAGTAGTAGCAGCACCATCATTAGCCGGCATCCACACCATTAGATCACTAAACAACCAATCTAACCAACACCTATATGCATCAACACACACTACAATTTCTCATACTCCTTAAACTGGTTGAAAGCAATTTGAATTTCCACCTCAAGAATTCCACCAACATTAATACATATAGAATTTGAATCACCGGGAGTAAGACCTGAGTTTCTTCAGCAGTTGAAACATGAATTTCTACTGCCTGTGAAAAAAATCTGGTCCGACTATGACCTTCTAGCGCTCGATATACTAATCCACACAGTTGAGCTGAAACCATTTCCAGTAATTGTCCATAGGAACCAGACTTGAGATAACCTCTCAGTGCTGAAGAAGAAACTTCCCTAAGCAGTTGAATAAAACAAACCCCAGAAGTCTCCAAGGGAAGCAACACATGACAGGGAGAAGCTTGAAGTTGCACTTGAAAGATCTCATTGATAAACAGGTTCAGAAACAAAATCTCATTGCCATAAACCATCAAAATCGAACACACAAGTACAAATGAGTAAAATTTTGTTAGACCAAAACTGAATTCGTAGTTAGGATCATTAGCCATCACAAATTTAAATGAAATCAGAAACGAAAAATGTGACTGGCACCCAAGCCTAGAGTTCCTTTGAAGAAACAATTTTCCCTTATAAGAAGAATTGGATATAGCTTGACATTTACCACGATCAAATAAGGAACGAGTAAGGTCCCAAAGAAAATAATAACAGGTATCACCATTAGTCAAACTCCGCACACCATCTTTTTATGGCGTTCTCTCCAACAGATTACTACTATCATGAATGACACCAGTTTTAACACACAGAACCACAATCGCAGACTCAATTACCACTTCGAAATGAAACCCCAAGTTCCAAATTCAGCTCATACACGGTTTTGGCATTGTAAGTATCCATGAAATTCAATCCGTTATGAAAAATCAAACAAGGATTAAAGAAGAATTTGACAAACGAAGAACACACCCCAACAAGTTCAATTACTTTACCACGATCAAATATCAGTCGAGCATGACAAGTACCAGGTGAGAAAGCACAAATAGAAGTAATTAGAGTTAAGTGTATGAAGTATTATACCATGATAAACTTGATTGAGTAGGATAATATTTGATGCAAGTTATTATGCATACTAAACTTCCACCTTACAAACTGTCCAAGTACATCATCAGAAATATGATTCAGTATGTTGAAGTCCTGTACCTCAGTGTCTACCATTCCTTTACTTTGAGAATCTGCCAAAAAATAAGCTCCAGCAGTGAAGGGTTTACCTTCTTCGTAATCCAGAAACATCAAATTTGCCTTACCCCTTTTAAGTTGCCAGAAAAATTCATATCTGCCGCAGATTTAACTCCAAGCTACACAGCTTTCAGGCATTTTAACAAACAGTATCCAAGCAATACCAGCAACACCACCTTTGGTTAGTATACAAGCAACAGGTTCACTTAACCTCAATTCTGACCAGCATCCATGTTCACAAATAAGCTCATTAACATATTTCCCATCATGATCATTTAGTAGAGTTAGGATTGACCCATTAAAATTAACCAAGCAAGAAGTAAGCATATCTAAATTGAGCTTAAAACTGTTGCTAACACAATAAGGGTACCTTTCAATAGCTTCAAGGAATTTTCCACGATCAAATACTTGTGCAAGTTGTAACCAAAAATCAGCTCTGTCACTGCCTAAATTACAAGCTATACTCTCGGACATTTTAACAAACAGCTTCCCATCAATATGAATTTCAGCAGAATTAACAAACAAGGATTTTATTATATCTGTAAACTCCATATCTGATTTAAACCCAAGGCTAAGAATCAATTTTCCCAAAAAATTATGTGGTACCACTACATACTTACCAGGATCAAATATGCTACGAAAATGATCCAAGAGAAGAGTAAAACAATTCTTACCAACTAGTTTACTGTGACTAATGACCAATTCTGCCGAGCATTCGAGTTTCTCACAATTAACCTCAGAACTGATAACTCCTTTAGATTGAAAATTCAACTTGCCAGACAAATCTTCCTCTTCATGGAAGAAAAGCGAAGGAATGAGCAATTCGCAATTGAGAGCATTATCAGCTTCGTCTTCAGCAAAGAAAAATTGAGGAATTAACTCTAATTCATGAGAATCATCATCTTCATCTTCCAATGGGGAATTTCGGCTGAAATCAGTGACCAACTCTGTGTTAATTGAGTCTTCAACAATTTCTTCGCTGTCAATTACATCCACCATCTTCGTTATTTTTGCAACCTCAGCGACTTCGATTGAAGTTTCCTCCGATGTTGGTACCTGGTTTAATTTTCTAGTGTGAAGCTCTATCTTCCTCTCTGCATGATTGATGAGATCCAACAAATTTAGGAGATTCTGGTTCCGATTTGGCGAATTATTTCCAAATTCAATCCAGTAATCCAATCAAAGATTAATTAGTTCACAATTTGCACTCATTACAGCACTAAAATCATCCATGATCAATCCAAGGAAAGACCGTCTCTGATACCACTTGTAGTGATCTACACTACAAATGAATAATCAGGCTCAATCCTGTAGGATCTACACTACAGAAATTGAAAGATAAAATCTCAGAGAGGCGGAAGAACAAAACCAAACAACAATTTCTATTTCGATGATGAAATGGAATTACAGACTCTCAACTAAATAGGGCACAACCTGAAGGCATGTGCGACACACATGCATTACAACTACTAACTAATACTAAAGGCACCCCTTAACACGATGGTGCCCACCAACAGGGACATGAAAAATACATGGGACATGACAATTTCTTGGAGCTTCACGCGGTTCCTCGGTCTTGATAGGCTTAGATCTTTCCAGTAAAGCAGGTGATGTAGTAGTTGGTTGCTTGGATAATTTGTGAAATTCTGAAAAAGTTTGGAAACGTAGATTTTTCAACAATGATTGTAGACGGGAATCATTCCATTGATGCATAAATTCACGACGTTTAGTGACATTTGGATTACGACAATCCAAATTTTGGACCCTGAACCTCTTAACATAATCATTTGGATATTCACTGATCCTATGGAAAATTCTTCCAAGGTCGGAAAGACTGATCCGTTGAGAGACGAAGACATACTTTCTATAAAATACATTGACCATCTCGCAGCAAATATTTATGCTCCCTGGCGCGATGTTGTTGTACCATATATAGGCTCTAACTGTCAAAGACTTTGAAAATTCATTCATACGGAGGACATGGTTATGTTCATGCTCTCCCAACGACTCAGAGAATCGTGAAACATGCTCTCTCACATTTCCAATTTCATCATACATCGTAAACATTGGAGAAATGTATCCTTTAAGGAAAGGATTTTTCTGCACATCAGGAGGATACGGAGGCTGGTGACGGTGAACTGATGATGATCCGTCTTTTCCACGTTTTTCCAAGGAGAATTCCAAACCTTCACGAGTAATGAAGTTTGACTGATTTTTTGTCTGTGAATCATTTGTAGTATTCCAGACTCCATCGTATTCCACGACATAAACTGGGGTAACCTCATGATCAACGACTAAGGGAGTTTTCTTAGCTTTTCTTTTTTCATGGCATGTTGATCATTAGTTAGTTTCTTTGCGAGAAGGTCTTTCTTTGCTGCATCCATGTATCCTCGAGTCTTGGCAAGGGTTTCTTGTGTTTGCATAAGAGCATCTATGGTGGGCGGATTTTTCCTGACTTCTCAGGGGTTCGACCGGAGAGAGAATTGTTTACAGTGTCAGTATTGCTATCTATAACGTTGATATGAATGGTAACTGGAACACTAGAACTGGGAGTAGTAGTAACGCTTGGAGTGACATTGTTTATAGGAGGAGCGGTATTTGGAGTACCACTAGAGCTCGCAATGTTGGGGTTGGGTGTTGAATCCTCGGGATTGGGATTGGTAGTTGAACCAGATCTGAGACTAACCATCTTAGAGAAATTGAACTTGCCAGAGAGATTAATCTACCACTATGGTCGCCAATTTGTTTGTGGGAAAAAACAAACTAGCTGGTTTTTTGGTAAAAAGTGATGGAGCAGGCAAGTGCACAATGAAGCAAACCGTCTGAACCTTTAAACAAATATACTGCACGGGAGTATATCGTAGGTTTTCTTACGTTGAATCTTATTAGTCTTATCAAATCATTGGTTAAAAAACCTATTTATTGCAGCACGTCGATCTCCTGTAAGTGGCAACAGTTGACGGAAGTGGGAGAACGTGTAAAAACCACTTCTATTTTATATAAAAGACTTGGTTGATTTTTTTTTTTTTAAGAATCACATTTCATTAATACTTAAAAATGAGGTTACAAAAGCTGCAATAGCCCATTACACAATCAACCCATTTTTACAGGCCCAAAAATAGAAAAGAGAAAAAAAATTAAACATTCAATTACATTTTGAAACTTATTGAAAGTGAAAATCCCCTTCAGCAGAATCTGTAATATGCCACTTCTGGAAGTTCAATTCTTGTCGGGAATGAAGGTCTCCCCATGATGATCTGCCTTTCACGAGCTGCTAAATTGACACATTTTTTAGCTGCAGAATCAGCAGAAAAATTTGTTTCTCTGAAATTGTGCCTGTATAAGATAGATGTTATTTTACTTGTTGCTTTCCTCCATCTCATGTGAATAAACCAAGGAACCTTATCTTGAGAAAAGTCCCCAATCACTGTTTTTGAATCTGAACATAACACAATTTTTTCCATGCCCCATTCTACTGCTAATTCTGCTGCATATGCCACTTCATACACTTTTGCAATATAATTTGTTCAAATGCCTATACCCCCAGATAAGACTCCAAGCACTTGACATGTGTGATCTCTCACAACAACACCAAAATCAGCTTTTCCTGGGTTACCAAATGATGATCCATCACAACACAACATAATATATCCAAGAGGAGAAACTTCCCTTTCTAAACTGCTAGATTCTTTTGAAACATTTCCACCATAGGCCATATTGTAGATATTTTAACTTTTCCTGGAGAAAGAATTACCCCTAAGTATTTATTAGGAAATTCACTCAATTCCATTTGCATTAAATCTCTTATTTGAGTTCTTCTAAGAGCTGAAGTACCATCTATGAAGAGTTTACTTTTATTTTTGTTAATAATTTGCCCTGTGCCCTTCTGATACTTCTCCAACAAATTAAGAAGATTTGTAACATTTTTATTTGCACTATTACATAAAATGAGTACATCATCTGCAAAGAACATATGAGTTGGATGAATACCTCTTCTAAACACCATTGGAGCTAATGAGCCTTCCTCCACCATTTTATGAATACATCTACTGATCCCATCTTCCATTATGACAAATAGAGTTGAAGACAGAGGATCTCCTTGCCTGAGTCCTCTTTTAATTTTTTGGTGCTACTTCCTAAGATTGAAGGTGCAAAAACTCCAAAAGATTTGGTAAAGATTTTGAAATATACATTGCTTAGAACAATTGGTCTGAAGTGATTTGGAGTTTTGCACCTCCAATCTTAGGAAATAGCACCAAAAATTTTGAATTAATGCCTTTAGGTATAAATCTTCTTTTCCAGCAGAACTGCACAACTTGTACTACTTCCTGTTTTATAATATGCCAACGTGACTTGTAGAACCATCCTGAGAAACCATCAGGACTAGGAGAGTTGTCTGGATCCATGCTAAAAATTGTACTTTTTATTTCTTCTTCATTTGGAATAGCATCAAGCATTTTTTGCTCTTCTTCATTTATCACTTTTGGAATAACATCAAGGAGAGTGTCAAATTCCTCTACATCTTTTTTGAAAATGTTGAATTAAGGTGGCTGCAATTTTAGATTGATCAGTTGCTATATCACCATTTTCATCTTGCAGCTCACTAATGAAGTTTCTTGACTGTCTGATCTTCAAGTTGGTATGAAAGAAACCTGTATTTGTAGATCCTTATTTTACTCTTGTTTTCTGCTTAAGCATTATACTTAGATAGAACCTGCTTTGAGTTACAATTATTTTCAGCAATAACTAATCTGTCTAGAGCTTTAGTGTCAAATGGATTCATATCTTATTCAAACATTGCTTTCTGAACTTTTTCTTCAGCTTCTTTTAATTTCACATGCACATTACCAAAGAAATTCCAATTCCATTCTTTGAGGATATTTTTTAATTTTTTTAATTTTTGTTGAAAGATAAAAGCTGGATCACCAATTACTTCTTCACTCCAACTTTGAGAGACAACTTCCACGAAACCAGAATGAGATATCCACATTTTTTGAAACTTCCAAAGAATGTTTTTTGGTTTAGGAACTTCAACTCTGCCACCCAGTAATGGAGAATGATCTGAAGCTATTCTCAAACCAATATTATAACTCCAATCTTCATGTTTTTGAAACCACAATTGATTGTATACAACTCTATCAAGATTACAAAGGATTCTTCTATTACCATGTTGAAAATTTGACCAGGAATGTTTGTAATACCACGATATTCGACGGTGGTTGGCCGAATGGAATATAAGTAATGGTTTGTCCTTCCCTAACACCGAGGCCTTTTCAGCACAATTGGCTCCAGAGTTGGCAGAAAACTCCGCCGTTAAGCGTGCTCGAGCGGGAGTAATCCAGGGATGGGTGACCATCCGGAAAGTTTATGCTGGATTACCGCAGCGATGCCCGTTAAAAACCCCACACTGCCGGATAACCGCAGTGGCTAAGTGGGGACAGTATTGGTGGAGAGACGGGTCATTACAAATGGTATCATAGCCCAAGACGGTTCACCTGCCGAGGGTGGGAAGGCACACTGGACGGGGTTGTTCCAGGTTCTTCTCATGAGGGGCTGGGAACGTCGGAGATCTGGGCTTGTACATATTCTGGAGCCAAGGACGGCTCCAATTTAAGGTGGTGGTATTGTAATACCCCGATATTCGGCAGTGGTTGGCCGAATGGAATATAAGTAATGGTTTGTCCTTCCCTAATACCGAGGCCTTTTCAGCACAATTGGCTCCAGAGTTGGCAGAAAACTCCGCAGTTAAGCGTGCTCGGGCGGGAGTAATCCAGGGATGGGTGACCATCCGGGAAGTTTCTGCTGGATTACCGCAGGGATGCCCGTTGAAAACCCTACACTGCCGGATGACCGCAGTGGCTAAGTGGGGACAATATTGGTGGAGGGACGGGTCATTACAATGTTGCAAACCAGTTTTGGGAGCTTGTATCAATTCACAATTTGCTAAGCAAGTGTTGGATTCTTGCATTGCATTCCTATTAACTGCTCTGCCACCAATTTTTTCTTCAGAAGAAGTAATAGAATTAAAATCACCAATTGTCATCCATGGCTGTTTCAAATCACTTATAAGCTCTATTTCTGTCCACAAAAATCTTCTTTGGACAATACCTACATGAGCATGAATACCAGAAACAAGAAAACCACCCACACTTACTGTGATCATCTGACTTGACATTGAAACCATTGTTGGTTCAGGTAGAGTCTTATTCCAAAAAAGCCATATATTTCCTTTATTGTTTGAAACTGAATTATGTATAACTTTATTTTGCATACCAGGCAAATTTAATTTATTGCAAAAGAAGGAACTACAAAAAAAAATTAAGTTCAGCTATGAAAACTAATGAAGGCTGAAACTGATTTATAAGGGACCTTAATTTATTTTGATCACTAACCCTCCTAAGTCCCCTTATATTCCAATAGAGAACTTTCATTGTTGGGATTGGAGGCCCTTAGTGCCTCCTTTGTTTTGATTTTTTCTAAAATTATATTTGATAGGATTTTATTGAGATATTACCTTTGGATCTCCAGTTTGTGGTGCATTAGAAGAAGATCCTTGTTTTGTTGATGGAGGTTTAATAATGATTTTAGACCAAGAAGTAGTTGGAATTTACTCTTCAGAAATTGTATCTTCTTTTCCATTGATGAACTTTATAACACTCTTTTCAAGAACATTTTCTTCCACAATTTGTAGAATTTTAGTTGGAGACAGAATAACACTATCTTCATGCATTTCAATAATATTTTCATCAGCATTTGTATCTTCTAAAGAACCAAACATTCATGTGGTAATATTGACTGGATTCCCTATATGATGAATTGATGTGTTTTGTAGATAGTGGTAAAAGTGGTTCGATTCTCAGACTTGTGAAGGATATTAATAAGACTTAAATTCTAATATTAAAATAGAAAACTCACTAAAAATTATAGCAAACTCAATCAAAGTTGATATCAATATTAAAAGAACACTGGGGCTAAGATTCCACTATTTTCCAAGTTTAAAGTGATTTAATCCAATCTTTGTATTCATGCAATTTTCTCGTTCAATTTGATTCTTACTATTGCAACAAGTAGATCTTCAAAAGAAATAATTGTAAATACCAAGTATGAAGCATCAAAAGTCTTAAACTAAGCATACTCCATCAAAATAGATCACAATTACTCAAATAAAAATCATATTCGATATTAGTTCAAGGCAAATAATCATAATAAAATTGCAATAAATAGATAAAAGAGAGTATACCACTTCTTGTTGGAAAAATAGCTTCCTCTAGCGCCTCAGCAATGGGGTTTAGCTCCTCATATTAACCATGTTCTCAAAATATGTTTTTATAGCACAAAAGTGTACAAGGAGGTGAAAAAATGATAACACAGCCGATTCGCAACAATGTGAAGGTGTTGCAGAATCTCTGTTACAAAGAGGAAACAGTAGCTAAAAACCTAATGCAATTACTGTTGATAAACGATAGATGGGTTCTGATGTGAAACAACGATAGTTTTCTGCGACAAGTGCTTGTGCAATGTTCTTCGTGTTCTTCCTCTTCAGCAGCAGCAGCAGAATAAGGTATTTTCCTGCAACTCGATCTCTGGAGCTCTGTGGTGTTCTAAACTTCTCTGAAAGGATTCGTCCCCTTATATGACTTATCCCCTCTCCTTTTATAGGCCACAACTCGATTAAATCTCCCAAAATACTCGAGATTTCTTCTCTTTTTCTTTTACTCCAAGTCACGGAAATATCTCCCTTTCTTTTCTCATACGCGTTTTCATATTCATTCAAACTCTCCTATTATGCCTCCACAAGCAAAATCCTCGGTTGATAATGCATATAACTTCCATATTAAGTCGAACAGGACCAAGATTACTCCCATGTTTCCGTAAATAAGATATTCTTCCCTGTTTGAATCCAACTGATGAAAACTCCTCTTTTTCCTCCTACGCGGCTACTTTGCTTTTTCCTGGACTCTTCCCAAAGATAGAATCAAATCAACAGCACATGTTCTTCACACACAACTTAATCAGACCGAGATATTATTCCTTCAAACAAATCCCGTAACTCTCCCTGTTTAGAAACTACGTGACTTTTCTTTCGACTTTAAACCCGAGTGCCAAGCCTGTTTCATCATAACATACTATTACTAACCAAAGCCCATGGATCTCTGCTAAAATCTACCCAAAAATCGATCGGGAAATTGTTGCAGACGAGAATCAACTTTCCCGCCATTTTTTGGTTTCAAACAATAGAAGATGCTTCCCCTTATCCACTCCTGGGGTACCGATAGCCGTGGGTGCAAATAGTAGTTATGGGGTGCATATAGCGATGAATGCCCCTTATAAATTGGAGTGTCCCCTATCCAAACTGGGGGTCCGAATAGTAAGTATCCTCCGGGTGCTTTCCGACAACTTTTCGAGCCAATTTTTTTTCCAAAAATGTTTATTAACCAAAAATACCTACAAATAAATAAAACATCATAATAAATACAAAAATGAGCTCTAACAATATATAGAATCGAGACAAATCGGACACAAAAATGTGTCTATCATGAATTGCTCCAACTGATTGATTAAAATGAATTATAGGAGTTTCACAATTTTCAACCTCTCTTGAAGATGTATTTGGAGTAAACTTCTTTGCTTGACTTCTAGTACTTAATGATGGATCACAAATATCAAAAATCTCTCTGTTTGACATATTAGTGCTTTTTGGTGTAGTACCAACTGTTTGTTGTGAAACTGATTCCTTTGGATAAGAATTCTTGACTCTGCACTCAATCATCAAATGCGCAACAATTTATAGTGATCACAAAATTTAGGAGGTTTTGTTAAGATCACACTTTGCATAAAACCTCCAAACTTTGTTTTAATCCATAGCTTGTTTGGAATTTTATTTGCAAAATCAACATTCACCAAAACTCTGGCATCATACCATTATTATAATTCAGAGTCGCTTCATCAACTTTTACTGGAGTCCCTAGAGCTCTACAAATTGTGAAAAGAGTTTTCTCATCCCAATATTCTAAACTCAATCCAGGAAGATGAAGCTGATGAAGTTCTATGATTTTCTGGCCTAAAATCAGGGATCCAATTACAAATCCGTAGAACTTGATTTCCAACTTCCCATTTACCAGCCTTAATACTCATTTTGTCTCTCTCATTATCAAGCTTAATAGTGAAGAAACCTTTACCTAGTGGAATCAGTTTGTATTGACCTTCAAGTTTCCATTGATTTTTCAGATTTAAAGCAACTTCAGAAAATTTCAATCGAACTAAATCCAGACGACCAATTAATGAGAATTTCCAAGCATCACAACGTTCTTCAATATTATTTATTAGATCAATAGATGGACTCTCCACTGGAGAATTAATCAAATCAACAACTGATGAATCCATTTCCAAATTTAAATTTTTTTCCATGAAGATTGAGAAAATACCCTAACTAATACTAGAATCGAATAAAGAACAAATTAAAGACACAGATTATGAAGTAACGTACACCAATGTAGTCGATCTCGGCCGTCTCGGTCGAAATTCCGGCGATTTTTCCGTTTTCGGTCATAGAGGAGCCGTTATTAATATTTTCGCCGAGACGAGTTTCCACCGGAAACCTTGCCGGAACGGTCCAATTTCGGTTAAAATTTTGGCTGAAATCTCTTTTATTTTTTATTTTTTTTTGGGTTTAACTGATTCTCTATGACTAAAATCCCAGTCAATTAAAGGTCTTCAATTTACATCGGTTGCATGATCAATTAGTGAAGAGAAACAAGATTCTAAAAAATCTTAACACAAAAGAGTAACAATTGACAAATCAAACTAGTTAGAGAACATGATCCATCCCATCATAAAAAATCATAACCTTATTTTGTATAAACTCTATGAATTACAGTACATCATTCAGCGATTCAAAAGGAACGGGAAAGCAATAAATCCTAGTTTGTATATCTGTTGAACAGAGACTCGGTGAAATACCCACACCACATCCACACGATACAAGAAGAAAAATTCCGATTCTTTGAGTGAAAGACAAATTCTCCAGAGAGTTTTGAGTGAAAGAAATATTTAACTTTTTCCTAGTACAAAAAGAATGAAAGATGACGGTATATTCCCCCAAGGGTACATGTGTCGCAGATGTAGGAGAATTGAGTCCATAAATTTGACATGTCTCTGATTCTATCTATACGTATTCAAAAGTATAAAATAGTGTTCACACAGGACCAGTCAAGATTAATTTTCACCCCGGAATTTCGCTCGGCTATCTCGGCGAGACAATTATGTACCAGTGTCTCGGACCCAACCGAGACAGGTCGAGATATGAAATCAACTACATTGACGCACACCAATCATTAGATTAGACGGAAAAACACCTAAGATTTCACCTTAATTAATGCTTGGTTGCATCGAAAACGAAGTTGAACGAAGAAAATTTTCACTGAGTTGGTCGCCTATCCTCAGACCTCAACTCAACCGATCCACCGGCCCCCTTAGTTCAAGACTTGATTGATTGACCATCCACTATTCCGTTTACTCTTTAACTGTTCACGCAACTTACTCACATTTATCATTGCACGTGTTGTAGTCCGCCAGATCAACAATATTATATTGGAGTTCGGCAATCTGTATGAACTAACTCCAATATAATTCCGAGAGCACCAACTTATAAAGTGAGCTCAATCAAGAAGTATACCAAAGAGTTATATCTCAATTTTTCAATACAATCTGCAATCGAACAGATAAAAATGAGCCCGATTGATATGAGAAATAACTTGGATGGTACCAAAGACCAATGCCCAAGTGCCAATCAATTACACTCCAACAAACAAGGTCGGATTTACCAATTGATTGAACTATGCACAACCTATGATATTTCAATTATATAAACAAATATAATGGGGAAAAGAAATAACACGGACACCAGAAGTTTTGTTATATGCATGAAAACCCCAGGACGTAGTCCATATTTGAACACCACACTGTATTAAGCCACTACAGACACTAGCCTACTACAGGTTAACTTCGGACTGGAATGTAGTTGAGCCCTAACCAAGTCTCACACAGATTAAGGTACAGTCGTGTTCCTTACGCCTCCGAATCCCAATAGGACTCTATGCACTTGATTCCCTTAGCTGATCTCACCCACAACTAAGAGTTGCTACGACCCAAAGTCGAAGACTTACAAACAAATCCGTCTTTCACAGATAAGTCTATTCTGATTGATAAATTTGTCTCCTATAGAAGTACCTATGAAGTTTTTGTTATGTCTCTAGATAAATTAAGGTGAACAAGAATCAATTGATAATCCGGTCTTATATTCCTGAAGAACAACCTAGAAATATCAATCACCTCACAATAACTTAACTATATGGTAGTAGAAGAAGTTATTGTGGAATCACAAAGAATGAGATAAAGAGCTTTGTGATTAATTTTTATATCTTACCTACTGGAGATAAATCTCGAGTTAATCTTAAAGAAGATAGTACTCAATTCAATAGAACAAGTAAGATCATATCACACAACTACAGAGAAAATAGTTGGGTCTGGCTTCACTAATCCCAAATGAATTCTTAAAGTTGTTAACCTATAATGGTTTTGGAAAAACCTAGGTTAAAGGAGAATCGACTCTAGTCACAACTAGGACACGAGAAAGTGTCGAGATTAGGTTTTCCAGTTGCTAGAGTTCTCCCTTATATAGTCTTTGAAATCAGGGTTTGTTTCAGTCCCCCCTCCCCCCGGCTACGATGTGGTCGGGCCACATACATTTTGTATGTGAGCCCTCCTTATTTTTTAACACATATACAACTAAAAAATCTGCCCCCTCCAAATCCCCTTAACTGTTCAACTTTTTGAGAAAAAGTAAGAAGTTAAAAAAAGAAAAAAGATAAACAGTTGGGTAATGAAACTGCTTTTCAATTTTTTTCTTAATTTATACGACGTGTCAGAATTTTAAGAGGTGCCACATACTTGAAGTATGTAACCCGACCACATGGTAGACGCATCAGTTTCAGTCAAAGCTAAGATAGCTTAGTAACAAAGCATTCAATATTCACCGTTAGATGAAAACCTGATTTAAGATTCAAGCTAAGTCTGCTAAAACCAAAGCAATATCTCTCCACCATTAGATGGTTTTAGCTTGTTACACACAAATGAAATATACTTTCATTTAGATATGGGTAACCGTACCTAAACGTGTATATTGAGTTGGCTCAATAATAGCTAACCGAAGTTAGCCATATGAACACTTTGTCTTAACCACATTCATCTAACACTTCTAGATCAACTATTATGATTAATCAAACATGAAAGATAATCAAATGAATGTAATTGTGTTTCAAATAGAATTATTCAATTGTTCACTATTTCACAGAAATATATATGAACCAATTAAATCAACATTTATTAATTGGAGATTTTCTATTGAGATATTTTGGAAATATTGGACCAACATTTATTGGAATTATGAAAACTGAATTTGGGCATTCATTGCTTATCTTGAGAATATTTTTTGTTTTGGAAATTCTTTTGTGTCCAAACATCCTTGGTCTATAAATTCCTAAGTTTTCATTTCTAGCAAACTATCATAAGAACCAGGCAAACTTCATTTCTCGTTGTTTCTGGTGGATCCGTCTATTCGGAGAGGAAAGTATCCTAATTAGGTGAAATCTCTTACAACTGCTCGTTTAAAGACTTCTGTGTGATCAAGGAGCTCTACGAGTACCGTTGGTGGGAAACTAAATAACTGTAGTGTTATTAGTTTTCTATTTGATTTGATTAACTAAAGGTTTTTGAAAATTTGATTGCACCTAGTTTGTTTATGCTTGAGAATCTTCTCTTCCGATATAAGATTCACTCAGACTAGATCAAAGTATCGACGGGATCTTTAGAACTGTTCTTAGATCTAAAGACATCTTGTGGTAATCCATTGTTAACAGACACCATTTTATGCATGATTGATCACAAGAGATTCAATTGGTGTTGTGCAGGTTTTGAAGATAAAAGAAGATTTGAAAATGAAGAAGAATTCCTATTAGTTTTCGTATCTTGTGGATTAGTGCACAAACCTTGATCGGCTGGGATCCAACTATAATTAATGTATCTTTGATAGATCTGATCGATTAGTTGCGTGAGATCGATATTCTCTATATTTCTCTTCAAGATCTATATTGATTGAGTGCAAATCTATACTTGACTATTTCGGTAGTTAAAGTTAGATTGATCTAACCAGACAAAGGAGTTTATTAGATTAAACGGAAGAGTCTTTGTCAACGACTCATCTATATCTTGTAGCAAGATTGACTAGAATGGTTACCAAACAGATTCTTCCTTTGCTATTTGGAATATAATCCAAAGGACTTGCTATTCACGTGCGTGACTCTAGAAGTCGAAGGCGCAGGGATACTGCGGGAACTAAGTAGATAGGGGTAGTTTGCTTGGTCTCAACTATACGAAGTTGGTATTAGATTTTATATAATAGCTTAATTTCTGAAAGTATTTAAACTGGACTAGGTCCCAAGGTTTTTCTGCATCGGCAATTTCCTCGTTAACAAAATCTTGCCGTGTCTTTTACTTTGATTTCCGTATTATAATTGTTTTTATAATTCAGTAAAATACACAAGTACGTGAACTCCGTAATACTTGACAGTGATCCTATAGAGTTTGGTTATTACCGAACCTATCATCAAGTAACACACACTGCTGTCGTATTGTCTCGATCTTGTATCCATAGTCAATCACACAAGTTATCTTGTTGTTGTATTGGCTCGATCTCGTATCCATAGACGATTACACGAAGTGTGAACCGAATTGTAGTATTGTCTCTACTTTGTCCATAGACGATCACATTCGGTAGAGGACTTATAGGTTGATAAATAAAATATTGTAGTGTATTTGGGTACCCTCGTCATTTGATTTGGTATCAGAGCATGCAAACATGAAAAGATCTAACAATCTGTGTTTGATGCGATCCAACCATAAGAATTAAATCTAATGGCCGATTCATTTAACGTACCACCATAATTTGATGTGACAAATTACCCATTTTGGAAATCTGACATGAGATCTTTTCTTCAATCCCGATGAAGACGAGGGTACCCAAATATACCTCAATCTAAAGCTTTTCCACCTATAAGTCCTTTTTACGAAAGTTATTGTCTATGTACTGAGTCGAGACAATACAACTAATCGGTTCACACTTCGTGTGATCGTCTATGGATACGAGATCGAGAAAATACGACAAAAAGATAACTTGTGTGATTGACTATGGATGCAAGATCGAGACAATACAACAACAAAGTATGTTTACTTGTACTAGGTTCGGACTTAACGAAACACAATAGGATTGGTATCAAGTAAATATGAATTAACATTTGTGTAATTTAATTTAAATCATAATAACAACAACTATAATTGCGAAAAATAAAAGTAAATGACACAGCAAGATTTTGTTAACGAGGAAACCACAAATGCAGAAAAACCCCGGGACCTTGTCCAGAATTGAGTACTCTCAGGATTAATCCGTTATACAAAATCAAACCAACTTCGTATAGTTGAGACCAAGCAACTAAACGTATAGTTCACCTAGTTCCTCTGTATTTCCATGCATCCAACTTGTAGTAAGTCACGTACTTGGAACAATTACTTTGGTTCGCATTTCAAACAGTAAAGAAACAACAAATGTGTTCGGTAACAACTCTTTTCAACCAAGTGATATGAGTTCGACAAAAAGCTCTTCCGTTTATCCCAATAAACTCCTTTGTCAGGTCCTTAGATCTATCTAATAACAACTACCAAGTAATTGTCAAGATTTTGCAATCAATATTTTTAATCAGAAAGAATTGTATTGATGCCGATCTCTTTTTTTTTGCTTGATAATAAACTTTTATTCATAACAAAAAAATTATTTTAGAAGAGAACAAAAAAGAAGATCAAAATGATCAAAATACTAAAAGTAAATACAATGCAGATTTGGAGCCCAACTATTTAAATCTATAGTATATCTGATATTAATTATCTATGCTTCTTAGAAAAGATGGTTTGGCATAAAAAGTTTGATGTTCTCCTCTGTTTAAAGAAACTCCCTTTTTAGCTAATGAGTCAGTTGAGAAGTTGACCTCCCTGTAACTGTGGATGAGTTCATATTCTGTAACAAAGATGCATATTTTCTTCCATCTGGAGTATGCAAACCATGGAAATTTAAGATTTTTGAAAGCCTGAATGACTGTTTTATAATCTGATCTAAACAACAGTGTTCTATATCCATTTCTTATGGCCCATTCACCAGCACATATCATTGCCATTACTTGTGCAAAAAAATTGGTTGCAACACCAAGTCCTCCTGTTTCTGCAATCACACGTTCACCTTCATTATTTCTTGCTATAAAGCCATATCCAGAGTCACCAGGATTTCCTCTTGAGGCTCCACTACAACAAAGAAAAATCTGTTCTTTTTGTGGTAATTTGAAAGTTAACTCCTAGATAGTATATGCTTTTACCTTTCTACATTTCATTCCAATTTTTTTAGAGTCTGGAGATCATAATGGGTATTCCACATCATAGCCTTCATTCTCATTTCACACTCTGCAGTAAGTTTCAGAATTCTTGTTTTCAGATTGAGTTCATTGAATGACTCTCCTTCATATGCACATCCGTATCTTTGAAACCAAATTTCCCTGAGAGTAATGAATACAGCAGTCCAAATATAAAATTAAAACCAAATCTCTTAGAAAATCTCCAATTAGTAAATGCACATTACTAATTTTTATTTTCTAAATATAAAATTAAAAACCTTAATTAAAAGATTCTCAATTTATTTTCGATCCGGGATTCTCCTTTAACTATTAAGGAATATCTTTGAACAATAAAAGATAAGCATTACCGCACATGTTCAAAGTATGTCGACATCTTTACTTTGTAAGTCCTTTTTCATACTTACAAATCTTGGAATTGATTTTCCACACTTCTAAAAAAGTTTAGAATAGGTTCGTCTGACTTCCAAGAACTATGCGAATTATTATCCTATCAAATCACCAAACATGGGTTTCATGGTTCTGCCAAAACAAGTTTCTCTTCTACCTCCATGTGGGTACTAGAATTAGTCACGCTAGTTACCAAAACTTGGTTGACTAGGTACTAGGATCGGTTCCCACATATATATGGTATCTAACTTGTATTTGTTGCACATGTCCATAGGATCGGTTCCCAATATCTAAAAACGTGTTGCACATGTTCATAGGATCGGTTCCCAATATCTAGAAACTTGTTGCACCTGTTATAAGGATCGATTCCCCTCTTTTGATCGGTTGCACCTCTTAATAGGATCAGTTCCCCTTTGCCTAGAGTTGGTCATACCAATAACACTAAATCGATCATACCATCTCAGGTGATTACTTAAGATCGGTTTCACTAATAAAAGTCATACCAATACAAAAGTCAGGTCTTGTGAATAGTTTTACCAAGAACATAAGCAAGTCATGAGCGGTTATAGTAATGACACATATTGGTAGTTCAAAAGATATGCAATGAATAACAATACCAATAAGCCTAGAGATTTACCTTTCGGTTCATAAAACAAGTTCATGAATTTACTTCCTTTAAACGAATGTAAAACATTGTTTCCTAGGATGAAATCTTCACCTCATACCCATACATAATCACAATAGCATTCAAAAGATTATGTCGATGTCTTATATACGAATTTCAAAAGATAAGCGTTATACTTCGTATTGTATTCCTTAATACTACGTCTAACTAGAGTATAATCATTCATAGCTTCGCAGTTATGTTTTCAATATGCACGACTTGAAATATACCGTTAGGGAATGAAATAGTTCAAGTCAAATATTATTAAACTCAAGTGTAAGGATGATGTCGTCGTTATAGCTCCGTACTTCTTCACATTCTTCAAGTCTTCATTTAATACTTGTAATGTCTCATATCCTAATACTTTCAAGCTAACCTATACGAAGTTGACTCTAGCATATAATCAAACAACTCTTTAAATGAGTTTTGGTTCACTAAAATATGACAATCAAACTTGACATACCAACGCTTGGTGGGTTCAACCAAGTTGTGCTCTAACAATCTCCCCCTTTGTCAATTTTAGTGACAAAACTCTTACATCATATGGATAAAAAAATTACAAAAATTAATTACACATACGCTTGATTCCCAAATTCAACAGCACAATAACCTGTATACATTCAATCCATAAATTCCGTTGTTGACATTATAATAACAAATCTAATACTCCCTCTAAAGGTAAGATAGGTAGATTTTCAATCAGCACGTTTTTGTTATTCTCATCATCATATGATATGCTACTCCCCCGTAGTCTATGCTTTACTCTTTCGTTAGATACAACGTTTAAGCACCATTGTCCTTTCCCTTAGTGATATCAATCAATATAAATCAATACCAATATCACTTGTTTACTCCATATACTTCTCCCCCTTTTGTCACAAAATGACAAAGATACGAGCAAATAAAGGACAAACCGAAAGAATCTTACAAATCTCACAAGACTTGCAACCTATAAGAGTTAAGCACGAGGGTTTCACACACCATTTTTGATAACCAGTATCAAAACCGAAACTACAAAGTAATTTTGTTTTGATATGTTATCAAGGAAACAATAGCCCGAAGCAATTTTCGCTAATAGTTTAGCAAACCATGAAATCGACTAAGCACCTTAGTTCCTTTGCTAAACCGATTGCACAAATACAATCGCTTGTTCGATAACACCAAAATAAAGATAACTCTATTTTTCTCATCAGATTCTAATTATCCATATAACTTAGACCTTTCACTTTTAAACAAGACATGTACTAGGTTAGTTAACTAGCATTTGTTATTAAGGCATTCGATTAGACTTGAATAACCGAAACCTCCACTTTGATAAGTCTAACTAAGATCATAATTAACTTAGTTTCTCTTATCCGGAATCGAATTGGACTAAACAACTCATACCGAAACCTTTTCTTTTGTTAAGCCATAAACAATTCATACAAACCAAATAAATCGACTTGCATAATTATTTACCTCAACCGGAAGCAATTGAAACAACATAGACATTAAAGCGCCGCAATTGCGCCAAAATTTTGTAAGCCTAAACGATTGATACCAAACAATAAAGCAAGATAACAATAATTTTTCTTAACCGGAAACAATTGAATCACACACACATCCATATACAAATAATGGAATATAACATCAATTGTACCGAAATTTTGTTAAGCAAAAGCAATAAATATACGCAATAAACTCAAGCTTTTCTTAAATAGGAAAACGATTAACTAACGAAGTCGTTACCTCAAATTTCGCATCCTATTCTCCAATAGTGTTTGCATCTTCTTTCCAGGAGAATTGATATCGAAATATCATTATGTTGTCATCCTTATGCAAGACAAAAAGAATAACAACAACCAACCTTTACCAGAGAAAGGTTGAAAACCCCGAAACACACATGCTTTTATGCTAAACCAAACGATTCAACATACTGTGACTTTTTCACATATTGTTTCAATTAGAACCCCTCATGATCCTTTGATAAAGCCTACCAACATGGGCTAGAACTTAATCCTGCTAAACCAAAAAGTCACCCAAACCATTAGTTTTCACAACATATGAGATCGAATATTAAGGTCTTGAAAACCGAAATCAAACATCCCGTACACATACATAGCAATAAGATCAAGCATTCAGGCACATGCTATGTAATTTAAACCAAGAGAAGCACGGATAGACTGCACTGAAAGTATAAAACATTTTACTATTACACATAGGTTCATAAACAAACATACAACATTAAAGATTGTTCACCAGACAAGCCTACAGAAATATACATAATATTATACAATAACAGTTGTAGAAGCTAATCTGAGTTGCCCATGTCATTATCTTCTTCCGAAGAAGTATCTTGATACTTGTCTGAGATGCCACTCAAGGCTTCAGTAAGATATGGATATATATTTGTAGCATGATCAATCAGATCGACAATGCAGTCATTCTTCCTCTGTAGTCTTCTCTTAAGAGTTTGTGGGTCTCCTTAAACTCTTATAGGAGGAGGAGCATTGAACACTTTTCCTCTCATTTTGTTGAAAATTCCTTCTCCTAATTTCTTTGGAACTCCAAAAGAGCTGCATATTCTTGTAATCAAACAAGCAAAACCAGGGGTTCTTCTTTTACCTCTTTGAATTGTGATCATTTGTCTGATCATTAAACCACAAAAATCAAATTTTTTGATTCCTCTAACCAGATGATATATAAGTTCATCAACATCTCTAGTCCACTTGGTTTTATGCATATTGCTAGGACACAGGTTTGCACAAGCTAGTTTTCCAAAAACTTTGAGATAAAATTCAATATTGTGAATAAGAAGAGAGTTACCTGACCATGCTCCACCAATTACTGACGAGATAGTATTGTTGTCAACTCTATATCTTTCATCCGAACATGGTAAAAATGTATTCGGGTACAGATATAGAATCAATTCCGAAATCACTTGTTTGTTAACCTCAAATGATCTTGTACCAATCATAGTACGAAATGTACATCCTTCAAAATTCATCTCATGCATGTTAGCATATAAAATATTTACAAGGTCCGGAGTAGCCTTGAATGAGCTTTCATGGATAATACCCCATTCGCGGTTTTTAACAAAGTTCATATAATTTCTATCCGAAACTTTGACAAAAATCATTTCCATGATGGGTTCTTTGATTGAACCGAATTTCATAAGACATTCATCTTTCATAAAATAATTTTAATAACCAACATCATAGGTAAGACTAGGCATGTTTTCATAATTGATATTCCTAGTAGTGTAGAGCATATTATTCCTATTTGAACTTTCTCCAACATTGAAATTCCTTCTACTCCTATTAGCCATTGAATCAACAAAAGTAGTCGAGAGCCACTTACAATCGATATGCCATGTTGAGTGTTGATTCTCCTTGCTTGAGTTGAATTGGAATGATTTGAGAGAGAACCTTTGTTCTTGTTGCAACTTAGGATTGATTGAAGCAAAAAATTTCACTTGAATCGAACACGCAAAAATCACAAGTGAGAAACTTTCGAACCCTTGTATACTGTAGAGGTTTCTTTGAAACCGAAGAAGATAGAGAAAGAGATAGTCCCATCTTTATTTGTTTTTATCACCAACTCTATCTTGTATTTGGATGTGGATCCGGATCCAAATAAGACCAAACACCATGTATCGAAACTTGATAAGGGATGGCCAAGAAGTTGTCTTTTGACCAATATCAAGTTGTCCAGGTTTTGACAATTTGGACATACTAGGCGTTGACATGAAGTTATCAGTCAATAAAATTTCACTAGACAAGTCAAGACCAGTTTTAGGAGGCTCACAATCTATATCTAAGTCATTATAATCTTCGGGAGAAAATTCTTCTGAAGAGTTATAAAGAGAGTCCTCTTGAAGGAAATCAAATTTTTCTGAATTATAATTCATTAAATACTCATGGATGAGATGATTTCCTTTAGAGTTATTAGTTTTCTTTGAGTTGTCCAGTTCTTTGAGAAACTCATCAAACTTATTTTGAACTCTATTAGAATCTTCAAGGATCTTGAGTATTTTAGATAGTGACTCATCTTCCTTTTGTTCATATATCTTAATCTCATTTTTTAAGTCAGAAAGTTTGTTTTCCATTTCTGCAAATTCAGATAATGTTTTGTCAATTTTGCTAGAAACATCTTCTGTGAGATTAAGATATAAGCGACATCTGTCGAATGTCCAAAATTCTTTGGATCGAAGCGACTCAATAATTTCAGTGTTTGTTTTTGATTCAAACAACTTTGAGTCATCTAATCCTGCCATCACGTTAACTGAATCAGTCATGGATTCAATTTCTTATAGGTTGGATCGCACCAAACACGGATTGTTAGATCTTTTCGTGTTTGCCTGCTCTGATACCAATTGAAAAGACGAGGGTACCCAAATATACCTCAATCTAAAACTTTTCCACCTATAAGTCCTTTCTCCGAAAGTGATTGTCTATGGAATGAGTCGAAACAATACAAATAATCGGTTCAACCTCGTGTGGTCGTCTATGGATAAGAGATCGAGACAATAGGACAACAAGGTAACTTGTGTGATTGACCATGGATACAAGATCGAGACAATATAATAACGAAGTATGTTTACTTGATAATAGGTTCGGACTTAACCAAACACAATAGTATTGCTATCAAGTAAATAGGAATTAACATTTGTGTAATTTACTTTAAATTATAATAACAACAATAATAAATGCGGAAAATAAAAGTAAATGACACAACAAGATTTTGTTAACGAGGAAACCGCAAATGCAGAAAAATCCCGGGACCTTGTCCAGAATTGAATACTCTCAGGATTGAGCAGTTATACAAAATCAAACCAACTTCGAATAGTTGAGACCAAGAAACTAAACCTATAGTTCACCTAGTTCCGTCTGTATTCCCACGCCTCCAACTTGTAGTAAGTCACGTACTTGGAACAATTCCTTTGGTTCGTATTCCAAACAGTAAAGGAACAACAAATCTGTTCGGTAACAACTCTTTTCAACCAAGTGATATGATTTCGACAAAAGGATCTTCCGTTTATCCCGATAAACTCCTTTGTCAGGTCCTTGGATCTATCTAATAACAACCACCAAAGTAATTGTCAAGATTTTGCAATCAATACTTTTAATCACAAAGAATTGTATTGATGCCGATCTCTCTTTTTTTGCTTGATAATAAACTTTTATTGATAACAAAAAAAATTCTTTTAGAAGAGAACAAAAAAGAAGATCAAAATGATCAAAATACTAAAAGGAAATACAATGTATATTTGGAGCCCAACTATTTAAATCTATAGTATATCTGATATCCATTCTCTATACTCCCTAGAAAAGATGGTTTAGCATAAAAAGTTTGATGTTCTCCTCTGTTTAAAGAAACTCCCTTTTTAGCTAATGAGTCAGCTGAGAAGTTGACCTCCCTGTAACTGTGGATTAATTCATATTCTGTAACAAAGCTGCATATTTTCTTCCATCTGGAGTATGCAAACCATGGAATTTTAAGATTTTTTAAAGCTTAAATGACTGTTTTAGAATCTGATCTAAACAACAGTCTTCTATATCCATTTATTATGGCCCATTCACCAGCACATATCACTGCCATTACTTCTGCAAAAAAATTGGTTGCAACACCAAGTCCTCCTGTTTCTGCAATCACATGTTCACCTTCATTATTTCTTGCTATAAAGTCATATCCATAGTCACCAGGATTTCCTCTTGAGGCTCCATTACAACAAAGAAGAAGCTGTTCTTTTTGTAGTAATTTGAAAGTTAACTCCTGGATAGTACATGCTTTCACCTTTCTACATTTCATTCCAAAATTTTTTAGAGTCTGGAGATCATAATGTGTATTCCACATCATAGCCTTCATTCCACTTCACACTCTGCAGTAAGTTTCAGAATTCTTGTCTTCAGATTGAGTTCATTGAATGACTCTCCTTCATATGCACATTTGTTTCTTTGAAACCAAATTTCCCTGAGAGTAATGAATACAACAGTCCTCCATACTTTTTTCACAACATGGCTTTTAAATTTAGCAGCTTTAAAAACTTCATCAAAAGAGCTTGGATTTTTAAAACAGAACATACCACCTAGCATTCCAGATAATTTCACTATAATTGCAATTCCATAGAATATGGTCTAGATTTTCCTCAGAGTTTTTGCAGAAGTAGCATCTTGAAGTAAGCTGAAATTTTCTTTTTTTCATTTTTTCAACTGTTGCACAAATTCCTGTAACTAGCTTCCAGATATTGCTTGGGATATTAGGATGAATAGAGTGATGCCATACCTGAGAAGTCCATTTTAGCTTAGGCTGCTTTGTTCTTATACATTAATTCCACATCAGAAGCTACATTGAATGATCCAGAGATAGTGCCACTCCAGATTCTTCTGTCTTTTTCATTGGTGGTTATAGGAAGTTCATTTATATCTATCATCTATAAAATTTCAACAGGTATTAGCCATTCCCCATCCAACAATAAATTTTCCACCTTCATATTAGGGAATTGAAGCATATAATAGTTATCAGGGAAAATTTCAGATAGAGATTTACTCTTTACCCAATTATCTTTCCAAACTGAAATTTGTTCTCTATCTCCCACTATCCACCTTGTATACTTTTTAACATCTTTTGCGATCCATTTTAAGCCTGGAAGGATGGGTGATTTTTTGTAATAACTAATCCATTCTTTATGTTTGGTAATGAATTTTTCTTGAAAAAATCTGGCATATTCTTCAGTGTTGTTCTGTATCTTCCAGAGCAATTTCATGAGTAGAGATTTAATAAGTATTTCTAATCTTCTCATCCCAAAACCTCCCTCTTCAATTGGTGTGCACACTAAATCCCATTTCAGAGTGATGCTTTTTCTTGATGAAGGATCTCCAGTCCAGAGAAAGTTTCTCATTATTCTTTCACACTCTTTGAGGACTCTTTTAGGCCATTTATAAACTGACATGCTATAAATATGGTAACTACAGAGCACATGCTTTACCAGAATTAGTCTTTCTTGGAAAGATAATAACTTCCCTTTCCATCCTGCTAGACTTTCTTGTATTTGATCCACACAGCTCTAGATATGAGATGATTTTATGCACCCTGGTGTTAACATTACACCTAAATACTTATCTAGGAAAGTTGACAGTGGCATGTTGCATTCTGCTGCTAATTGTGCTTGTCTTAATTCACTTGTCCCTCCAATGAAACATTTGCTTTTTGCAAGGCTGACAACTTGACCAGATGAAGTTTGATAGTCTTTCAGAATGCTTAAGAGTTTTCTAACATTTCTCTTATCTCCGTTGCAAAATAGGAATATATTATCAGCAAAGAATATGTGAGAAGGCAGCACACCATTTCTTGAAACCATTGGTTGAAGTTGACCAGTATGAACCATTCTAGTGGGAGTTATGCTCAATAAATCTTCTTATATTACAAATAGGATTGGTGATAAGGGGTCACCTTGACTCAATCCTCTCCCTACTTAAAAATAACCAACATGGACACCATTCAACAATACTGATATTCTAGATGATTTTAGCAGAATATGGAGCCATTTGATTACTTGTTTAGAAAAACCAAAATTTCTCATGACTTTAAATAAGAATTCCCAACTAAGGGAGTCATAAGCTTGAGTTATATCTAGCTTTAGACCCATGTTTCCACCTATTCTTTTAACTTCAAGTTCATACACCAATTCTGAAGCAAGCACAATTTTCTCTTGGATATTTCTCCCTTTAATGAATGCTCCTTGTTGTGGTGATACAATTTTTTGAATTAAAGATCCAAATCTTGAAGTTGTAATCTTTGTTATTACCTTGAAACTAAAATTCATCAGTCCAATGGGTCTGAATTGATTTGCTCTTTTGGCATTCTTGACTTTTGGCAGAAGCAGTTAGAAATTAACATTAAATCCTTGAGGTATAAAACCTTTTCTCCAGCAATATTGTATAGCTCTTGATAAGTCTTTACCCATAATATCCCAAGCATATCTATAGAACCATCCTGCAAACCCATCAGGACCAGGTGCACTATCTGGTTCAAGTTCAAATACTGCCTGTTTAATTTCTTCATCTGAAGGTATCAACTCTAAACTTTTATTCTTCTCTTCATTCAATAAATTTGGAATATCTTGAAATATATTTGGAGTGAAAGATACTTCTTGATACTTAAATTTCTCCTCAAAATGATTTGTTAGAACATTAGAAATCAAGTTTTGATCAGCTACTATATTCCCATTTGAATCTTCTATTTCCATTATTGTATTCTGGGCTTGTCTTATTTTCAGTTCACATGCAATTTTTTGAATTTGATGCTCCATTTTTAACCACTTAACTCTTGTTTTTTTCTGGAGGATCTCTTTTTGTTGCTCATTTAATACTTCTTGAATCCTCTAGAAGTTATTAATTTATTCAACAAATTGATATCATCTGGATTCTTATCTGATAAGAGAGAAGCTTGTAATGCAGATTCTTCTGGTTGCTTCAATTTTTTTGTAACATCACCAAAAGTATTCCAGTTCCATAGCTGAATATCCTTTTTCAATTTCTTTAGTTTGATCATAAAGATGAATATAGGATTACCAACTATATCTAAATTCCATGAATCATGTATTTGTTGAAGGAACTCAAGATGAGTTTTCCAAACTTTTAATGCTCTGAATGGAACATTTTTAGGTTTTGGCATATCAGCATTTGCACCATATAAAACTCCATGATCAGAAACTCCTCTTACACCAACTTTGTATCCCCAACTTGGATATATTTCCAACCATTTATCATTGAATACTGCTCTATCAAGATTACACACTATCCTTTTTTTTCCACCTCTGTTGTTACACCATGAGAATTTTAATCCAGTTTTGGGAGCTTGAATGAGTCCAAAAATATTCAAACAATCTGTAAATTCTCTCATTGATATTCTCAGAGGATAAAGACCACCAATTTTTTCATCTACACTTGTTACAGTGTTAAAATCTCCAATGACAAGCCATGGTTTATTTAGAATGCTTACTGCCTCCGATTATTGCCATAAAATTCTTCTGTTTATTGTTAATGTAGCTGCATGAATGCCAGTAATTAAAACATCACCCACTTCTATTGCTATTGACTGTCTTGAACTAGAAATTGTTGTAGGAGCATTTATTGAAGAACTCCACATAATCCATATATTTCCTTTATTTGCTTCACAAGAATTATGAATCACTTTGTAATGCATACCTGGTAATCTTAATTTTTTAATAAACTCAGAAGTAACCCAGACTTTTGGTTCAGCTAAAATAACTAAAGAAGGAAAAAAAAATTTTACTTTATTTCTTAACTTTGCCTTGGCCTTTATTCTCTTTAGGCCTCTTATATTCCAGTATA
The DNA here is from genome assembly GCF_003573695.1 of Papaver somniferum. NCBI lineage: Eukaryota > Viridiplantae > Streptophyta > Magnoliopsida > Ranunculales > Papaveraceae > Papaver > Papaver somniferum. Next base: position 165,594,299 of record NC_039359.1, on the reverse strand, counting down.
TGACTTTCATTTGGAAAAAGAATGATGAGAAAAAAAGGTAGTTCTCTTACCTTGTCCATTTTTGCTCACATTAGCATTCAAGGTAGCAGCCTGATTTCTTATTGTAACATTTGGATTTTTACCTACTTTTGGCTTTACTTGAATAAAATCTTCACCTGCTTTTGAACTTGAAGAATTTTAAGTATCATTAGTGAAATGAAGTTCAGTTGCAGCAGAATGTATTTCTTGAATGGTATCCTCATTTCCTTTTGAAGTAGAAGCAGTTGTAGTATCACTAGAAGTACGAAGAGGAATTGATTCAAAAGGTGGCACTGGAGTTCCAATAGGAGGTTGAATATTGACCACATTGTTTATAGGTGGAGCACTGGAGACCATAGTAATAATATTGTCCACTGATAGTACTGGAAAATCTTCATGTGAGTTAAGAGATCCTCTAACCTCCTCAGACTTGTCTTGTAAAATATGAAATCTCCCAGATGAAGATTCATTTGTTTTTTGAATGGGAGGAATTATTGCATCAATCATTTCATTATCACTCAATAACTTTTCTTCAATATGATCAATTATATGCTCAGTTTCTCTCTCTGTTGGAGTGAAACAAATATCAAAACCTCTGGACGGTTGAGCTTTCTGTCTCCATTGTTTCTTTAATTTTTCCAACAAAACTTCCTGAACTTTTTCTGCAGTATTAGTTCCAGATCTTAATCCTGCATTTAGTTGTTAAATGACCCACAATTGATCAATGAGTACAGAATTTTGGCTTCTTTGATATTTGAATCGCTTGCTTAAATTTTCCATGCTTGTATTCAACAATTACTTTTGCTGGAATAAACTGTACAAAATCAACTTCTACTAAGACACTTGCATAATAGCCAATCTTTCTTTTTAATGTAACTTTATCAACCTTTATAGCTGTACCCAGTTTATTACCCATTTGGAGAAGAATACTCTCCTTCCAGTATTCAATACTCAATCTTGGAAAAGTAATCCAAACAAAAGTTGAAGAATATTTCTGTGTCTCAGGATTGAAATTAGGCTCCCATGCTCTAAGTTTCAGAGTTTGAGATTCAACCATCCAGAGACCTTTCCATATTAGACTTCTATCAGCTTCATTATCTAATTTGATGATGAAAAATCCTTTTCCCAAAGGTATGAATTGTAAAGAACCCTTAATAGCCCATTGTTTTTTAATGAAGAAGCTGCAACTTCCATATTCAATTTAACAAAATCAAGCCTGCCAATCAAACTAAATTTTCATTCATTTATACTCTCTTCAATAACATCATCAGGTATAAACAAAGATGGAGGATCTTCAGTATTCATTGATGAAGAACCAAATTCAGAGCTCAAATTTTATGTATTAGGTCAAAAACCAGTTCCACTCGAAAATGGGTTTTCAGATACGATTTTTCTTATCTAAGTATCAGAATCAACAAAATATTCAACACTAATCATTAGATTCAATAGAAAAACACCTGAATTAAACCGAAGAACAGTACGATTATCAAATAAATCCACGAATTTAATGAACGAGTTGGACACCGTGTTGTCGCCGAGTCGTCACCGATTCGCGTGAAGTCTAAGGCTTAAAACCACAATACATGGGGTATTGATGCCGATCTACTCAACTAATCAATCAAATCTACCACAAGGATAAACCGATTATAGTTGGATCCTCTTTACCCGAAACAAGTATTATGCATACCAAAGATTATGAACCCAAATTAGAAATCTTCTTCGTCTTCAAATCTTCTTAGATCTTCAATAAACACCTGCACACAATCAACTTAAATCTCTTGTGATCAATCACACACAGAACGGAGTCTGTTAACAATGGATTATCACAAGACGTCTTTAGATCTACAAACAGTCTAAAGATCCCCGTCGAAAATTCGATCTAGTTTGAGTGAATCTTATATCATAAGAGAAGATTCTCAAGCATAAACAAACTAGGTGCAATCAAAGTTCAACAATCGTAAGTCAATTAAATCAATCCAAAACAAAAGATAAACCACAATTATCTAATTTCCCACCAACGGTCTAATAGATCTTCTCAATCCCAAAGAAGTCTTTAAACCGAGCGGCCGTAAGATATTTCGCCTAATTAAGTTACTTTCCTTTCTGAATAGGTGGCTCCACCAGTAACAACACAACTAGGTAGTTTTACTGGCTCTGAGGATTAGTTTGCTCGAAATGCAAACTTCAATATTTATAGACCAAGGAATTTCCAAAACCGAAAATATTCTCAAGATATGCAAAAATTCCAAATTCGGTTTCCATAATTCCTGGAAATGCTTTGTCCAAATATTGACCGAAATCTCTTAGAAAATCTCCAATTAGTAAATGCACATTACTAATTTTTATTTTCCAAATATAAAATTAAAAACCTTAATTAAAAGATTCTCAAATTATTTTCTATCCGGAATTCTCCTTTAGCTATTAAGGAATATCTTTGAACAATAAAAGATAAGCGTTACTGCACATGTTCAAAGTATGTCGACATCTTTACTTTGTAAGTCCTTTTTCATACTTACAATCTTGGAATCGATTTGCCACACTTCCAAACAAGTTTAGAATTGGTTCGTCCGACTTCCCAGAACTATGTGATTGATTATCCTATCAAATCACCAAAAATGGATTTCATGGTTCTATCAAAACAAGTTTCGGTTCTACCTCCATGTGGGTACTACAGTTAGTCATGCTAGTTACCAAAACTTGGTTGACTAGGTACTACGATCGGTTCCCATATATATATGGTATCTAACTTGTATTTGTTGCACATGTCCATAGGATCGGTTCCCAATATATAAAAGCGTGTTGCACATGTTCATAGGATCGGTTTCCAATATATAGAAAATTGTTGCACCTCTTACAAGGATCGATTCCCCTCTTGTGATCGGTTCCACCTCTTACTAGGATCGGTTCCCCTTTGCCTAGAGTTGATCATACCAATAACACTAAATCGATCATACCATCTCAGGTAATTACTTAAGATCGGTTTCACTAATAAAAGTCATACCAATACAAAAGTCAGGCCTTGCGAGTAGTTTTACCAAGAACATAATCAACTCATGAGCGGTTACACAAATCACACATATTGGTAGTTCAAAAGATATGCAATGAATAACAATACCAATAATCCTATTGATTTCCCCTTCGATTCACAAAACAAGTTCATGAATTTACTTCCTTTTAACCAAATGTAAAACATTGTTTCCTAGGATGAAATCTTTACCTCATATCCATACATAATCACAATAGCATTCAAACGATTATGTCGATGTCTTATATACGAAGTTCAAAAGATAAGTGTTATACTTCGTATTGTATTCCTTAATACTACGTCTAACTAGAGTATAATCATTCATAGCTTCGCAATTATATTTTCAATATGCACGACTTGAAAGATACGTTAGGGAATGAAACAGTTCAAGTCAGGTATCACTAACCTCAAGGGGAAGGATGATGTCGTCGTTGTAGCTCCGTACTTCTTCACATTCTTCAAGTCTTCATGTAATACTTGTAATGTCTCATATCCTAATACTTTCAAGCTAACCTATACGAAGTTGACTCTAGCATATAATCAAGCGACTCTTTAAATGAGTTTTGGTTCACTAAAATATGACAACCAAACTTGACATACCAACGCTTGGTGGGTTCAACCGAGCTATGCTCTAACACCCGATATTTTAATACTTGGCTATTAATCGAATAAGGATATGAATGACCAAAAGTGGAATATTCGAAAACTGAGTTTAAACGATTAGCGTTCTATATGTATGAAGAAAGAGCTCTTGCCAAGCATAATTCCGATGGTTTAAATACCATAATACATACAGTGAGTCATGATCTTTTACATCATGTCTTGTCATGTGAAACTTCTAAGGAAGCATAGGATACTTCTGAGACTATATTTGAAGGGAATTATTCAGAAAAAGAATCTCGTCTTAAATCTCTTTATTCTGAACAGGAATTCCTTAGCATGGATGATAATGATACCTTCGAGAAGTTTAATACTAAACCTTATGATATTGTCAATGCTTCCTTCTCGCTTGGAAAGACTATACTTGAAAAGGAAATAGTGTGCAAAATTCTCAGATAATTGCCATCTAGATACAAATCTAAGAAGCATGCAATCATAAAGGAAAATTATCTTTCAACTTTCTCTCGAAGCACACTTGTTGGGAAGTTAAAGATCTTCGATTATGAATCACAATCTATTCAAGTTAAAGGAATCGCTTTTAAATCTGAAAATTTTCCAAAAGCTCCCGTGGAGAAAAAATGATTGTTAGATAATTCTGATGAATTGATTGCAGATTCTGATGATGATGTAGAACAAACATTATCACTGATTACAAGACAGTCTCGGGATCTCTTAAAAAAAAGGAATAAGATATTTGTAAAAGATGTTCATCGTTCTTCTCGCCCTCATGATCAAGTTCCAGTCAAGAAAAAAAAGATCAAGACGAAGATGATGAATATCAACCTCAGTGCTTCAAGTGTAAAGGTTTTGGTCATTTGGCTAAATATTATCCTGATCTAAGGAAATACACTGGAAGCAAGGCATTAGTTGTGACTCTAGATGAGACCTCTGATTCATATAACTCCGAGGAAGAGGAGACAGCTAATATTGCACTAGTTGTTAATTTAATTCCCTCATTCTCCATTAGTGATTTAACCATTTTAAAAATGGGCATGGCTTCCAATGTTGAAAAATCATCTAATGGTGCAAGGAAAAATAAGACAAAGTGCAAAAGTGTCTCAAAAACAAGGATTGCTAAGAAGTGCATATGCAATTCCAACCAATCTCCGGAAACTTCGGTATCTCGAGGTAACAAGAGAAGCTATTTGAATCATATTTCACTAGGTCAATAACACCTTGTTTGTTCTAAATCTAATGATGAGATAAAATCTCATACTAATACCACTTAATCGGTATTCCTCACCTTGTGTACCGATTATGTGTGGGGGGAAGAAAAAATCAAGGCACTTATGCGTATATTATGGGAATAAAATGTTGTAATTAAAAATATATTTTAAGATATTCGTATTTATAGGAATATAATATTTTCGGTAGTACGATATAAATGATCTCTCTCATTCTCTGGTCATTCCTTGTCCGAACTATGAGTCTGAATCCGATGTCTTCTATTGCAAAAGTGTTTGATATAAAAGAGTTCTTTAAGAATAAGTCTGCACCATCTCTTGATGCTAAGAAACTTAAGAGAAAGATCAAAAATATAGATTGCCTTAGCAAGAAGGAAAGAAAGAATATAACGAAGAAAGATCAGTGTATTGGGATATTGACAAAATTTTGTGTTCAATCGAAGATATAATTACATGTACTTGCAGAGTCCTTCAAAAAAGTATCACAACTGCAAGAATTCTGGTCAAGCAACAAGGTTATCTTCTTCAAGAAATTCACAAGCTCAATACTGAAAGTAATAACCGCCTTCCTCAAGTACTGATATGAAGGATTAAGTTGCTCATGGAATAAAAATAAGATTAGATTCTTATTTAGGGAAAATAGACATCAATATATTGATTTATTTTGATATCTTTGTATAAGGTCTATTCAATTATTTATTAATAAAATTATTACTTTATAATTTTTGTTTCTTGTGATAGTTGCCGATTACATAGCCTGTGAATGAATGTTTATATTTTTGCTATGTATTTTCGGTTTATGAGATGTCTGATTTCGATTTTTATTAAACTTAATATTCGATCTCATATGGTGAAACCCTTATGATTTGTGTGGCTTTTTGATTTAGCGGGATTAAGTTCTAACCCATGTTGGTAGGCTTTATCAAAGGATCATAATGTGTTCCGATTGAAACTCATATGTAAAAAGTCACAATATGTTGAATCAATTTGTGTTTACATAAGTTGCGTTTATCATAACATATGTGTTTCGGGTTTTCAACTTTTTATATTGGCGCGCATTAGTTAAAACCAATTCAACCTTTCTTTGGTAAAGGTTGCTTTTATTGTTGTTCTTTTGTTCTTGCGAGAGGATGACAACATATTGGGGGAGAGTTCTTATTTGAACTTGCGCTTAATGATATATCTTTCTGGGGAGTAGTGGATGCGGAAACTGAGGTAACAAATTTGTTAGTTAATCGTTTTCCCGTTTAAGAAAATCCAGTTTATATTATATATATTTTGCTTTTTCTTAACAAAATTTCGGTACAATTGATATGTTCCATTATGTTGTGTATGGATTATTTATGTGATTCAATTGTTTCCCACTTAAAAAAACCGTATCAATTTATTTGGCTTATTGTTTGGTATCTTCTTTATTGTTGGGTATCAAGTGATTTTGCTTAACGAAATTCGGTGCAATTGCGGTGCTGTAATGTTTATATTTCAATTGCTTTCCGTTAAGAAAATAATTGTGCAAGCCAATTTATTTTGGTTTATATCTATTGTTTGTGGCTTAAAAAATATACGGGATCATTGTTTAGTCCAATTGATTTCGGATAAGATAAAATAAGTTAATTATGATCTTAGTTAGACTTATCAATTAGAGGAGTCGGTTATTCAAGTCTAGTCGGATGCCTTGGCAAGAAAAACTAGTTAACTGACGTAGTGTTTGTCTCATCTGAAGGGAAAGGTCTAAGTTATTGTCTGAATAATTAGAGCCTCACGAGAAAATAAAGTTAATCCTGATCTTTATTTTGGTCTTATCGAAACAAGCAATTGTACATACGCAATCGATCCAACAAAGGAATTGAGTATCTTAGTCGAATTGTTGGATTATAGGGAAAACTTCTTCGGGCAATTGATTCTTGATAACCTATTGAAACTAAATTACTTTTGTAGTTTCGGTTTTAATATTAGTTATCTAAAATGGTATGTGAAACCTTCATGCTTAACTCTTATAGGTTGTAAACAATTCTTGTAGATTTGTAAGATTCTTTCGGTTTGTCCTTTATTTGCTCGAACCTTTGTCATTTTGTGAAAAAGGGGGAGAAATATATGGAGTAAACAAATTATTTTTAATCACTAGGTGTTGATGGTGGTTTTTTAGTTCAGGGCTAAAAATGTAAAACCCTCTATTTAACGTGCCGTCTGCAAAAGGACTGAGCCATATTAAAGTAACGACTGCCCGGGCCTCTCTACTCACACATGTACAAAGCAATTCAGTATATTTATTCAGAATGGTGCATGTAGCAACAATCCCAAACATTCTGTAAACTCTCGCCTACATTATTCATTAGTGTATGGTTTATTAAGTATTTTCCTATGCTATGTTCCCTAGACGAACCCTTAGTATTGGTATGACATGACAATTAGTGTTCACTCGCAGCTGAGTAGCACGAATTTCGCGAAGTATCAAAATGAAGGTCTGCATGAAAATGCTCAATCAGAAGATGCGCTAACTGCTCTCTAAGAATAAAAGGATTTTGTGTCAACACACAGAATTTGTTAAATTTGTTAAATTTTTTGATAATTCACAAAATTCAAGTTTTGACCTAATTAATTTGCAAAAATTTGCGCATGTGCAAATATCTCGAACCCTATTGGTCGAGGACAAACCTAGGCAAGCTAGGAAACTAATCCGCCATGGATCTAGTAGGAGAAAAGTCCTACCAGAAAACAAGAAATAAAAGAGGTGCCGTAAAAATAGGAGCAACAACAAAAGGAGGCGTGGCCATGTCACATGTCCGGCCAGTTTAGGCGCCACCCGCAGACGGCCACGCCCCATGCTGCTTGATCGGCCCCTCTCTTTCATATCGACCAATCAGGTCGCTCTAAAGCCGCCACGCGCACTACAGATATGGCCACGCCCCCATGCTACTTGCCGGCCCTCCTCTTTCCCATCGACCAATCAGGTTGCTCTAAATCCGCCACATGCACATGGAATGTGGTCGGGCCCATACTTGTCGGCCCTCTTTCTTATCGGCCAATTAGGTCGCTTTAAATGCGCCACGCGCTAGAGATGTGGCCACACCCTATGTTTGGCCGACCCCTTTTCCATCGACCAATCAGGTCGCTCTAAACCCGCCACACGCGTTAAAAGGCCGAACTGTGCCAAACGGCCACCATGTCAATTGGTTAAACAATTCGCTAAACCGCGCCAACATGTTAATCGGCATGCCAACATGCCATGCCGCCGCAGCAACATGCCAACACGCCACTCCGCCGCAGCAACATGCCAACGTACCACAAACAGCGCAGCTACGTGCTAACCCACTTTTTGTTCGTGGCCAACGCCATAACAGATTCCAGTTAGGGTATTTCGATCAGAACACTATTCTTGCTTTAATGGCATTAGTCGAAACCCTAATTTTTGGTCGTAGCCCAAATTACGCCACTTTGGCCCCACAACATGCCACGAGTCATGATGGACCCATAAAACCCTAAAAAAGGCGCCATGCCATGGCCACCCATGGCTGCCCTTGCGCTGTCGTTCCCATATTATGGCCCTGCCGTAATTCCTTTGACGTGGCCATGGCACCATCTGCACAAAAAACGTCACCGTGCCGCTACGCCACATGCCACACGCGCTAATTAGGTTAGGCAGGGCCGCTACGCCACATGCCACATACACTACTTGCGGCATGACAAACCCTAATTTAGGCAGGCACCACTGCACCACTATGCCACTGACAGGCGCCATTATGCCACTACTGGCGCCAACAAGATGTGGCCATAATCAACGACCACCTTCTCTCATAAATTGCAATCTCAGTCGTCCGATTTCGCCATGGAGTTAACCGGCCTATAACAAGTCTCAGGTGACCAACCAAGACTAACCTAATAGCGTCACATGCTATTTTCCTACGGAAAGTCTCATTACTTAACTTGCCACACATGATTATCCTCCATTTAGTTGGCGTACGATTAATCAGAATATCCAGGTCTTGTACACAAGACCCACTCAGCAATCTGCTGCACATTTTCCATGAAAATACTCGAGACATCAAACATGTCACAAACTTGGGGATGCCCATTAGGGTATTTGTCTGGATTTTTACAGCATGCGGCGTGCAACACGCCTATTATAAGAAAGTGTCAGGAAAGCGGGTAGTTAGTGGCGACATGAAGTAGTGGGTGTAAACTAACCCGTTTCCTTCATAGTGGGGACGTGGGTTCTAGCATTTACACATTACCCCACTTCTCCATCACTCAATCACTCCCACTTCCTACGAGATCAGGGTACATTCAATTATGACTTGTATAAATAGGTTTCTACCTATTTCAACCAAAACAACAGTTTTGGTTAACAACAACACAAGTACCCAGAAAAACACCAAAGAACTGATAACTTGCATTCCACAAGACAGTTCCATATTCTGATACAAGTCATAAAACAACCACACCTTCAGAATTAACCATTCTGGTCTCAACACCTTCATCGCTTCCCTCTCTAAGATCAACCCTTCTCCTTCACTTTGTGACCGAAGCAAGAATGGAACGGCCATTTCTTGGTTTAGTCCAGGATTGTACAAATTGATCTCTCGAATCTAAAGAACTCTCGTGCAGTGTATTTGTTTAGGTCTAAATTAGTTTCTCAATAACACACCCAAATTTACCGAAACCGGCAGAAACAGGTTTTACCCCAAAACACTAGGAAATAACAATTATGCTTAAACGTTATATCTAACGAAAGAATAAAAAATTTACTAAGGGGGAGAAACATATCACATTGCTGTGTAGTAATTCTTACTACAAAAGGGGAATAACAAAGATGTTCGGATTGAATATTTACCTAGATTACCTTTAGGGGGATTAAAAGCTTTTATTATTCAAATGTCAACAACGACATTTATTGATTGAATATATGCAGGTTATTGTGCTATTGAAACTTGGAATCAAGCGTATGAAGAATGAGTTATTTTGTAATTCGTTTAGCTCCATATGTAATAAGAGTTTTTGTTAGAGCACTGCTTGGTCGAACTCGCAAGGGTTGATATCTCAAGCTTGTTTGTCAAGTTTAGTTGACAAAACTATAAGTCTTGATTTCTAGTCTACTTATAGCTATGTCTAGGATTATGATTGAATGTGTAGTTGAGCTTTATATTTCATGGAGTTCATCGATTGAAGACGAAGAACTACTTAGGGGAGCTTGTAGAACTTCATCAAAAAAAGGTATGTGGATACTTGAACTCACCTATCACTCAGAAGTCTATTTCTATTCTATCTCTTATTGAGACAAAAGCCGTATAGCTATATAGACTTTATATTATACACAATTGCTATTTCGAGATGAGTTTAACTCGCTTACATATTTCTAGAAATATGTATTGGTAAGCTTTCACTTTAACCAAGTTCATCTTTATTCTTGACGAAAGTCAAAAGATGATCATGCGAAAATCGCCTAGTAACATCTTACATGATTTGTGTGAGACAGTCATTTGATGTAGACTCAGAATATTTCGCATTGATCTATTGATCACTTGAAAATTGCTTTGAAGCTAATAGTTTGTGTGAGACAGGTATTTCCGTCTTTCAAGATTGTTTCAATGATCAATATGAAGTTTATAACGATAGTACGCATACCTGTATGATACTGGTTTGATAGTTGAAGTCCGGGAACTTAGTATGCATACCCGTATGCGTACCGGCTGAAAAGTTTAAGTCTAGGAATTCAACTGAAGTTGGTCATGTACGACAGTATACGTACCCGTTCGCAAACTGGAGAACCCAGACCAAGTCTGGAACTTTAAGTATGTGGGTGAGATCATCTAAGGGAATCAAGTGCGCAAAATCCGACGTGGTTCAAGAGGCATAAGGAACGCGACTGTACTTTAATCAGTGTGATATTGGTAAGGACTCAATTACATTCCAGTTCGAAGTTAACTTGTAGTAGGCTAGAGTCTGTAGCGGCTTAATACAGTGTGGTGTTCAAATATAGACTAGGTCCCAGGGTTTTTCTGCATTTGCGGTTTCCTCGTTAACAAAATTTCTGGTGTCTTTGTTATTTCTTTTCCGCATTATATTTTTATATAATTGAATTATCACAGGTTGTGTGTAGTTCAATCAATTGGATAATCATATCTTTGGTCGTTGATATAAATTGATTGACGCTTGGATATTGGTCTTTGATACCATCCAAGTTATTTCTCATATTAATCCGGCTCACATATTTCTATTTGTTCGATTGCAGATTGATTTGTGGAATTGAGATATAACTCTTGGATGTATTTTCCTTGATTGAGTCTGACTGTATAGTTGATTCTATTGGAAATATACTGGAGTTAGTCCATACAGATTGCCTAAACGAAATATTGAGTGTGTTTGTTAGACCCCCGGTTTTTCAGTTTTATCACTAATTGACAAAGGGGGAGATTGTTAGAGCATAGCTCGGTTGAACTCACCAAGCGTTGGTATGTCAAGTTTGGTTGTCATATTTTAGTATCAAAACTCATCTAGAGTCGCTTGATTAAATACTAGAGTCAACTTCGTTAAGATTAGACTAAAAAGTCTAGGAATGTTGAGACATACAAGTAATACTCCGAAGACTTGAAGAATGTGAAGAAGTAACGAACTACAACGACGATATCATCCTTCCACTTGAGGTTAGTAATATTGACTTGAACTGTTTCATTCCTAACATATCTTTCAAGTCGTGCTATATTGAAGCCATAATTGTGAAGCTGTATATATTGTACATATTGTATATAATACTCTAGTGACGTGACATGATCATAATAGTATGATCATAGTATTAAAGAATTAGACTATAAAGTATAACGCTTATCTTTTGAACTTCGTAGATATGACATTGACATAATCTTGTAATATAGTGTTATGATTATATGTATGGGTTATGGTGAAGATTTCATCATAGGAAACAATGTTTTACATTTGTTTAAAGGAGTACAGTCATGAACTTGTTTCGTGAATCGAAAGGGAAATCAATAGCTTTATTGGTCTAGCTATTTATTGCATATGTTTGGATGACCAATATGTGTGAGTTGGTAGAACCGATCTTAACTCAGGTTATGTATCTTGGTATAACCAATCACAATGCCTAGACTTATGATTTGGTATGACTGGTCCTGGTAATTGGTGTAACCGATCCTAAGTAATCACCATGAGATGGTATGACCGATCCTTATAATTGGTGTGACTGATCCTAGTAATTGGTGTGACCGATCATAAGTTTTATGTGACCGGTCCTTGTAATTGGTGTTACCGATCCTAGTGACTGGTGTGACCGATCACAAGCAGATACCATATTTAGGCATAACCGATCTGAACCCATGTATGTGTCTTGGAAGGACCGATCACAACCAACCATTGCGATTTGGTATGACCAATCACATAGTGAAAAAGCGGGGGTCTAACAACACCACCCAATATTTCGCTTAACAATATGTATGGACAAACTCAAATATACTTTTAAGAGATCAACAAGACTCAATCAATTAAAAGTATATCAACGAGTTTATATCTCTCTTCTTGATTGATTTACTCAAGCAAGAACTGCGAGTTCTAATCAAATTCAAGGAATAACTTGGATGGTACCAAAGACCAATATCCAAGGATCAATCAATGACAATCAACAACCAAAGGTTGGATTATTCTAATTGATGATCTAAATGCACAACCTTTATTATTTCAATTATAAAGATAAAACAATATAATGCGGAAATTGAAATAACACAGACACCAGAAATTTTGTTAACGAGGAAACTGCAAATGCATAAAAACTCCGTAACCCAGTCCAGATTGAACACACATTGTATTAAGCCGCTACACACACTAGCCTACTCCAATCAGTCTCCCAACGATCCAAGGTACAGTTGTACTCCCTACGCCCCTGATCCCAGCAGGATACTGCGCACTTGATTCCTTTAGTTGATCTCACCCACAACTAAGAGTTGTTACGACCCAAAATCGCAGGCTTTGACAATAAACAAATCTGTCTCACACAGACAAGTCTATCAAAGGATCAATCTGTCTCCCACAGATAAACCCTAAAGGTTTTGTTTCGTCTTTTGATAATAATCAAGGTGAACAGGAACCAATTGATAATCCGGTCTTATATTCTCGAAGAACAACCTAGGTTTATCAATCACTTCACAACAATCTTAATCGTATGGTAGCGAAACAAGATGTTGCGGAATCACAAAAATGAGACGAAGATGTTTGTGATTACTTTTTATATCTTGCCTATCGGATATATCAATCTCAAGACAATCAACCTGATTGTACTCATACGATAGAAGATGCAAGATCAGATTACACAACTACGATAAAAGTAGTATCGGTCTGGCTTCACAATCCCAGTGAAGTCTTTAAATCGTTAACCTGGTTTTAGAAGAAGAAAACCAAAGGTTAAAGGAGAAACGACTCTAGCGCGCAAACTAGTATCACACGTGAGGTGTATGGATTAGTTTTGCACAATACTAGATGTCTCCTTTATATAGTCTCTCAAATCAGGGTTTGCAATTAAGTTACCTTGGTGATGAGCACGAAAGTGCGAAGCATTTTCACCCATAAATACATTAGATGGGACTCATTTTATCATTAATAAACTTGTTTGTAGGTGTTTTTATGAAATAAGCTCTTATGGAGAAAGTTGCTCGAAAAGTGGTTTTTGTACCCAGGAGGACACATGTTATTCGGACTCTCGGTTTTGGATAAGGGGTACCCAATTACTAAGGGGCATCCTAATTTCTATTCGCACTCCCGGATTGGATAAGGGGAGGAGCGGTTATCGCCTTTGATTTGTAAAAGGAAGGATATATTCTCGGTTTGAAGAAAATAGAGGTGAAGATATTGTTTGTGTTATTACATGCTGATTTGGAGAAGCTTTGTCATGGGAGTATATTCTGCATTGATTGAAGGAGTTATATGGAAGGAAATGGAAAGACGATATTCTGTTTTGATTTGTTATTATCCTGAAGATAGTTCAACAGCTCATATACACGTAACAGAAAAGGGAAGGAGAATAAAATCTCCATGATTTGGCAGAGAAGTCAAAAGAAGATATTTTCGGGTTTAAGTGATTTGATTCTCTGAGTTATAGTAGGAAGTTACGTAGGATATTCTTTTAATATTTGCGGATGTCTAATGGGGGGTTTTGGGATGAATCAAACAACTTAGAATCGCGTGATAATAATGGAAAATATTCCCGTGGAGAATAATGGAGTAAAGAGAGAATATTTTCACATTGAACAGGAGATATTGGGTGATGTTGAGACTATATAATGAGTTTACTGGAGTCATAGATGGGCATAGAGAGTTGGGTGAGGCTACAGAGAGGAATAGGAAGCTGCAGAGCAGATTTTTCTGCTGTTGCAGGGAAAAAGAACCTGAAGAACATAAAACCGTAGAAAACTTTCGTTTTAAGGGTCGTATCTTTAACAGTTTGTAACGTCATCTTCAGTTTGTGAAAATTATTGTAACTGTGAGCTCTGTAACGCCGTATCAGCGTTGCGAATTTCCTGAGTTATATTTTCCTCTTTGTAAACACATTTTGAGCAATAAAAAAATATATTTTGAGCGTGTTTTTCACTATGTGGAGCTAAACCTTTCTCTGGGACGACGGAGGAAACCAAAATTCGTCATGTGGTAAATTCATTTAATTATTTATATGACTATTTGCATTAAATTAAAATTAGAAAAAGATTTTTCTTAATTAATTGTCATTTCGTTTGATGGTTTATGCTTAGGATTAATTTTTTTGATATGCCATGCTTAAGATTTACAATTAATATTTTAAGAATCTACCTTAGACAAAGAAATAGAGTCAAATTTCTTATTGAATGAGCTATAATGGTTTAGAATAAATAGGTGAATCGCATAAATTTGAATATTTGGTGAACTCCTAGTCCCAGTAACTCTCCCTTTTGCTTTTAATTTTCATTAAACCTTTAAATTTAATCTTCACAAGTCTTAGAGTTCGAATCCTTATTTACAACAACGATTAAAAATCACATCACTTGGTAACAAAGCAATCAATATCCACTGTTAGATGAAAACCCGATTTAGATTTAAGCTAATATTTCTCAACCGTTAGATCGAAAACTTAGCTTGTTACACACACTTGTGAATGCACGTTTCTAGGTTTGTTAACCGTACCCAAACGTATGCACTTGTTGGTTCAACAATAGTTAACCAAAAGGTTAGCCATACGAGCATTTCATATCAACCATGTTCTTCTTCACCATAGCTAGTTCAAATGACTTCAAATGAACTAGTTAGAGAGTTGTTCAATTGCAAGGAAATATTATGTACTACACAAGACACAATTGAAGCAAAGATGATTTGATTCACTTGAATCGGTTCATGAACTTTTATAGCCACAGTTTGCAAACTGCATTCCTTAGTCTTTTTAAGTTTAAGTTCAATAATCATCTTCAGATATATAACCTTTTCAAGTTTGCGGACTTAAGTTACCGGGCAGAGTTTACAAACTCCAGCAGAAATTCTCGGGAATGAGAACTTCGCCGGTTCGCGGACTGGGTTCGCGTACTTAGCTTCACGCAAGTAGTTTATCAACTCCAGCAGAAATTCTCGGGTTTGAGAACTTCGGCAGTTCGCGGACTTGGCTCACGCCATTCTTCCGGTTCTCTTGATCAAAAAAGTTCGCAAACTTTGGTTCAAGGAATATGACTTATACATAAATGTGTTTCCACAACAATGCTTATGTCCACTATTGGTTATGTAATCTAAACTCTTATTTCAATCATTGAAACATTCTTAGAAGACGTTATATAGTTGTTACAACATTTCTCGTCAAAGCAATTTTTAAGATGATTGAAACATATCATGACTTTCGTCACATGGTAAAGATAAACTTGATAGAAGCGAAAAGCTTACTAACACATATTTCGAGATATAGATAGGCGAGGTATACTCGGCTCGAAATACCAAATGTGTATAATCCAAGTCTATATATATAGCATACGACTTCTTGTCTCAAAGAGTATGAGATAGAGTAGATAGACTTTTGAGTGATAGATAAGTTCAATTTTTCACATAACTTTTTGTCGAGAAGTTCTATCAGTTCCTTGAGTAGTTCTTCTACTTGTATGATGAATCTCCATGAAGTCCTTGAGCTCAACTACACTTTCTATCCTAGTACGAGACTTATCTATAATAGACTAGAAATCAAGACTTATAGTTTTGATCACTAACATTGACAAACATGCTTGAGATAGCAACGCATGCGAGTTCGACCGAGCAATGCTCTAACACATAGTAGTCTTGGAATACTGGAAAACCAATTCTAAACTTGTTTGGAAGTGTGGTATAACCGATTCCAAGAAGCAAATCCATGTAAATATGAAATAAGGATTTGCAGTGAAAAGATGTCAACATACTTTGAATACGGGAAGTAACTCTTATCATTTATTGTTCAAAGATATTCTTTGGTACTCAAGGTGATCCTATGCCGAAATAAATTAAAAATATTTTAATTAAGGTTTTTGATTTTATATGCTTTAATTACCAGCAATTATTGCATAACTCTAGAGAATAAAAATTAGTAATGTGCATTTACTAATTGGAAATTTTCTATTGAGAGATTTAGGAAATATTTGACCAACATTTATTGGAATTATGAAAACCGAATTTGGGCATTCATTGCATATCTTGAGAATATTTTTGTTTTTTGAAATTCCTTGGTGTCAAAATATCCTTGGTCTATAGATACCTAAGTTTACATTTCTAGCAAACTATCCTAAGAACCAGGCAAAATTCATTTCTTGTTGTTTCAGGTGGAGTCGTCTATTCAGAGAGGAAAGTATCCTAATCAGGCGAAATCTCTTAGACCGCTTGTTTAAAGACTTTTGTGGGATCAAGAAGCTCTACGAGTACCGTTGGTAGGAAACTAGATAATTGCAGTGTTGTTAGTTTCCGATTTTATTTGATTGACTAACGGTTATTGAAACTTTGATTGCACCTAGTTTGTTTATGATTGAGAATCTTCTCTTCTGATATAAGATTCACTCAGACTAGGTCAAAATATCGACGTGATCTTTAGAAATGTTTTTAGATCTAAAGACATCTTGTAATAACCCATTGTTAACATACCCAATTTTGTGTGTGATTGATCACAAGAGATGCAAGTGGTGTTGTGCAGGTTTTGAAGATAAAAGAAGATTTGAAAACGAAGAAGAATTGTTATTAGTTTTCGTATCTTGTGGATTTAGTGCACAAACCTTGATCGACTGAGATCCCAACTATAATTGATTTATCTTTGATAGATCTGATTGATCAGTTGCGTGAAATCGGTATTCTCTATATTTCTCTTTGAGATTTATATTGTTTGAGTGTGAATCTATACTTGACTATTTCGGTAGTTACAGTTAGATTGATCTAACCAGACAAAGGAGTTTATTAGATTAAATGGAAGAGCCTTTGTCAACGACTCATCTATATCTTGTAGCAATATTAATTAGAATAGTTATCAAACAAATTCTTCATTTGTTGTTTGGAATATAATCCAAAGGACTTTCTATTCACGTGCGTGACTTTAGAAGTCAAAGGCGCAGGGATACTGATGGAACTAAGTATCTAGGGGTAGTTTGCTTGGTCTCAACTATAAGAAGTTAGTATTAGATTTTGTATAATAGCTTAACTATGAGAGTATTCAAAACTGGACTAGGTCCCAGGGTTTTTCTGCATCTGCAGTTTCCTCGTTAGCAAAATATTGTTGTGTCTTTTACTTTGAGTTCCGCATTATAATTGTTATTATAATTAATTAAAATACACAAGTACTTTATCTCTGCAATACTTGATTTTGATCCTATAGAGTTTGGTTATTACCGAACCTATTATCAAGTAACACACTTTGTTGTCGTATTGTCTCGATCTTGTATCCATAGTCAATCACACACGTTATCTTGTTGTTGTATTGTCTCGTTATCATATCCATAGACGATCACGGAGTGTGAACCGAATTTTCGTATTGTCTCGACTTTGTCCATATATGATCACATTTGGTAGATGACTTATAGGTCGATAAATAAAAGATTGTGGTGTATTTGGGTACCCTCGTTTTTTCAGCAATAATTATGGTTGAATGACTTGGATTGGTGATCATAGGTTAATGAGATTGCTAGATCGATCATAAACCATCATGTTTGTGCTTTGAGCACTTGATAGGAAGTAGTATGAAAATAATAATTGATGAATGATTATAGAAGGTTCATCTTGATTCATGTGTCATGAGTCAGTCAAAGGACAAGTAGAGAGTATAATATTAAAATAATGGTCGACTGACGAACAAAGTGTTGGTTGATGGACCAATTGAATTTTGGTTTATGAATCAATATTGCTTCTCAAATATTGACAGTTGAATCAATATTGACAGAAATGGCAGAACCTTGTTGGTCGAGCCAATACATTGCTAGTTGAAGCAATTAAGTATCGGTAGGGAAAGAAAATACTGCTAAATCAATTAATAATTGGTAATAGAGACAAATAAAATATTAATTGAAAATAATAACATATGGATCGAATATTATATAATTAATTAAAATATTGATTGTTATATCAATATTAAGAATATTGATGTTTGAACCTGTTCAGAATTACGCTAGACAGAGCATTAAATTCAATACTCTAATCTTGATCGATGGATGATCAAATCAGAATCAACCAATAGATGAAAGAGGGACCGACTAAATGAGGTGATGGACCGACTATGTAGTGTCTAGATGCTCAACTGGGCATTCATCAAAGTTCTTTGCAGAGAAGTTGGTGAAAGGATGATTAATCGATGTTTAATCATTATTAAAAAATAGTGCTTGGATGAGCATTAGGTAGTAAAACCTAATTATGGAGAGAGGAGGGACCGTCCAAGGGGTGCGGAACCGGCCGTTGGTGGTCGTGGGACCATATGATGGTGAATGGATCATCTTCCCAGTTGTTGGATGATAGACGCCAAATATTGCACAATCTTATAGCTTTTTGTTGGCATTTATCCCATCTTTTGTGCTTTAACTCTCTATTCTATCCCAAATTCTGTATTTTCATTGTTTTCAAGAATAAATACTTTTACTAATTAACTTTGTGTTTTTAGGTAGTAAATAAAAATTAGATGAATAAGAAAAGCAAAAGGAGCAGGAAATTAGTGGTCAGAAGCAGAAAGCAAGAGTCATGCTAGAAGGCAGTGAAGTGTGAATAAGCATCACCTAAAAGTCAATGGAAATCCGCTTGCACATACCTTTCCGAAGATATGGGCTTAAGAGAGTCAAGAAACCCAAACCCATATCTGGATCCGATGCATCAGAGTTTGATATAGCCGTTCAATACCCAATATCCCCCGAATCATTACATCAACACTAATACAACTGCTCAACATCGAATCATCGCTCTTTCTCCCCAAAATCGATCAGAAGCAAACACCTTATCCATTTCTTCTCTTCTTATACAGTAACAACACTACCTGCGTCCCTCTTCCATTAAAACCACCGTCCCACCTCACCTCAATCAACCATCATCATCAAATGCCATCAATTAATCCTCTAACTCCATCTCTCTCTCAACCTTATCTAATACCTTATCAAGAACAGTAAACTTATAAGCTAGGTTTGAGAGAGATAAGGTTAGGGTTATCTGTTACAGCTGGAGAAACATCAATTGAATGAAAGTCAGAGAATTGAAGAAGAAAAACGTGTTTGGGTGAGTGTGTTTCTATTGGCAGATTGAGAATTTATGTGTATAAATAGGGGTTGTTGCTTTGTAATTCATCATCCAAGATTATATGGATCAATTATTTAAAAATAGCATCTTGTTTTAATCATTTTTTATCATGTTCTAATTTTATTTGCTAGGATTTATATGAATCCCTAGCTTGCTACTATGTTATTCATACTGTTTTTGTTATTCTTGAATACTTAAACTGTTTAGGATAAAACTAATCTTAGTATGTCAACATTTTACTCTCACAATGTATGTCATGCATCCATTGTGGTTAGAACAATATTATGTTGATTATACTGCAACTCATGCTTAACCAGTCTGTTATCGATCCTTATATTAGTTATGCTTTAACTAGACAGTTAATGCTTTGGAAAGATACCTTAGTTGCGATTGAACTGTGCATCGGAGAAACACCTTAGATACAAGGGAGACTTGAATCTTCACCCTTATCTGTTATAAGGACAAGAGTAATATCATCAGTCAGATACGTAGTGTAGGTTAGTGATGGAGTTGACACACCTAGTACTTTCATTCTCAGAGTTTATATCTTTGGTATTTCATTCAATTTACTTTATGTTTTAATCTTTGCAACCATATAGTCGTATCGACAACAAAACCCCTATTGTTACTTCCCATTTGAATCAGTTGTAGTGTTACTTTGAGTTCAACCATTGCACACTCCAAGTCCCTGAGGATCTACATGTATTTTCCTTGTGTTGCATAACGACACCGTGCGCTTGTAGTTAGTATGATGGTAAGCTACTTTATAGTCATGCCACCAGAGAGAGTTTGAACAAAATATGAACTGCAGATGATTAATTAGGTCATCAATCTTTGAAGGAGGTGGGACCAGATTTTGTAAGCCAAAAGGCCGACTATAACCAATCATGGTGGCATGCTAGTGCTAATATGTTGTTCACAGACCAATCTTGAGAATTTCAGTATTTTCTAATGGTCAATCGAGCATATTTTGGTCATTTTATGAAAAATTTGAGTTTAAGTGAAACTCTTAATTTTAGTTGAAAGACCAACCATTAAAAATATTAAAATAATGGTTGCGGGTCCACTTGCTTTGCTAACCATATGGTTCATGGGGAAATATTTGAAAAGATATAGAAAGAGTAAGTCCTTGAAACATGAAATCTTAAAAAATAATAATAATAAATCAAGGGAAAGAGGGGGATTGAACAAAACAGGCGGCATGGCCAGCCGGTTGGCCGTTGTGGGTCCATTCTCACGTTTTTTTTTATTTTGATTATTTTATTATTATATTATCTCTCCTCTCATTCCTTCTTTGATCAAACTTCCATATCCTTGTTCTTCCACGTGTTTTGAATGCTCCTGCGAGCATTATTACTAAATACACCCGTACCTTTTACTCGGGTGCCCCATATACTCGAAAGGCAAATATTAATTATTGTTCCATGGAATTCGGCTGAGAAAAGCCATGGATACCGAGTAAGTGAACATTAGGGTTTAATTAGTGTAATCCTAGGCATTCAACGGATGAATACTGCAACTAGAATTAATTAGCCGTTCTATACTAGCATGCAATATTTCTAGGAGCATTTAATTGATTCATAT
Organism: Papaver somniferum; assembly: GCF_003573695.1. Lineage (NCBI taxonomy): Eukaryota > Viridiplantae > Streptophyta > Magnoliopsida > Ranunculales > Papaveraceae > Papaver > Papaver somniferum. Next base: position 165,573,101 of record NC_039359.1, on the reverse strand, counting down.
ATGGTGTGATCAATATCGTATTTATTCTTAATATAATTCTGGGCATGATTGTGGCACCAAACATCTTTCAAGCGCATTGCGCATATTGAAAGGGATACTGAATTGCTTAGTATGAGATACATGGGATACTGAGAGCTCTTAAGCAAGAGGCTCGGATATTTCGGTCATGTATCGAGGTTATAGAACTGCAATTCGTTTCTCTTGCGGAAAGCGAAGACATAACCTCTTATGCATTATGATATGGTCAGAGATACATGATTCTGGATGTGAATTGTATGAATATAACCTTCATCAAAAATCCACCATCAACACCAACCAACCAATGGTATGAGGACCGACCATTGGTGGTGGAGAGACTAACTGGGCGGTGTATGGGGGATTGTTCAACTAGTGGAAAGAGATTGGAGGATTATCCATAATACGGAGGATAATACAAGCGGAGGATTATCAAATATATGGATCAAGGAATGTGGGATCATCCAGCCATGGTGGCCAAGTGGACCAACTAAGTCCATCCATAGTGGTGCACGGACCATCATATCGACGACTGTCCATTCATGCATGCTCTAAAGAGGCTACACCCTCAACAGAGATCATCGTGACATGAGCTTTCATATATAAATTATAAAATAAGAATTTCATATTTTCTTTTGAAGCTAGGTCAGAAATATACAAATCTATAATTTTATAATTTTGCCCTTCGTCAAAAATCCACCATCAACACGTTGCTTGAGCAATTTCCAAATGATCCACAACATTTTTTTTTTTTGAACAATAAATTGTTTTGAAATTAGATTTCTAAGGACCGATGAACATTCATTACTTGAATTATATTTCGAGATGTTTAACAATATAAGCATGACTTAAAATTTCTTATTTGCAATAAATTTACTAGAAGTCATACGATATATTCTCGTATAGATAGAATGGTAAAGCTTGTGACAAGAAGTTGAGATTTCCTTATATTGTTGAGAGAAATCTTTTAATTATAGGACATTGCTCCTATTGGAACTTCAATTGGTTCTCCCACTCTCATTATCAAGACTTTCTTCAACTGTATGAGGAACTATGATCTCAAAATAAGATCTTTATCCTCGATCGGTACTTGTGATCCTACCTCCTTGGAACTTTTACACAAGATTATCAAAAGGGTTGAAAAGTTAGAAAACAAGGTAAAGTGTGTATGTGAACAAATGTGTTTACTCGGTATAAATTTTTCCGAGATTAAGGATGAAAGTATTTGCATTTTAACTGAAAAGGAGATGCTACCAAGTAAACCACCAAAATTTTCGTTTGATAGGAGTATGAACCCGTGTAGTACTTTTGACAATCAAAGACGCCTAAAAGGTAAAACACACACACACACAAGAATTTTGTTAATGAGAAAAACTGCACTTGCAAAAAAAACCAAAACCTCGTCCAGACTTTGGCATGTGTAGTTAATACTTTGAACATCACACTATATTAAACCGCTATAGACACTAGCCTACTATCAGTTTTTGGCATGTGTAGTTAAGACCGAATTAACCCTTCAAGCAATTCAGCTGCAGTTGCGTTCTCTTTGTTTCTCGAACCTCGAAAGGTTCTACATACATGATTTACTTAGCCGACATCCTTTACAGCCTAAGAGTTGCTTCAACCTCAGTAAGGGCTTTTGATACCAATATGCCTCTTACAGACAAGCCTATTGGATTTCTCTTTTGATTATTCAATCCAGGTTTGGAAATCTGTTTTCAGTAGATAAAAGTCCAACAAACCTCACGAATTCAGAATACTTACACTCCGTTAGATAAGAAGCCTGGATTACTAACCACCTCTCAAGAACAACCCAAACAAATCAAAGTTGAGTTTACATATCTATCTTAATGAATCATGAAGTCTGAGACAAAAAGAACTTTGTGATTTTTATCTATCTTGTTCCTGATATGAGATTATTAAAACCTCAAAGATCAATAAGAATAAGATCCGGATACACGAATTATTAATAAAAGATAGTCTAATTGGGCTTCACGAATCCCTAAGTGAAGTCTTCAAGGTCGTAACCTAATTATATTTCACAAAGGAAACCTATATTATAAAGAACAACTTTATAATTGCAACTAGGACAAAAAGGTGCAAGGGATTAAGAAATCATATTGCAAGAGTCTCTCTATTTATATATTTTCAAGGCTCCATGTAGCTTTGAATTCAAGGTAGGATTGCTTGGAATTCAAGCAAGCACTTTCTCAGTTTAGATGAAATTCTTATTAGGAATTCCTGTAAGCATGTGATATGTATGCCTTGAAATTGCACAAAGAATATGCATTACGGTTTAGGGTTTGGGAACCGTGCATAATGGTGGTTCATGTTGGTTAGTATGCCTATTGAACTTACAAGCTTAAGTGATGTTCATTGACGCTCGAGACTTAAACCATGATCCACAAGCTCAAGAGATTTTGCGAACAAAGTTGTCTTATAAGTGTTTATAAGATTTGTAGCAAAGCCGAACATATTCGTAAAACAGTTTGTGAGCTTCTGCTTAAATCGGAATTGGGTAAGTATACATACCTGTGGACATTTCACGAATTCAGGCTCCAGGGTACGCATATCGTATATGTGTACCTTATCTAGTTCGTGAATTCAGATCCCAAGGGTACGCGTGTCTCGCATCCATTTCTGAACTCAGATCAATAGGGCACGCGTACCATTTATGCATACCTGTCCTGTTCATGGATTTCAGATGTTTTGAATACTTTCATTAAAAGATTTGAAACATTCCCAATAAATTGATTGGGAAATTTCCAAATGATCAACTTGAAACAAAAATAGTTCATGAACAATAAATTGTTCTTAACCAAGATTGTTAAGGATCTAAGAACATCCATTGCTTGAATCATATTTCGAGAGATGTTAATTATAAGCTTGACTTGGAATTTCTTCTTTGCAATATTAAATCTACTAAAATCATATGACATAGTCTTATAAGATAGAATGGTAAATGACATGAGTAAATAGGATGATTCAGTCTTCACGTACCTATTTGTTGATGAAGTTCTCGCAAATTTCTTCGCTTGTTCTTTAGTCTTCAATCTCCAAGGGTTATTCAATGATGTTTGATACTCAACTACCATACTCTAATCCTAGTATGAACTTTGACTTTAGTGAACTGGAAATCAAGATATAGTTTTGTGTATCTAACATTGACAATAAGCTTGAGATAACGAAACTTGCGAGTTCAACTGAGCAGTACTCTAGCAAAAAAAGAGTATAAAAATAGTAATGGAGAAAGGGAGTGAATGAGCAAGCTCAAAGTGATAGATGGTACAGGGTTATACGTCTTAGATTCCGCGCTCCAGATCATCTGTTTGGATACACGTCTTAGATTCCGCGTTTCAAATCATCTATTTGGATACACATCCAGAATTAGGTTTTCGACTTCTAGAAGCCCATGAACAATAAGTTAGTTGGGGTATAGAATTCCTGGAAGCAAAAAGTCAACGAAATCCGCTTCTTTAGAACCAAAAGCACTTTTCGTTCTTGCATCCAAACACCAAACTCGCTATTAGGAAATGCGGTTCCAATTTAGTTCCTGTCGGACATTCAATCCTGTGACCACAAGACTTGCCTTCAGACTCGATTTAGCTCCTAAAGCAAGAAACTGACCCTAATTAAAGGCAAAAGAGGTTAACTCGCGAAGATCACAACTTTGTTCCAGCTATAGTTGCATTCTAGGGTTTATCCATTCTGAGTATCGCATGTCAATTATCAACCAAGGTAAGTAAGTACAACTCAGATCCCCACTTTTGCTTATGTCCTTTTGTAATTTGAGACCGATATCTTTGAAGAAATGTACACCATTTCTACTATTTTAATGTTAGAATTGGGGATACAAGTTAATTTCTGTTACAATTTTGTTCAAATCACACTGTACTGCTCAAGGGTTTCAAACCTTTTCTTTTTCTCGTAGTGTTCAGCGGAGAGAGAAGTAACTAGTAAGCTCCGCATGCATGCCAGGTTATAAGCAATGGAACAGAATCAGTCCAGCTCTAACGGTAAAGATTCATTTTCCAGGAGTTATAATATTTGTTTGCAAGTAGATGTATGCCTCCCCAGTAGGTTATTAAAGTTGTTGCGTGGTGATACCCGCATCCTGAGGTTGAAACTCCTCTACAACATAATTTGCTGACTGAAACAAAAAATAGATGTGCACAAAGTTTCATGAAAGGGTGACAAGTATAATTGGACATTGAACCAGATAAGTTGAGACTGTTAGATTTTCTTTCGTTTTGATTCTTCTTGTTTCACGGTGACGCCATATGCAGGTTCAGTTCCTCCAGAGCCTCTGATGTATAAGAGCCGTTTGAATGAATTTACACAACAAACAGGAATACCAGTACCCGTTTATGAATCTGTTAACGAAGGGTTACAACATTTACCTAAGTTTAGATGTACAGTCCATGTTGATGGAGTAGCTTACAGGTCAGTTAATACATTTAGGAATCGAAAAGATGCGGAGCAGGATGCTTCAAAGCTGGCCTTAGAGTCTATGCCTAAGAAGATAAAGGATGAAAGTTCTGCCATAGTTTATGAGGTGAGGTATTTGAAGCTTTCCTGTCTCTGATTCGTTGGTTTCACATTTGTGTTTATTGTTTCCTACACTAGCTCTCTTGATATGGTGCATTTCAATTTTGGCCTTGTCCATTTTTTTTTTTGATGTGGCAGTAGTGGTCAAGTTTTAGTAGATGTTAGGGTGTAAATGAGTTTCGAATTTTCAACAGCAAGTCACGAGCTCAACTCCGAACAACCTTAGTATATCAAAGAGGTATCATATGTCGGCTATTCCTTACCAATATATACACCATTCAGATTCTGTCAGTATTATGTTTGTTCAAAGGTTTGGTTATGAAGAAAAGCTGTGAGATGATTATGGAGACAACAAATCATGGGGTGATACAGAGCATGGGTCCAATACCAACCTAGGTTTTCTTATTTTGATTTCCCTGCAGTGGAAGCTTGAGTATTTGAAGTTTTTTACTGTAGACACACACACCATTGGAACTCGATTTAAATTCCACACATGCCTTAATAGGGATATCAAGGCCTATCCAGGTTCTGGTAACCATTCTTTTGTTAGATTAGATTAAAGCTTGTTTATGCTAACAATCTTAGCGTGTTCACTGTGGCTCACCCTGTATGTTATTTGTTGTGTTTTCCTGCTCATGCGTCATTCGTGTAAGCAACTTTAGAAACGTGTTCTGGGAAGCTAATAAGATTCCTTCTCTATAATTTGCGTAGACTGCTTAAGGATTTTGGTTTCAAAAAACTACTTATATTGTAGGTCACTTGAGCATGCAGCTCGCTGTAGCATCTCATACTGAGCTGTGGCAAGCAGTGTGCAATTTGCAATGTCCATTTGTTAGCTCACCTCACTAGAAGATGTTTAAAATGAGTTGCTTATACTAAACCTGAATCTCAAGTGGGTTAGGCATAATACTTGTGTCTAATTTCGGCTGAGTTATGTTTTGCTAAAGATGGATATATTCTACTTTTGTTCCTTCCAGGATAAGGTATACTGCAAATGCATCCTCAATGAATTCGCAGCCAAGGTGAATCTGCCAACACCTACGTATACCACGACGCAATTGGAGCCTAGTTCCACCTTCATCTGTTCTTTAGTGTTTGATGGTAAAACTTACACTGGTCCTATTGGCAGAAGCAAGAAAGAAGCAGAGCGGTTGGCAGCTCGTGTGGCTATTCGTTCTATATTAGGTATTAATTTTTGTATATATAAAATTTATACATTAGCTCCTAGTCCCATATTTATTCTCTCTGTTGTTAGAGTTTGTGGTTCCCTATGGAGATCACTGGTATACCTAAATACTTAAAGATTAGCCCTCATCTTATTATCAAATTGAGGGATTTGATAATGGTTTGCCTAAGAAGCCATAATGACAGACTGGGTTTCTTATTTTTCTGCATGAATAATTGTTAACCACCTAAGTAGTGGTTAATGTGGCGAGCCCAACTTATCTATGAATTTGGTGTCAAACATCATCTTCACGAGACTTTAACTGTATTAGGAGAAGGCTAAGACAATGGTAACTCACTTAAACTACTTAACTTCATGTTGTTCTGCTGTAAGTTTGTCTGTTTGTGCCTTTGTGGCATTGTGCTGTAATTTATAATTAGTATTGATGATCTCCCTTTCACACATAAGACACATAACACATGAACAGATGTTTGAGATTCAACTATGTTTTACTTATTTAATGTATTTTGCAGGTACTTCCGATTCGGGGATTTACCTCTCTAAAATTATAAAATCCAAATCTACTCTGTTTGAAGCACCCCTTTTGGTTGCGGAACCCCAGATTATCCACGATACTTGCATGGCGACGGTGGCAATCCCAGGGAGTAATTGTCGAGGCATCTTAATGAAAAGGAAGGCTTCACAGACACTTGCAGAAGACGTAACAGCACCACTTCCACCCTCCCATGAAATAGGAAACATAGCAATCTTATTAAATCAACCTAAGGTTAGGTGTGCCAGCAGATTTTCCGCGCGAACCTTGCAGAGCTGTTTCTGATGTAAATTTCATGCTCAAACTGATAAACATTCTTTTCTTCTTCTTTTTTCCTTTTCAGCCTTCCGCGGCAAGCCATATCTCTGAGGACCCTTATAGCGTTTTCTATGTTGGAGGAACACCCTCAAACTCCAAGAAGAAGAAGAAGAAACAGAAAAAAAGCCGAGATGGTTCACAGTATGTCTCTCTCTCTCTCTCTGGTTCATTTCTTAGGCTTAAACTCTTCCAGTCAGGTACTTGTGCGGTTGTGCCACATCATGAATTGGAGGTGTCTTCTGTTACTGATATATTTCCTGCATATTACAAACACATAGCTACTGTTTTACTCGATATTTTTGCCGAATGATGATATATAATTTAGTTTTGGATCATGGGTGGCAAGTAATATGGTTTTCTTTCCTAAAACCACTCTGACACATGTCATGAAATTGATAGCTATAGTTGGTTACAGCTTTATTTTGTATTTATCTTTCTTAGCTTATGGACATATCCATGAAGGAGGGTGACAATCCCCTTCATCCTGATAGTTCATAAATATCTACTATTTGCCTAGTTTGATTTTGGGTTTTATTACCAATAAAAAGTTAGCCGTATTCCCCCACCCCCACCTGGTCATCAAATTACATTTACATTTTGTCTGGCATACCACCTACACGTAGTCCTTGAACCACTAGCCCCTATACTTCTATTCACTGGAGCTTGTTAAGGGATCAGAACTTTTACGTATAGTAAAAGAGAGTTCGACCGCAGTATCTTGTACTTAATTAAAAACTTACCTGGTCTTAATTTTCTTGACTATAAAAAAGACGTACTTCTGAATATAAGAGGGAAAAAGAAAGGGATAAATAAAAGAGAAGGGAAGAAAAGAAAGACCTGTTTATTGATAGTCCAACTGCTTATTGATTCTTTTGGTGTTGTTATTGCTCCAATGCTTTTATTATCCCTTTAAACTGTTATTCTAATATTTTATATGAAAATAAAGTCTACTAAAATGTTTTTGGACCCTTACTGAAATGCATAACATAAATAGGAATATGTTCATGATAATAGTGGAAGCTAGTCAATGAATATTGTGGCCTTGGTACAATAAGCTTTCTAAAGGATTTCACTATTTATAATTTTTCTTTTCATTTGCAGGTTATGTATGACACCATCATCTCAAACGCCACCTTCCGTTGCTTTATAAATGATACATGATCTGTCACTCCCTCTCTCTCTCTCTGGGAAGTTAGACGTGAATTAGTACTATGGGAAAAGGTTTTGAATGTAGATAATCGAGTCTTGGATATCAGAAACTAGGTGTATTACTACTTGTATTTCTGCTGTGACATGCCAAACTCGTATTCCTACTATGATTTTAAGGAAGCTTCATTGAAGGACTTCTCTTATGGTATGGGAATGGATACGGGTACTTGCGTCTTCTGCAGGGAGAGTAATGTAGGTCTCTACATGACTGTCCTGAGTGTTGCAGCTGTGGTAGCCACTGCCTTACAAAGTGTGATGCGATCTCAGGTGGATCATGGAGCTTCAATTTTGAGAAGATTCTTTTTTGAGTATATGGAAGGTTCATAAACTATGCTTTGCGGATTTGTAAATCTGTCAGTTATCTGGTGCAAAGATAGTTTATAATAGTGTTGCAAGGAACTGGTAGTTTCTAGTGATTCAATTTAAATTCGTTGAGACGTCAACTGAACTCTACAGCTTCCAAATGACTTAGATTATAATGGATAATCAGAGTGAAGTAGATTACAAACTAATTGACTAGGATGAAACAAAAATGGTACAAGGAAGTTTTGATATGTTATTGATGCCGAACTTGTTTCCTTGGTTTGACTTTCCAAACCTTACTAATTAAGTTCTTTTCGATTTCATATATCCGGATCTTTCTGCTTTCGGCCTCACCAGCAATATCAACAGAGATCAATCACCAAAGATAACTTGATTCTTCTATAAACCAGCAGACCTGTTGGCGTACTCTTGAACCAATCCACCAAATAGAGACTGGCGTTCCAGCAAACGAGATGGACTATCAAATTCCTTTGCATGTCCTGCCCAAGTATTAAACATGGGTTTCAACAAGAAAGTTTAGTTCATATATCCCCAGGTAAGAAACAGTTACCAGAATAAATGATTACGGACACTAGGAGGGGAACATACCTGCATCTAATACTAAAACTCTGTCACAGTCCATGACAGTGGGTATTCTGTGAGCAATGCTAATGATAGTACAAGCGCTAAAGTCTTCTCGTATGATTCTTTGAATAACACCATCAGTTTGTGAATCGACTGAAGCCGTAGCTTCATCCATAAACAAAATCCTGCTTTTCTTTAGCATTACTCTTCCGAGACAGAGCAACTGCCTTTGTCCCACACTCCAGTTATCTCCACTATCAACCACTAAGAAAAGGAAAGCACACGAATATTATGAGTAACGAGAGGATTACAATTGAGGAGATCAGTGAACAAATAAATATCCTTCAATATCTCAAAGTAGTTACCTAAGGAGTCGAGTTTATCGGGTTTTGCAGCCACCACTTCTTTTAGTTGGCAGCGTTCAAGGCTCTATTTGTAGGTAACATAAAACCAAGAATTAACATTTGAGGACTGAACAAACTTAAGCCAGACAGTATATTACAGAGAAACGAAAATCATTAGCTTTTCTTAGGAATTACCTTCCATATTTCATCATCTGAATATGTTCCTATTGGGTCGATGTTACTTCTGACTGTTCCTTCGAAAAGAACTGGTTCTTGAGGAATGATCCCGTAACGGGACCTGAGATCATGAAGACCCAACTTGCAAATGTCGATCCCGTCAATGATAATTGTTCCACCTGAAGGTTCCATCACTCTAAAGAAAGCCTGGATCAACGTTGATTTCCCGCTACCCGTTCTACCAACAACACCAACCTTCTCCCCCCCTTGGATGCTAAGAGTGATTCCTTTGAGAATAAGAGGAGTATTTGGACGATATCTTATCTGATTAACAAGTATATCAACATGTCAGCCTTAGGACAACATCTACGATTCTTCTAACAAAACAATTCAGGTAACTTACCTGTAATTGCTTGAGATGTACACTGCCATGAGTAGGCCATTCAGTGGGAGGTTTGTTGTCTTTGATAACCCATGCTGACTCAGATGGAATATTGATGAACTGTTTTACTCTCTCCACGGAAACCATTCTGTTCTCCAGAAAGCAACTCATATATACCGCATAAAACAAAACAGCATTGAGAGACAATCCATAGGAGAGCGATAAGCCCACATATTCTGCATCAGGATATAGTTAGAGGTCAGTTTTACGCCATGTCTGCCTTACAAGTGAGCGAGAGAACTAGGAGATAGTGTATACCAGGTTTGATAATGTTGCTAGGCAGCATGACCATGAACAAAGCAGAAGTGCAGAGAAATACACTTCCGATCAATTCCAAACGGAAACCCAGCCACTCATTTGAACCATTATTGTGAAAATCCATACGTAAATTTGCATCAACTCTTTCAACATTTTCCTGACAGAAGCTTTCTTGCTTTCTGAAGCACCGGATGGTCATAACTCCAGCAACACTTTCAGAAAAATGTTGGATAACAGGAGCTTTGGTGATGGAATCAAGACGTGTCAATTCACGAGATGATGCAAGAAAGTATCCCTGCAGATAAATCATAAATCAACTTGGCTTACGTTCACTGTCTAAATGAAAGGGTATACGAAAACTCAAGCAACAGGAAGCAGAATATGTACCCGATACCAAATATTGGTTAATCCTAAGGGAATTATGAGGAAGGCAGTTGGCCAAGCAACCTGACATACTACAATGACGATGCTGATAACTGTGATGTACATCGCTATAGTTAATCCCATGAAAAATGGAATGAAGAGATCTATGTTGGTTTGATCGGAAGAAGCCTGAAAAATACATCTACAAGTATCAGAGATATCCCATGCCAAAGAATGCTAGACAGAGACAAAGAGATGAATCTTACCCGACTAAGAACTCGTCCAGAAGGAGTTGTATCAAAGAAGGACATTGGAGCATGTAAGATACTATTAAGTATTTGTAAGAAGAAAACTTGAGAAGTTTTCAAAAACACGAATGCTGTTAGAAAAGCTCTTAAGAACACCAGAACGCAAGAAACAATAGCAATGAGCGCATAGACCTTGATGAAGAGGTTAGGATTAAAAGAAGACGCATTCTTTTCTCCAGTTTCATAAGCTAACCAGTAGTCAGAAGCCATCAGAGAAGATTGCCACAAGAGAGAAAAGAACAACACTGCTAGTATACCCGACCATCCATAAGCTTCAGTGCAGAAAATCTTGTAAATTCCCAAACTAACTCGTCCTGTTTCTCGTTGTTCATCTTCGACAAGTTTTGATGATTTCTTTTGGGATTTGGATTGGTCATCAACTGAGCCATTTTCGTTATTACCATTAGCTTCTCTTGGAGATATTGATGGTTCTAGATCGACTTCTTTATCCCCAGAATTTGCATTGCTCTTTTCTACTAGCTCCATTGATGTTTCATGAGCAGCGACTAGAGCACCGAAATCCAAACCAGAACTTAGAAGCTGGTCATATTTCCCTGATTGAACTATCATCCCGTCTCGCATAACCTGTTTCCAATGTATAGCCATTAGCAAACACAGAATCTGGACCTCAATTAACCTCACCAAAATAACACACTTACCATAATGAGATCAGCATTATGAAGGAAATCAACTTGATGAGTCACAAGCAAAATGGTCTTGTTTCTCAGTGCTCCTCTGACACATTCCTGCAAAGTAACAGTAACATAAACACACGGGACAAGGGGAGAGAGTTACAAAGTTGTTTGTTGATAATGGTGGTTTAGAATTTAAAGCCGTGCATTAATAGTGTAATCACCTTGAAAATATCAGAACCAGTATGAGCATCAACTGCACTAAAGACATCGTCAAGAAGATAAATATCACATTCTTGATAAACGGCTCTAGCGAGTTGAATTCGTTGTTTCTGACCACCACTAAGATTGATACCTCTTTCACCGATTTCAGTTTGATCACCAAATTCCATCATCTCCATATCTTTTTCTAAGCAACAAACCCTGATTACTTCTGTGTATCTTGTTATATCCATTGGCAATCCGAACAGTATGTTTTCTTGGATAGTCCCATTTTGTATCCATGAGGTCTGGGCCACATATGCTGTGGTTCCACATACTCTTACCTGCATCAGACAGATCAGAACACTGAATTGCTATAGAAACTCGCATATAAAAATATGTCATGCACAAGTGGATGGATGATTCCGTAACACAGAACTCCCATAATAGTAGTCTCTACTATCTTTCTAAATTTCGGAATGTAGAAAAGAACTGCACAATAAAAGCAAATACGCATCCAACATTGGACGGGTAAATATAATGAGTATTTAAATATTTATGTTGTGCAGCTCTACTAAAGAGCTGCCTGCCGACACTCTTGTGCATTTCCAAACTAGGAAAAAAAGTTGTATATGGCCTAACGACGGTTAATGGCTGAATTCTTACGAGCTTACAGATATAGGCACATTTACTAAACTCGCTATATATTAAAACGGATAGGACTCTTAAAAAGGACTCGTTCACCAATTTCATTTTGTAAAAAAAAAAAAAAAAAAAACTTGTGGTAGACAAAAAATTGAGTAGATGAACACGATTGACCATTCTACAAAATTCCAAAAATGAATTCTCCAATGAGACAAAACAACTCAGAAACATAGAGTCATATACCCACAAAAATTATTTTCTGAACTAGACAAAATTGAATGTATAAATTGAACTTTCCAGTTCAAAATTTAAATAGAATTTAGAGTAAGAAATGATAAACCACCAAGGAATAAAACCACACGATCATGACAGCAAATTATTGAATTAGTTTTTGTATTTCCATATTTTAAATGTCAATTTCTAGAAATCTATGTGCGCACAGTTTATCTAATATCTTGGGATGGTACCTATTGGTGTAAGCATTGCTCCCTTTTGCAGGGCTATTGCTGGAGAGAAAAAAAAAGTTTCCAAGTAAATTTTAGTAACCATACCTTTCCGGACATCTTATGCATCTCCCCAAGAATCGACCCCAACAAGGATGACTTTCCCGATCCAACAGTTCCAACAATGGCAGCAAGTTCACCCTTCTTAATCACAAGATTCAAATCTTTCAAAACAGAAGCATCACCTTCATCATCCCAAGCAAATGTACCATTTTGAACCTCAACAGCAGTTGTACCATCACAACCTTCACTTCTCTCAACAGCACCATCCACTAATTCTTTAGTCATCATAAACTTATCCAATCTGTCAAGTGAAATCATTGCTTGCGAAACCGAAATCATAGCTTGAGGAAAATTCCTTAATGGTTCTTGTAAAACCTTGAATAACGAAGTGGCGGTGAAAACAGTACCAGCAGTCAATGGAACTCCTAGCCAAATTGCTGTTGCAAAGGTTAATGTGGAAACAAGAACCGGTGCACTCCACAATACAATAATGTTTCCGTATATTGAGTACATGAATTTCGTTAACCACGAAAACTCAGCACTTCGAAATTCTTGTATGCGCTTATTGAAATGTTCTTCCCATGCTTGAAATTTGATCACTCTCATGTAATTAAGCATCTCGTTCATTGCCTTGAGTTTCGAATCTCGTTGTTTCATCAAATTGAATTGGTATCGGTTATTTCTTTTTGTTCCTAAAACAACAAAAACAATCACCCCAAATATGCCAACCAATGCAGAAAATGCTGAGACGCCGAGGTTAAAGTAAAGGAGAGCCAAAGCAACACCAACTTGCACTGGCATTAACCAAATGTAGTGCAATTGCAACATCATATCCGAAAGCTGTTGCGCATCAACTGCCATGTAGTTCACGATAGAACCTAACCCATGTTCTTGACGACCCGAACATGATAACCGAAGTCCCTTCTTGTACAATGAAGTGATCAGTGTAGATCTGATTAGCATCCCAAGTTTTTGGGACTGAAAATTGTACTGATGAGAACAAAGAACTTCAATGACTTTTGCCGATAACAAGATGAAAACAAGATAATATCCTTCATAAGGTGAACTACCCAAACCCGCAGTGAAATTGACGAACTGTTGAAGAAGAATTGGACCCATATACATAACACAAAGACGAATAATCTGAAGAAAAGCAGTGAAAGCCAAATTTTTCCAGAAACATCGAATCAATGTAGTTCGAACGGGATGCTTTGAATTCTCCTCCGGTTTTGGAAAATTCATTTCAAAAAACACTGACAACCTTTCTGCTTTATGATCAGGTGCCAATGAAGGAACTTCATCGAGCTTCAACGGAGATTTATAACCCCTTTGCAACAACGGATTCATCCATAACCACAACGCTTTGGAAATGAAGGAAGCAGAAGCATAACCAGTTGGAACAGACTTATTCAGAAGTGGGGTTTTCAGACTCAATCCCGGCTCATACTCATCTGATTCCAACTCTCTTTTAACAGTAATCCCTGTAAATCCTTTCACGGCAACCGCAAGAAGATAAACCGAAATAGGCAGATTAACCAAGAAGAATATATCATCGATTCTCAATTCCGTTTTTTGTTTCCCCGTGAAACGAACAATGGAAGAAACCGAGAACAACATAACAAAAAGAAAGTTTACAATCCAGTAAACACGAATCAACATTGGATGTGTCACAGCTTGGAATTTCTTTTCATGGATTATTAAAACTGTGATTACTAGATGGGTTGCGGCTAGTACTGACAGAAACAAAGCTTCTGTTAACTTCCATGAAGATTCGAGTTTCGAATTGAAAGCTATAATAGATAGTACTAGATAACTAATGGATAACAGAGCTGATAGAACTAGAGATAAATAAAACCAGAGATTTACACTAACAGGATTACTTGTTCTAGTAATCAAGGGATTATTGATGGAAGTATTCTTATTCTTCTTATTAAGGAATCTAGAGAATAGTTTCTGAAGGGTGAGTAATATGAAAATGAGTAAGAAAATAAGACTAGTGGAGGAGAGTAGAACTCTTTGTGGACATGGTGATAAGAATATAAATCTTGTCCATTGAAGAATTGTTGAGAATGAGCGTGTTTCGTCTTGGATGATTAATGAAGCTGAACATGAGAGTGAAGTCAGCCATGAATCAGAAGAAGACATATTTAGTCCTGAATAACTAAACGAAAATCACTTCCTTTTATGCCCGCCCTGATTACTTTCCCATTCAGCTCTTTGTTTTCTCTGTGTCTCCTCTGTTCTTCTGCAGTGATTCAGATAATAACTGTCTAGATTAGTAGTATTCAGAAACAAACAGAGTATCCCATATATCGAAGCAAAGCAAGTATAAATTGGGGATTAAAAGTTTAAAACACGCTAGTCAGTCAAACCACAGTGTGTCAAATGAACCCAAAGACTTTCTTCTTAAAAATGTTTGGAAAAATCTTTTTATACTATAAAGAACGAAGAATTATTCGAGAAAAAAAAAAGGAAAAAAATTGAACTTAAAGTCAACCCAGAAAATATATAAATGTTGATGAAGAAGTTCAAAAATGGAATCCAACATGATGATCATTAGTACCTTTCTTCTTTCTCTTGACTGTGAAAACAACAAAACTTGTAATGGCGATCTCAAATTTTCAGAAGAAACGAAACTAAGAAAACATCGTGAATAATTAATCACATAGTTGACTTACCTCTTTCGAGGAAGAGAAGAACAGATTTGATTAGAACTTTCTTCTTCTTGTTGTTGCTGCTGTTTTTATTGGAGGTTGAAATGAGGAGGAGGAGGGAGGAGTTTGTCTAGGAAGTCTTTGAAGTAATCAAACGAAGATGAATGGGTTTTTAATATAAATATTGTTAGCAACCTTTGTGGAAAAAGAGGGGATACGTGGTTTAGACTTGGCCAAACCTTGTTACGCAATACTGGTACTATTACTATTTGTCTGATACCGTTGAGATTATTAGTCCCACATTGTCTGGGTTTCTAAGATCCTGGGTTTATAATCTTTTAGACTTTTCCATTTATTGTCAATTGATTTTGAGTTGGATGCTCATATTCTAACATGATATCAGAGCAGGCTATTTGTGTTAGATCCAACACCAAGTGAAAAAGAATGATTGGTAACACCCGTGTGCTACTTGCCATTTTGGACGTGCCCAACAAGGCATACAAGATTTCTAAGTAGAGAGAGGGAAAATCTGCCTGGTAAATAAGTACGATTTTTCTTCTTCCGAGCAGACCGTAGAAACGTTAGTTTGTTACTTTGATAAGATATTGTGACGGGTTTTTCCGAGTACTCAAAATTTATGATCACGTGGCCTGTATATGACCCGATTGTCATACCTAACTTAACCATGTTTCTCTTTCTTTCTTATTTATTGCACTACGCATTTGCAAACCCGTGGCTTCTTCCCACCCACCGTACACAGTCCAGCCCCAACTCTTGTTGTCCATTCCAAGCTCAATGTCTCTCGGTACCTTGATCAACCGAAAGCTGATGTAGATTGGTTGCCTATTAATTTCTTACGAAGAAGCGACGTGAACCGAATTTTAAGACATTAACAGAGTTTGTTGTTTTTCTTTTGGCGGCTTCTGTGGAATGACAAGTGAGCAGGTTCATTTTGCCTTCGCCTTGCACTTTTCTGAATTTGCAAGTCACTGCCCTACTCAACAGTCAGCACTATATAAATGTGGCTTAACTTTAGGAAATACGTCTAAATCTCTATCTAGGTTTATGATTCTCCAAAGTGCTTTTTGTGTGATAATTTATACGTATGATGAGACAGACTTTGCCTTTTGTACAGAGATCTTTACGAGTAAGAAGAAAACATGGCTGCACTTTTTACTTTTTCGACAGCACATTGAGCACAAACTTTTCACAAAAATAAATTGTTTTTTGGCTTAGTATTTTAAAGATTCTATTTTCCTCAGAGACCAACTCGTTTCTAGAAGTTTTTGGTAACTCAGAAGGACAATAAACAACACAGTGATATAAACAAATCAAACACCTTCCAAACCAATTACAGACACAATTTGTTAAAGAGTTCTATCCATTCTTTTGGATTCCATAGTTTCATAAATAACAGTAACTGTAATATGACCAGTTTAAATGACCATGCATGGATAAAAGTAACATATTTTTTTGGTAAAAAGCTTGATGTTGTAAACTTAATCTTCTTCATCAAACTAATTATGAAATCAGTTGATATGAGCCTATCAGATCCCAAACCAAAACACTAAGAAAGACACTAAGTACACATCTAATATCCTAGAGCATAAGAGAAATAACAAAAAAGTTAGGGTTTGCTAGAGCATTGCTCGGTTGAACCCACCAAGCATTGGTATGTCAAAATTGATTGTCATATTTCAGTATCAAAACTCATAAGTTGCTTGATTAGATTACTAGAGTCAACTTCGTTATGTTGAGATTATAATTGGATTTACACAAGCAGTACGTATTCAATCTCATTAAATACGTCCATATATAATTATGATCAACTACGAGACTCGTTTCTTGTAGAATTCGTATCTTGAAAGATAGATAATAAGTTTCTTACTTGGCAGAATTTGGATCTGAATAATTAGATACGACAAGATTGATATTGGATATTGATTTTTGGGATCGTCCAAGTACTCTTCTTAACAATTAGGTTCACGGACTCCATTGCCTAGATTTTCTGATTGAGAAAATATAGAGACACAAACTCTATATACATATTGTCAATGATCATTAGGTTGGTTTACATGTAATTGTACTAGGTTTGTCCACGCAGGTTGTCGAGCAAAAAAGTTGGTGGTGTACTTGGTATCCTCTTCTTTTAGAGAACAAATTTTGGGTTGTGAATACCATATCTACCTCTGGTTTGTGTTAAATGGTTGTTTCGAACTAGAGTAGTAAAAGCTTAGAAGAAGAAAGCACATGTAATTCAATGTCAGTAGAGGTAGTAATACCTGTAGGAGTAAGTGATTCAACTTAAGGAGCAAAAATAATGTTACTAGAATAATCAATTGAAGTATTCTGCAGTTAAATTTCAGTTGGCTTCCAGATGTCCATTTTGTAAAAAAGTTGAAGAAAATTTAGATCACATATTAAGGTATGATGACTTCAATGAAATAATTTGGAATTGGTTGGGAGGGATCTTTTGCTTTTAAAATCCAACATCTCTGGAAGATATTCTAAGTCTTTGCCAAATTAAAAAGTTTTGCAGTAAAAGAAATCTGGAGGAATGCAACATTCATAACTGTGAAGGAGTTATGGTTCTTAAGGAACATAATGGTGTATGAAGAGGAATAATTGAATGTGGATTCTCTCAAGAATAGAATAATCAAATTCACTTTGGAAAGTGATGTGAGGATGAAATGCCCAATGTGGAACTCACCATGTGATCTCCAGATTATAAAATTCTTTGGATTGATGTGCAGGAAAATAAAAGTTTCCAAATCAAAGAAATTTTCTTCCAGTTGTCATATGAAAATCAACTGCTTATGTGTTGTGATGGAGCTTCAAGGGGGAATCCTGGTGATTCTGGCTATGGATTTATTGGAAGAAACTGGGAAGGTGGAGTGGAAGTAGATGTGTTAGGTGTTTGGGATTAGGGACAAGTTTTCTGGCAGAAATTATGGTTGTTTTGTGTGCAAGTGAGTGGGCTATACAGAATAACTGGTTCAATATTTGCTTCAGAACTGATTCAAAAGCAGTAATAGCAGCCTTTTCAACGAGTAATCTTCCCTGGCTAGCTATAACTAGATGGAACAGAATAAGAAGTAAGCTAGGTCTTTGGTCTTTTACTAATAGCTTTGGAGAAGTAAACTTCTCAGCAGATTCTCTGGCAAAGAAAGGAGCTGGGCTCAGAAGAGGAGAGTACATATATAGTATATAATGAAAAGCCTAATTTCCTTCATCAACTGGAAATTCCTTTCTACCCTTATTTTAGATTTAGTTGATTTTTTGTAAGCTTATCTTATAAAGGCTGGAAATCTTGAAAGGACTTTAGTCAATACCCTCTAAAATGGGTATTTTTTATATTCTTTGGTAACTTTTTGTATTAATGAAATTCTTATTTTCGAGCAAAAAAAAAGTATTATGCAGTTAAAGTAGAAGCATGCAGTAGTTGAATCAACTGAAACTAATTGTGAAGTTCAAGTAGCAACAAAATCACACAATTGAGATAGGTTGAGAGGATACATAACTTCATGAAGTTTATCATGTCTAGAAATGAATACCTTTCCCGTGGTTAGCCGTGATTAGATTTAACATATGTATCTCTTTCCTTGTGGACTGTATCCAGTAAACACACATCGCACATTTCCTGGCTCAAGCTTATTAACAACGTAAGGTCTGAACCGTGGATAATCCAAAGGACTTTAAGAAATAGTAATCAGGTTTCTTGTGAAATAAGACTTCATAAGAAGATTTGAAATCAAATGCTCTAATGGGTGGTATGTTAAAAGTGTAGTTAGATGCTTGAAGCCAGAAAGAATCTACATGACCTGATTGTATCAAATAAGTTCTTATTATATCAGCAAGATCTCTATGTTTAGACTCAACAACCCAATTCTTCTCATGGGTGTGGGGACAAGATACTTCATGAACAATATAATTATCAGACAAAAAATATGTCAAATTCATGACTTATAAACTCTCCATTTCCATCAGTTTTAATGACAACAATGTGTAACTGCAGAAGATTCTCAATTTGAGCTTCAAACTAAAAAAATACTTTCTTGAAATCAAACTTTTCATATAATGGGAATATCCAACAAAACTTGAAATGTTCATCAATAATATTGACATAGTATCTGCACCCATAATTGGATGGTACATGGCTAGGACTCCATAACCTAGATGAAGTAATTCAAGAGGCCTATTCCTATAAAAACAAAAAATAGAAAATGGGAGTTTATGACTCCTACTAACTTGTCATGACAGTGCCCTCATTATTGTAATATATTTAAGTGCTTACAAACATGTTTTAATGCTTTGTAAAAAGTATGTGCCAATCTCTTGCCAAATATCTGCACAAACAACTTGTGAAGCAATATCAACTGACATATATATAACTTTATTTATGGAACATAATGTTGTTGTGGTAGATGATGGAGCTTTATTAGTTGATTGTTGATGGAGAAAGTTCAGAGGATAAAGTTTACTAAATTGAGGGTCTTTCAAAGTTACTCTCCAAGATAAGAGATCCTTAACAAAGAAGCCAGCAAAATCAAAAGTAATGGGCCAATTATTGTCCTTAGTAAATCTATGCACATATAATACCAGAAGCTTGAGGTACCAGTAAAATATTTTTCAAATCAAAGTAAGAAAAAGAAGTGGATCTAATTGAAGAACCAATTATAGTAATCTGCATAGCTTCACCATTAGCATCTTGGATGACTTCAGAGCCATCATAAGTGGTAGCAAATTGTAACTTTAACCGCAACTAGGACACATAAGTGTCAGGATTGAGATTTTAGTTTGTAAGGAGTCCTTTATTATTAATGATGAACAAGGATAGGTAGCTTACAATAAAATCTGAGTTAATAAACTGGTTTCCATGCTTATGAATTACTTTGATACCAATAAATCTTATGTTCTTAATATGGATTAATCATGCAAGATTGTGAGAAGTTTTCCTTGAATTAGAAAGAAGAATGCGCTACCACATATTCGTCAGAATAAGCTTTGTGCACCAAGTGGTTATCCCAATATTTTTGGTTAAATCATTCATGAACCATCTAGCATTCATGGAGCTCAATAACTCTCAAGACCAAAACAACATATGAACTGTGCAGAACAGTTTTTGAAAAATTATTTTATATCCATAAGTTTAGGAACTGTCCAAATAAGTTTGTGTACTCAAGTTACAAAAAGTCTCCATAGGCCCCTTAAAATCAACCAGTCTGCGTATTGACCAAATCAGTTCATGTACTTGAGAATTCGAAAGTGTCCATGAACATATCAAAATCAACCAGTTTATGAACTGATCAAATCAGTTTGTGTATGCGAGTTAATTGGAGATTAATTCACCAAGTCTTATTATTTATAAGTTCCAAGTGCGTGGACTGATCATAACAGTTCGTGAATATAAAACTAAATTGACGACTCCAGTGAGCTTAATACACAAAGTCACAAACACAATATGTCAAAAAATAAATTGCTCTCAACCTGTTATGCGATTATTCGCAGGCAAAAACGACTCGCTGGTTTTCTGGTAAAAAGTGGTGGAGAAGGCAAGTGGTCGAAGTAGAAAATCACTGAACCTTTAAACAAATGTACTGCACGTGAGTACTTTGAGTTCGAGAGACTAATCTGTAGGACCCTTCCCTAAACCAATACAATGTCCGTTCTAGGTTCAACTCGGTCACAAGAGGAGGAGAAGGGTCGGTCAGTAGGGAGGGAAGCTGAGAATGTGTGGATATCAATGAAAATTGGTCGATTGATGATGTGATGTATTGGACTGCTTTGAAGATGAATTCTCTATGTAAACGAGAGAAATTCTCTGTAAGTGTTTTATAATTGACAGTTTTGAATCTTACTCGAATGTCGTTGTTAAGTTATCAAATCATAGGTTGGAAAACTTATTTATTGCAGCACACCGATCTCTTGTAAGTGGTGACAGTTGAAGGAAGTGGAAGAATGGGGAAGTGGGAGAACGTGAAAAAACCACTTTCACTTTACGTGGAAGACTTAGTTGCATTACCATCCACTATTCCATTTACTCCTTCAACTGCCATCACGACTTACTACATTTCCTGTTGTGGATGTATTGCACATAACACGTATTGTAGGCCGTCAGACCAAAACCCTAGTGATATCCCCCATGTGACATGAATTGATGTCTCATGTGAAAGTATGTTTTGCAGATGTATTTTTACGTGTGGTCAATCTTTGACCTAATACTATGAGCCAAATAAAAAATTATTAATTAAAATGTTGATTGCTGACTCAACATAAAATTATTGGTGTTTGAACCTGTTCAGAATTATGCTATGCAGTTCAAAACCCTAATTTAGATCAATTGATGATCAATAGATGACCAACGGATGAGAGAGGGACCGATTACATGAGGTGATGGAACGACCATGTAGTGTCTAGGTACTCGACTGAGCATTCACCGAAGTCCTTTGTGGAGCAGTTGGTGAAAGGATGATTAATTGTTGTTTATTCATTATTAAAATAGTGCTTGACTGAGCAATAAGTAGTAAAACCTAATTATGGAGAGAGGAGGGACCGACCAAATGGGCATGGAACCATCTGATGGTGAATGGATAATCTTCCCAGTTGCTGGAGAGAGAGTTTGAACCAAATATGAACTATAAATGATTAATTGGATCATTAATTACAGAAAGAGGTGGGACTGACTTCTGCAAGCCAAAAGGCCAACCATGACCGGTTATGGTGGCATGCTCATACTAATATGTTGTTCGCCGACCAATCCTAAGAATTTTGGTATTTTCTGATGGTCCGTCGAGTACTATTTGGCTATATTATGAAGAATCTGAGTTTAAATGAAATTCTTAATTTTGGTTGAAAGACCCTAATAATAATATAAAGACATGATGGTTGCGGGACTTTAATTTTGGTCTTTTTTACGAAGAATCATGGTAGAAATACATGATGGTTACGGGACCACTTGTTTTGCTAACCATATGGTGAATGGACCAATATTTGAAAAGATATGGAAATAGGAAGTTTTGATAGAAAGAGGAAGTCCTTGAAAGAGGAAACCCTAATAATAATAAAATAATATAAAAAATAAGGAAAAAGGAGTGGGGAACCGGCTAAACCCGGCGCACGCCTAGCCGTCCGGTCGTGAGGACCACACTCCATGGTTTCCTCTTTTTTTTTACTATGTTATTAATATTTTCTCTCTCTTCGTTTTCCTTCTTTTGATCAAACTTCCATATCATTGTTCTTCCATATTTTTGGATACTCCTTTGAGCATTATTACTAAATAACGCTGTGTCTTTTACTCGGAGGGTTCCCCATATACCTGAAAGGTAAATATTCATTACTGCTCCATGGAATTCAGCTGAGAAAAGCCATGGGTCCTGAACAAGTGAACATTATGGTTTAATCAGTGTATTTTTTCTAGGAATTCAACCGATGAATACTTCAACTAGAATTAATTAGTCTCTCTATACTAGCATGCAATATGTCTAGGAGCATTTAATTGATTCAGATATGATGTGATCAACATCATATTTATTCTGAATATTAATATGGGTCAGACACCAGAGATGAATTCCGAATTCAAAAGAGACGCTGAGTCTTCCAGCTTAATCATGAAATATATGGAACATTATGCTTCAGAAACCCTAATGTCGCCGACATATATTACTACTTTGAGATTATAGGACTGCAATTCACTTCTCTTGCGGAAGGTGAAGACACAAATTTCTTATGATATCGATACTGATCAGAGATGCATAATTTCCGATGTGATTTGATGAATATAACCTTCGTCAAAAATCCACCATCAACAACGATAATTTTTCCATTGCTTAAATTATGATTCTAGTTTTATCAACTACTCAAGATTTCTTCTTTGAAATATTTATAATAATACTAAAGTCATACGACATTGTCTCATTAGATAGAATGGTAGAAAATATGAGTAAATAGGATAGTCAGTTTTCACATACCTTTGTTGATGAAGTTCCCATAGATGTATGTGTTGTTTCTCAGTCTTCAAGGTCGATTGATGAATTTCGGTACTCAACTACCATGCTATATTTGTATCCCTAAATTGACCCTAGTAGAATTTAGATTAAGATATATTTTTGATCAATTAAATCTGGTAATGATGTTGAAATACCAAAACTTTTGAGTTTGACCGAGCTATACTCTCACAAGAACCCTAATTTATCAATTTACACAATTCAGAGTGACAAACATGAAAGTGATGTAAAATGGGGATATCCCATGACCCCATATCAACTAATTTAAAGTTAAATCATCAAATTTCTACAAATTGCTAAGTTGGTGGGAACTCTAGTTTCATTATTCTTATAACAACTTTAATTCAATGATGAAAATGTAACCTTTGATTAAAACACACAATATGTATAATAGCACAAACCCATCGATTGATATGCATTGGTTTGTTAAGCTGATTAAGAACAATGATCACCTAAAAACAATTCCCAATTAAAAAACAAGTAGAAGGAGTTTTTCTACTTCGACCATGAAACCAACCAACCTTATCGACATCCTCAACTCAATTGACTGCAAGTCCAGAATGCTCACTCATGCATAACTTAAATGAAATTCTTTTCCATTTTCAGTATCAAAGAAGAAGATGATAAAAGGAAAAATAAATGAGATTAGGAAAAATCGAGCCTTTTATTCTTTCTTTTCCACTTTAGTTTTACTACTAACAAATGAAGCACTCAAATACCCTTGACAAGCTCCTTAGATGACACGTGTAAAACATGCTTAAGATATCTGGCTAGGGTTTTCATAACACATATTAATCATCACTACTAGTATTACCAAGAGATACCATAAAAGTATTGAAGGACCTTAAGTATTAGATTTTTACGCACTATAAGTACAGAATTTGACTAAGGGGTTTAGATAAATATGATCAAAAGTGCAGGGTCTCACATCATTACTCTCTTTAAAGAACTTCATCCCGAAGTTCAATATAAAACTAGAATGAGAGAAAAATTACATATAACCACCGCACGAGTAGAGAATGGTGAGTTACAGATGCACAATCCCATTTGAACTGAAATTGTTCTAATACCAGCTTTGAATTGGTGGGTTATGACCGCTTAACTGGCAAGCTCCGGCACTCTGATATGCCACTCATTGAACCAACATTATGATTTTTTGGGACTAATTTTATTTTTTACCACGCAAATGTTCATCAAATTATCGATCTGGTTACCCACTTCGCTAAATATTTTTATAGAGACTATTCATTAGTTTTTCTCAAACTACTTCTTTACAAGATAACACTTCCAAAGAAAACTTTTAATTACTCCCATTCTTATTGGAAACCCTAGAGGTATTTTTCATCGTTACCGTAAACAGTTTCATATTTCCATTTTAAGGGTCATGGTCTTAGTCTTCAGGTCTCACACGTAATAATTTTTTGGTCGTCCCCGTGCTAGAGACTCATTTTCCAAGTCTCGACCTCGGTTTTATCTTAGCACTCAGCTCTAGTATCTTACGACTGTCAGTTATTTGGTAGATGTTATATTTTTATCATCCATAAAAAAGTCTTACAATAATTAAAAACCAAACAAATAAACAAACAAGTATTAGAAAAGTAAACAAGTCATAGAATTAAACAACCATAAACTTCTATGTCTTAATTATCATAAAAACCAGTTTTACTTCTTTTCCTACATCTTAATTATCATGAGAAGAAATATTACCAGCACCACCATTATCATCAGCAGCATCAACAACATTTTCATCTTCTTCAACAACAACTTCTTCTTTGATTTCCTTCATCTTTGCGTCGTTTTCTCACCATAATGCAATATCATCTCTCCTACATTTTGTATAATTGTCAATAATTTCTTCATAAGTAAGTAAATCAACCAAATAAAATTGCTCTCTCCAGTCTGGTTTCTACATAGTAGGAAAACTTATACATAGATTTTACAATTTCTTTCTCCGGCATCCTATCTACATCCTTTTGTTCGACAACTCAATAGTAACGTATTTTCTTATCGTTATCCTGTATCTGCAAAAAGTAAAATCAAGAGAAAAGATACAAGTATGAATAAAGAAGAATAGTTTCTGAAACAGGGAGATAATATCAGTAGATACACATATAGGCATCCACCAATTCTTACTGGCGAAAACTCCAAAAAATGAATCCCACAGAACCGGCGGATATAACATATGCATATCCAGCGATTCTAAAGAATGAGAAAACTTCAGAAAAATGAGTCTCGTAGATGTCGTGGATGAAACAAATGCATAACCACCCATTTTAAAAAAGGGGAAAACCCAAAAAAATAAATAAAGAATGATGAATTTAATCAGTGGATAAAACACATGAGTACCCAGCGATTGTTACTGGATAAAAGAACCAACGTTTTAGATGCATCTTACACAGATTCTAGTTATGATATTTGGACAAAAAAATATCAAAAGTTGTTTTTGCTTTCAGGGTTTTTAGTTTTGTGAATTAGATAAAAATAAAAATGATTTAATATTTATATGGAGTGCAAATTTGTGCACCCCTTATAAACCGGGGTGCACGTTCCGGCCACTGCTATTGGCCCAAATTTCTTTTCGGCGGTTTCTAAAACCACTTCGAAACAAATAAAAAAACATAATTTACCAAGTCTCGATGAACACATAGCACCTCTTTGATTCCATACTATTTAAATTTTCAATATGCTAAACAAAACAGATCTCTAATTATATTCCCATCAAGGTTCTCTTTTAACGAAACAACCAACTGATATCACAATGTTAATCTTCGTTTCTGCACACAAGGATTGGTAATGGCAGTGGTAATGTTAGGACTTAGGAGAGATGTTGGAAATCTGGAAAGCCTATGTTCAATTTTACGAATGGAGAAGGAACTCTTTTTACTGAGACAGAGGTATTTGCACTTTTGTCGGGCTGGTATCGTATTTCAAAATAGATGGACCAGATGTCGGGACTTCTTCTCACCTAATATAAAACGACTTAAGAAATTGATGGTAAAAACTTTAGAATATGAAGATGGATGTATGATTTGGGTGTGGAAGGAGACAGAATGTCTATACAGTACACAAAAAATATATGCATAAGTTGCACAGTAAGTGTTTGTGTAATTGTATAAATAATTACTCTATAAATAATAGTTTAATTGTTGTCCTTGAATGTGAATGAGTATCTATTATTCTGAATCTCTGATGATGATACATCATATAAGGGGTGAAACTAAACATAAAATATTTGAATCCAATCTAAGGTCGGTTCTTATGGGCATGGAAAACTCTGAAGTTTGTCATTTTTGCACCCGCTATGAAGCTGGCTAACTGGCGAACTTGCCACTTAGCCAGGCGAGGTCAAGTTTCTACTGAGTGGTCGAGACTCGACCGCTCGGTCAAGACTACACGGTTCGGTGTTATTTAGACCGACAACGGTTTATACTCGGCCGGTCGGACTAGTCTTCACCGCCACATATAATCTGATCTAACGGCCATAAATCTTCTCCCTATAAATACCGAATTCCTCTTCCATTTTAATTTGCACCTTCTCTTTTCTACTCTTCACATTTGTTAATCTAAAACAAATTTCATCATCCAACTCTTTGATTCATTCGTATTGAGTAGTTTTTTTTTAATATGTCTCAATCTAATTCTCAATTAATTAAAAGCAAGAAGATTAGGGGTTCAAATTTACCTTAGCTGGAGATGAATGCATTTGCATAAACTACGTATTCTTTACACAAGATAGTGTCGATGGTGCCCAACAACAATCTACCAAGTTGTGGGATAACATATTTGCTAAATTTCGTGATGAAACTATGAGCATCGACGATCGTGATGCAAATGGATTGTCTGGT
The DNA here is from genome assembly GCF_003573695.1 of Papaver somniferum. Classification (NCBI taxonomy): domain Eukaryota; kingdom Viridiplantae; phylum Streptophyta; class Magnoliopsida; order Ranunculales; family Papaveraceae; genus Papaver; species Papaver somniferum. Next base: position 165,546,027 of record NC_039359.1, on the reverse strand, counting down.
CGATTCGTTGTAATCAACGCCCAAGTTGCCTTGTATGTTGTTGCTATAATGCAAGTTGCTCGTGCTCGAGCGAGCGGTCTTGTCGATGTTGATGTTGATGTCAAACGAAAGTGTCGAAATAATTGGCACCACAAATATGGGAAAAAATTGGTTATGAAAGTTGTTATCATTTTTTGAAAATGTTGCCTAAATATAATCCAGAGGTGTTAGAAAACATGCAGAATGTACCTGCAAGTTCACCATGCACTTCTTCTCCTTCAACGCCAGTTTCACAACCATCTCAAACATCTCATCCCCCTCCAGAGAATCCATTTTCTTCACGAGAAACCATAACAAACAAGAATTCCAACTTGAATGTCAATGCTGCACTTAAGAGAAAATATTCAGGAAAAAACGCTGCAAGAGCAGCGAGAAAATCTTCCCAAGAAGGAGAAGCAAGTGAAGGTTTTCTGGATGCTTTAATAGATCATCAGAAGACCATCAAAAAGCAAAGAGTAGTAGACCGGTACTTCTTGACTAGGGAGATGACAAAAATCGAAAAACTCAAGAGAATTTTATTTCAGACTATGACAAGAATAAGATTCAAAATGCAAACACCTCAACAATGACCCAAGACAATTGATAGTATGGGAGCTGGAGATGGACAGGTTAATAGAGGAGTTAGGAGAAAAACGAAACAAGAGAAATGTGGAAAAACAATTTGGAGGTCAAGCTGAAGATGAGTATGATGAAGACCATGATGAAGTAATGCCGCTTAATTAATTAATGTACCAGTTTCAATTTTAATATATCAGTTTTAATTTGAATGAAGATGTAGTAGTTCGGTTATGATGAATGAAACTGTTCTAGTTTTTTCATTACAAAACTTTATAGTAGTTTTTTCATTACATTAAAACTTAAACTTGACAACATCCATTAAAATTAAACTTAAGATTAAAACTAAATTAAGCCTAACATCCCATACGAGTTATTAGAAACTAATTAAGAATTTGGTAATGCGCTTCGTATTAAAAAAAATCATTTTCATCTTCGCCACTCGTCTCGAGTTCGTATTCCCAGTTCCGCATTGTTTTCACCTCTAAGACGATATCGATTCACAATCCTTCTCATAGCTATAAAATCCACAAGATCTTTTTTGATAGTCATGAATCGGAAAAACAAAGCAGTTCGATCCCGGTTATGAGGATTACCTGTCTCTCTGCATAAGGCATCATGAATTTTACCCAAATAACTCATACTGGGTAAACTATTCATATGTCGTTCTTCACCTCTCTTCGAGTAATATATTACATAGTTTCTACAAAGAGATAAATCTTCAACTTCAGTAAATCTAGGATCATCCATAAATTATCCAGAAAGTAGAGAAGTTTTTAAGTGAATTTATGATTTTGAAATGGATGAAATGGTGTGATTTTGAAATGGATGAAGTGGTATGTATTTATAAGAGATTGTTGGCGATTGAGGCTAGACCGCTAGCGACCGAGTCTAGACCGCTACTTCTAATGAAAAACGTAAAAAAAAATTAAACTTAAACAATTTCAAAACAAAACTATGAAACAAACAATTAAACTTAAACAACCTCAAAACAAAACTATGAAATAAAGAATTAAACTTAAACAACTAAACTTGATAACACTACTCAATTCGTCCTCCATCTCTTCCAAACTCAACCCATATATTCGCTCTGAGATCTTCTCTTAACCTGTTATACAGAGTTATGTTCTCAATATGACTAGTAATTTGCGCATAATTTCTTGCAGGTAATCCTCTTGTTGGTTGAATCTCAGGCCTTAAATCTCCATCTTCATGGTTCGTCCAATTCTTATTACGACGAGTTTATTGAATTACCATGTTATGCATAATGATGCAAGTCGACATAGTCTTATGCATTTCACGAGCACTTAGACCACGATAAGGCCCACAAATGATTGTGAACTTCCGCTTCAGAATTCCAAAAGCATGTTCCACATCCTTTCTCAGCTCCATTTGTCTACTATTGAAATACGAGTATGAAGGACCCATTTCACCGGCAGGTGGATGACGGTGACATTGAACTAAAGTTGACCACTTTGGATAAATTCCACCTGCAAGATAATAATCATGAGTGTAGTGATTCCCGTTGGTAGCGAAATTTACATGAGGACTAATTCCATACTTTAAATCCTCAAACAACGACAATTTGTGTAAAACATTGATATTGTTCTGAGATCTCGGGAGACCGGAAAAAGCGTGCCATATCCAAAAATCATAAGAAGTAGTAGCCTCAAGGATAACCGTTGGTTTTTCGTAGTGACCCTTATACTGACCGGCCCAATAAGCAGGGCATCCGGTCCATACCCAATGCATGCAGTCAAGACTACCCAGCATTCCAGGAAATCCCCTATCCTGATTTTGCTTTAATATTTCTCTAACATCCGCGTCAGTTGGTTTTTTTAAATAAGTTCGACCAAAATGATTAATCATTGCTTCGCAAAACAACGAAAGATACTTGTATGCGGTTGTTTTGCCTATACGAAGGTACTCATCATTAGAATCTGGAGGTCTGCCATATCCTAAAATCCTTAAGACCGAAGTAACCTTTTGTTCAGGGCTATGACCTCTAATATTCAGTGCATCATACTGATAATTAAATTGAGGTTTTATCCGACAAAGCTCACCAATAATCTTTAGCACCAAATGTCGGGGCATGCGAAACCGGCCTTGGAAATTTTCATCAGAGAACACACAGTCATGAAGAAAATAATCGTGCATCATCTTCTCGTGTCATTCATCCCAATCCCGGTATGTATATATTCTTGTGAATACTTCTCTTGGCTCTGGATCTCTAGGTATATGCCCCGATGAATATAGATGAGCAAATTATTGGTTAGTTGTCTATCTTCATCTGACTCATATCAATTTGTTGCAACGCCTGAACGAATATTCGTTGTTGTTCTTCAAATCGATCCATATGAATACGCACCTCTTCATCAGAAGAATCCATTTGATTTGAAACTAAAAATTAAACATAGGATTAAAGGTACAAAAAAGTAGGATGATAGATTTAATGACACAATGAGTTGTTCAGGTGTGATCAAGTTGAATTGAATGGCGGTGAATTTAGGGGGAAATAGCCGTTACTTCGTAATCTAATAAGCGGCAACACCGACCGGTTTTACAAAGACTGCTAGCTGTCTAAATTGCACCGCTAACGGTGTAGTCTCTACCACTAGGTTGAGACTCGACCGCTTAACTTATTTCCCATAATGGCGCGGCCAGTTTGGCAGGCCACCTGACATGGCAAATAGATGGGTTAGCCACCCCATAGGAACCGGCCAAAGGAATGTTATCTGAGTTTGGTTATTTATGGGCTCCCAATCTGAATATAAATTTGCTAGAGTTTGAATACCTTAAAATCTTAAGGATGTAAGTAATTTTGAACATCAACTCTTCATTAGCTATTGCTGCAACAAAAATTGATTTCAAAATCTTTAAAAATAATATCGGCTTTGTCTAGGTTGGAACTAACTTTTAACATTTTAATTCCTTTTTTTTTTTAAGTCTTGCTTCCACAACATTAATTTTCCATTTTCTATAGTTTGGTTTCTAAAAATCAGAGAGAATTTATAGATGAAGAGAAAATTTTGAGCCACAAAGAGAACAAGAAGAAAGAGGTTTAACGGAGTTTTTGGAAATTACAGTTATTTTCGGTTTTCAACGAAATTTTCAGAAAATAAATGAAAACCACTCAAATCAATATTAACCAATAACAACGGTCGGAATATGCACAACCGTTTATTACAGGTGCACAAATTTGGACTCAATTATATTAGAATCTGGGCTAATTAGTAAACAGTTAGTTTGGTATTTTTACCAAATTAGACTCCATATCCTCTTTTTTTGTGCGAAGAAAATAGCAGGTCTCGATCTCAAATTATATCTCCCGGAAAGTTTTAACTTTTGCAATTGGGGCGGTGACAAACCTATGGTGGGAAATACTACTTCACTACTACAACAAAATTAATACTAAAACAACAACCAGGCAGCAAACACATGCTACTACACTTGGAGTGTCATTTCTTATATAAAACATGCAGTACAACACTCCTACCTACATATGCACCCACCGACAGAATTTAAGTAAGAAATTCATTACTTGTAACACCACGATTGTTGCACCTAACTAAGCACCTGAAACAGCAAATACACTGCTACAGCTTTCCTGCAATCTTGCTTGCACAGATCTTGTCAAAATCTTAAATGACCCATGAGGAGAGGAGCATTGACAAGAATGAACCACATTCATAAAACCCAACAACCAAGTGAGAATTCACACACCAACCTCATAGGCTCAACGACAAAAGAAAGGAAACAACCACAGAAGTGACCAAAATAAGTATAAGCTCTCCCCATAGGCCAGGGAGTAAGGAGCGTGGCCCTCCCACAAGCTAGCTAGGGAGCCAATGATTCACCTGAGAGTTGAAAAATAATTCCGGAATCTAGTTGAGATGATCTTGTATCTCAAGTAACTAGGATTGTGACATAGGAGTATTATATATATATATATATTCTGTGGATGAAACTGAATGCAAGTTGACCGTGCTGCATGCTTACTGAGATATTGTTTTTTTCAACTCATTCAGAGAATCAGATACCCTTCTTAGTTCTTATACAAATGTTTGCTACATTCTAAAGATGATATCACTTTCGGAAAACGAATACACGCAGTTTAAACCATGGACCTTATATGCATGTTGCGGGTTAACGATGGCTAAGTTAATTACTAATTTCCACAATCACATAAGGTGAATATTTTTGTTGGATTATTCTTTCAATCCTTGTCATCAAAACAAAGTATAATACTACATGTTGATGTAACTTGTTGCACCGTTACGTTGAATGACAAGGAATGCCTTGTTTTATTCAAATTTTCTTAGTCTTATGGAAGCCCACTTTTGTTTGGAAGACGGACCAATTTAGTTGGTCTAAATGTAAACCATTTGGTTGGATGCAATATAAACTGCAAATTTGGAAGTTCTTTTGAAAAATGAAAATGGCGGGTGCCATACAACCACTATCATAGAATGGTGAAGTTTATCAAATTTTAAGAGCTTAACTAGTCTGGAACGTGCACATTACATTCATGTACAATGTTGCCCGATGCATGTATTCACTGAAAATCTTCCATTTGTTCTGTTGATTAGATTCGGTGGGGAGGGTACCAACCCTCGGTGATGTTCCAGATGCTAAAGTCGTCACTGACAGAGAAAATTAGACTATGAAAAGTTGTCACTCTTCGTGTTAGAATTTTGCTATTGATACCAGCACAGTGGCCAGGAATTGATTACTTTGTTTTTAGCATAAATCAACTGCATTTTCATTACGAAATTGACATTCAGGTAGACCGCATCTCTTTGAGTAGTTTGGCCTTGCAATGACAGCTGTGATGTCGATTGGCCACTTTGTGTGATGTCATGAGTGACGAATGGAAACAAGTTCAAACCACAAAAAAAAGAAAGCGCACGTGCTTTTCAGAGCTTAGAAAACGATGCAAGGCATGTTAAAGGCTTGGCAACAATTGTGAGAACTGATTCGGTAGGCGCTACCGCAATATGTGGACTTCATTTTGATAACCTAACATTTTGCAAGAACTGATATGGTAGGCGCTACGGCCATATGTGAACTTCATTTTGATAACATGTTTGCGCTACATGAAAATGTGGTTTGTTTTGCAATCCTTTTATCATGCAAAGCTACTAATTCTGATTGTAACCAGTGTTTTCATTTGACACAGACAAATAAAAGAAGGTTATTATTGGGGCGTCACACTCCAACGGAGGGATTTCACTTGGATTCTTAATGTCCAAAAAATGGTTATGGGATATCCTAACACAAATACAAAATGTCTAGATTACCCTTTAACTAAAATAAAAACTTAAAAACCTAATCGTTTCTATTCTAATTCAACAACAACCGATTCAAGCAACTGAAGAATCAGAATTTTAAACTCCTCAACAACAACCCATGGTGTATGTTAGGTAATAATAGAACAAACCCATCTTTGTTTACTCGTTTTTGTGCTTAAAATAGGTTAGATTGAATGAAATTGAAGTAAAATTAGGGTTCCAGTACGTTTCTGCTAGTGTTACGTCTAGGTTCGGTACTGCTTTTCTAGCCGTAACTTTAGTTTATGAAGAACTTACGACCAAGTTTGGATTAATTCCAACCATAAATTTTGATTTGCATGTAGTTTTACGTCCAGGTTTTGATTAATTCTAACCGTAGAAGTTGATTTTACGGCCTGTTTATTGGCTTATTTTTCCAACCGTATCGAGTTATGTCCAGGTTTATCCAAACCTAACCGTAACTACAGATTACGGTTGGGAACGAAGCTTCAACCCAACCGTAACATGAGCAGTAAGTGGAAAAATCTAAATTTTTTTCTTCTCTCTAGTTTTTCTTCCCACAAAAACTTTATCCCAGAATTCATCAAGTATATAACAAAATTCATTAATTTAATCATTATCTAATTAAATTAAATTAAATTAAAATTAAAATTAACTAAATAAGGGTTGTTTGGTCATTACAAAATTATTTAAGATAAAGAGTTTTTGAAATTACTTATGAATAACTCGTTTTTGTCATATTAGGTGACGCCTCTCTAATGGAATGTGACGCCCCAATAATAACCTTCAAATAAAACTAACTTAATAATAGGAAGCCTAAGTTTACAACACCAATATGAAATAAAGATGGGGGTGTAATAAACAGAGAACATATATATAAGGTTATATATATGCTATTAATGCATTCACAAGAAGCTCTGTAAGATCAAGAAGGATTAATAATTAATAGATAAAGGTTAATTTAGTCTTGATGCCAATTTGACAGCTTGTCGGAGTAAGATGGGCTGCGACCACTTAGCAGATGTTATCCGGGTTTTATCTTCGTCTAGGGTTGCTCCATGCAACTAGAAAACGTACTCAGAACTGCTTGAGAAACATCCACATGCGCTTCCTTCTGAAGTTCCCGTTGATGATGTTATTGGTGACCATGTCACGGTGGATTCTAGGCCAGTTTTGGGAGCTATCAAAAGTTTCGCAAAAGGCACATCGTGTGGTCGTGATGGCTTACATGCACAACACTTAGTTGATGTGTTGAATGGGGCTGCAGCAGCTGTAGCAGACGATTTGCTATCTTCTATTTCAGGGGTTGTCAATCTTTGGTTGGCTGGAAAATGCTCTGTGGATTTAGGAGAGTTCGTTGCTAGTGCGGCCTTGACACCTTTTCTTAAACCCGGGGGTAGTCTTAGGCCCATTGATGTTGGTACGGTTTGGCGCAGACTGGTTTTCAAAGTGACTTCTTTCTCTGACGGAAAGGATATGACATCATATTCAGCCGAATTCCAATTCGGGGTTGGTGTTCTTGTTGGGGGTGAAAGTATTTTACATGTTGTAAATCACTTATTGGAGTTGAAGGGCCACTCGGAAAAAATGTCAATGTTGCTCATTGACTTTTCTAATGCGTTCAACATGGTGAGCAGATCCCAGCTCATCAAGGAAATCTCCTCCATTGTCCAGATATTTATCGCTTGGGTAGAATTTTGTTACTTGCGACCTGCTAAACTCTGTTATGGCCAATATATTTTTTCTTTTGCACTTGGTGTCCATCAAGGTGATCCTCTCGGTCCCTTGTCGTTTGCTTTGACACTTCACCCCCTTGTGAAGTCTATTGCTTCTCGATGCACACTTGATCTGCATGCCTGGTACCTTGATGATAGTACAATTGTTGGTGATACACTGGAGGTAGCTAAGGCCTTGAGCATAATAGAAAATGAAGGACCAAACAGGGGTTTACATCTTAATGTGAAGAAAACGGAAGTCTTTTGGCCTTCTATTGATCCCAGAAGCACAGCTGACAGTGTTTTTCCTCCGGACATCGGTAGACCTTCAAATGGCGTTAAACTTTTGGGTGGTCCTGTGAGTTTGGATTTGGACTTTATTAGTGATATGATGTTGATCAGGGTGCACAAGACTGTTCAACTAATGACCGCAATAAAAAAACTCAACGACCCTCAAAGCGAGATGATATTACTTCGCAATTGCACTGGTGTGTCTAGATTATATTTTGTTATGCGTACTACCAATCCTGCTGCCCTACAACCAGCCACTGATATTTTTGATGACCATTTGCTTAAGTATTTGAGACTCCTAATCACTGGTGATGGTGCGGGTTTTGGTCCTTTACAACAGAGAGTAGCTACCTTGCCTGGTGGACTTGGCATTTATACCATGGCTGATACCCGTACTTATTGTTATCTAACTTCCAGAGTCGGACTGCGCCAGTGCAAAAGGTGATCCTTGGTAATTTATTCTCAATAGATAAAGGCTTTGCTTATCATTTGGCTCTTCAGAATTTCCTTCAGGTATGTGGACTACCTTCTACTTACTGTGTCGATGATACTGCCCCCCCATTCAATGCACTTCCTGGCAGTTACTTATTTGATGCAGTCAAAAAGCAAATCCCAGACCAATTTCCTATGTCTGTAAGAGACTCCATTCTATGGCAGTGTAACCGTAACACGCATAAGACTATTTGTTAGCAGTACCTATTAGTGGGCTTAACCAGTTCCTCGATCCAAGACAATTTAGAGATGTGCTTTGCTATCGTCTCGGTATCCCACTATTTGTTAAGAATAGTTTATCCTCGAGTTGTAACAGATCCATGGACATCTTTGGGGATCACGCGCTTCACTATGCTAAGGATGTTGGAACTAAGTTTCGACATGATTTTGTTCGTGATGTTATTGCTGACATTTGTTAAAAAGCTGGTGTGCCTGCGCGCAAGGAAGTTTCTCTTGATTTTCTAATGGATGACGACAGAGATTTGAGGCCTGCTGATATTCTTGTTCTCAACTGAGAAATGGACAAGATATTTTTATGGATGTCACGGGTGTATCGCCCTTCACTGGTAATGACATTCGCTCTTTCGTCCCAGGAAAAGCTATTTCTAGTGTTGTTTCCCAAAAACGTACTAAATACTTGGACAAGTGCGTTTCACACAGCTTTCTCTATTGTAGGGGAACTCAATGAAGATACTTTGTGTTTTTTTAAGCGTCTGAAGAATTGTCTAGCTAGCAATGACGTTATTAGAGGTTTGGGTGGTTTTATTTTTAATAGATTAGGCATTGTTATTCAAAAAGGAGTTGGTGCCCAACTTGTTGCTAGGCTACCAACCAAGAGCTGATTATTTCTGTTTTCATGAACATTATATTTAATCTAAAATTATTATTTTTAACCGTAAATCTTACATTTTCGGCTACAAATATATATTATTTTAATGATGGATTTATGGAAGAGAGAGGAATCAAATATGGGTTTGGGGAATTTTTGCTAGCCCAAAAGTATTATTTAAATATTAAAAACCCGTCATTAAAATTTCATATATGAGAAACTCATAATTATGTTCATAATTATCTATAAATATGACATGATTACAAAAACAACCTTTAATCTAGATTAATATCGTTATATAAAAGAAAAAAAAGAAGTGAAAAAGAAAAGAATAATTATAATCCGTAAAATAACTCCTGATTTTCCTAAACTAATTTGCTAAAATAACTAAAACGTGAAAAGCAATGATTTATTTTAATCCCTAGAATAACTCTTGACATCAATTTAATTCCCAAATTAACTCCCTAAAATAACTCTTGACATCTTGCCGATAATAAATAGGAAAACTCAATTACCACGGTCGGAGATTCAGGAAACTAACAAAGAAAACAATTTTCACCAAGAAGTTTTAGAAATTTCTAGGTTTCACGTGCTTAACGGGACTTGTGAAAATTCAAAATTTCATTGAATATTCCAATTTTCACCCGTAAATTTCAGATTTTCGTCTGTAATTAATATGAGATTCAAATTTTCATTGAATATTTTAGTTTTCACCCGTAATTATATGATGAAAATCGCAGTTTTCATTATGTGCTGGTGAAAATCGCACTTTCCACTGAACGGTGATCAGTGATAATCTCATGTTTCATATATATTTATTAGTAGTAAAATCACAACTTTCACTATAATATTCACGCTTCTTCTTTCTTCATCACTTTTGCTATTAGGATAATAAGTTAGTCATTCACGTTTGGGAAGGATAGTAATGAGATGGGCAAAGCTACAAGCTGATAATTCAGCCGACTCACCATCGTACTTGCAATTATTTTGGTGAAATGTAATTATCATTGGCCTAATCAAAATTGCGAACATAATTATTAACAAAAGTGCAAGATCTGCACCCTAATGCGACCTATTGCATACACATGAAACGATGAAAAACCACAAATTTAATTTAGTTTCCGTCAATGATTACAAAACTTTACCAAACCACATCTATTGAACGATTTTGAAACCGCAAGTATATAAGTGAATTGAAATATTCAAGTTATTTTAACTACAAAACTACAGTTGTAAATCCGTGGATTATAAATCTCCCGATGGATATATACCTACGAATACCTATCTATTTTACTCTTGGTTTCCGGATCAAGCAACTTCATACTCATCACTAGTGACTAAGCTGTAGTTACCATTACATGGAAACACACCATATATTACAAAAGAATAGAATTACAAACTTCTACAAGAGGTTCCTTCCTAACTAGAGTGTCCAGAAAAGAAGGAAAATGAACCCAATAGTCTTTAATATAATACTTTTTAGCCCGACGTGCAAGCAGGTCTGCTAAACGATTTTTAGCACGCTTAATATACGTAATTTTGAAAGCACTACTACTAGAAAGCAAAGACTGACAATCTATCAAACTATCACTACTTCTCCATCCGATAATATTACTATCCCCATTAACAAAATCTACTAGCTGGAGATAGTCACTAACGAAAATCACTTTAGACAGATTCTTCTCTTGTGCCCAAGAGATGGCCCAAAAAAGCGCAGTTGCTTCAGCACCAACCGCATCTTGAATCAGCCCAAAGCCTGAACCACGACTTTTTATCCTTCCTGCAATATCACACCAAATGAAACCCTTTCCCATATTAAAATCTTTAAAAGAACCATCAACAAAAATAAAATGATTCACATCTTCACTGGAAATCTTAAACTCTTTTCTAGCAATCCGAGTAATTATAGGAGAGAACATATAAGTGTTAATCATTCTTCTTATTTCCAAAATAGTTTTAACCATGTCAATGTTTACTTTTTTAAAAACAACATAACATCGCAGCTTCCATATGCACCACATTACTATAGAACCAATACTTGGCCAGTTCACAGCAAAAGGGGAAATCCCTAAATCTTTATCAAACCAATACAAGAAAACATCTTCTGAACAATCTGAATCCACTGAAACTAAATGTTGCAAAGATAAACCAAATCAGATATGCAAAGCTGTAGGATATTTAAAGAACAACTGAAATACTGATTCTTCATCAACATTACATAGGGGACACATTTCATCTGCATAAGGATTATAAAACTTCAACAAGACATTTACTGGTAACATGTGAGCAAAAATTTTCCACATAAATAATTTTATCTTCGGAAGACGGTATAAATTCCAGACTTTTATCCAAAAGATAGCTTCATCCTGAGAAGCTCTTTCATTTGTAAAAGCTTTATAAGCGGATCTTATTGAATAATTACCATTCCTAGTATGACTCCACATTATCCTATCATTTTTCTCTGGAGTTAATCTAATAGCACAAATTTTTTGACCTGAAATTGAGAAAATAAATCATTTAATAAACCCACATTCCAACACTTACTACCAGCATCAATAAAATCACCAATCCTGACATTCTCATCTCTTACTTACCTTTTGGCTTCCGATCCTTCTTGATCTTACGGAGCTTCTTGTGTATGCATTAACAACATTGACGTTATGAACAAAGCAACCTGTATAGTGTATAGTACCCAAAAGAGATTGGATTATTACTTTTTGTAATAGGTGCGAGAGAGAGAGTTTGTGCATAGAGATGAGATATGAGTCTGAGGTGTTGAATATCTACTCTGAAACAGACGAGTAAGTTTTGATACTGTTTAAATAAACAGGGATGACTGTTTCGTTGTCTTGTTGCAAAACAAATTCAGTTTTAGCATCTTCATCACTAGTTTGCTCATCTACAAACCTAATGAGAGAAGAGGGGTTTACATGTTGGGAGATTATAGTGTTTGGCTGGTTTGATAACCGGTAGAATTGGTATTTTGTCACTTTGATTTGTTGATCTTCTTTTTCTATTAGTATTTTTACTTTTTGTGATTTTATTCTTTATCATTATTCTTCATGGAAAACTAATCGGTGTGATTTGTAGTGCTTTGGTTGATCTCAGTAGGGTACCAGTTGTGGTTGTTAAGGAAGCAGTGGTGCAGTTTGGTTCTCTATACACTCTTTAAAACAGTAGTGTTTTCCATATCATAGATATGGCCATGTTCATCTCCATTAGAACTTTTATCTTACTCCTTGTAGAGTTCTCCATTATGATCTGTCACAGTTTGAACCATGAAATGATAGGTTTCACTATTATAAATACCTTCTACTATCCTTTCTTCAATCTTCATTATCAATTCCAAGATACCCCAATGTTCAATCTCCTCAACCTCAACCGTAATTTTAGCAATGATGATAACCAAAAGGCACATTTAATAGAATTCCATAAATCAAGCCTCAACAGTTCCGTTTCAAAAGTGCAGAAACAGCTAATCAAAAACTGCAATTTTCACCTTCATAAATTAAAAGCTTATTATAGTGCGGATCTTATTAATCAGAATTATATGAATATATCAACAGTATTACGTTATTTTGGAAAGTATCCCACAATTTTAGGAAACCTCCAGCAAAACCCTAAAATCCCAAGGAGATATATCTTAAGCTCTTAAGAAAGGAAGAACATATTCAAAAAAAATAACTCTTCCTCTCAAAAAAAAACACTGTGTTCTATCCTCCAACAATATGTCTCAGAGTTCTCGTCTTCAAGTTGCTGCTCTAACTAGGAGATTGCAAGACTCAAATCTGAGTCAGGGACAACTTAACCGTGCTAGAGGAAGCCTTATCTCGGAAGCAGATATTGATGCGGTTGCCAATGAATGGAAGAACAGTTTGATCGGCAAAATCATCTCAAAAGATGATATTGATTTCGACAAGGTGCAGAAGGATGTAAATATCATTTGGAGAAAACATAAAAGAGTTGAAATCAACACCATGGGCAGAAATCTATTTGTTTTCAAATTCAAGACAGCTGATGATGTAAACGAGATTCTAAAAAGGGTCCCATGGATCATTTACGAACACCTGGTGGTGCTGAAAAAGTATGACAACTCTATTCCGCTTGAAGAATATGAGTTTTATCGTCAAGTTTTCTCAGTAATGTTTAAGGGTCTTGCTCTTGAACATGTTCATGATGGCATCCTTGACAAACTATGTCAAGATATTGGAAGGAAAATAACTCATGAAGGGAGCATGGGTTTTACTAAAAGAGGAAGAGTAGTTTCTGCAAAAATTGAAGTAGAACTTAGCCAACCATTGAAGAGAGGTAATTGGCTTCTTAATGCAGCTAAACAGAAGGTGTGGATTCGATACCATTTCGAGAAACAACCCAGGAAAATTTGCCCTGACTGCTTTACTATTGATCATAATCAAGAGATGTGTGAAGAACGTGCATGGAACATTTTTATCTTTGGTATGACCGAAGTTGTATTCGAAGAATACTATGCAAATCATGCTCATTTAGTTGAGACTATGCAAAATAACCCAGATGGTATGGAAGGCGAAAATGGGTCGGACAACCAAAAGGAGCCGGAAGATCCGATTGAAGAGGAAACCGACCCGAGGAAACATAAAAGAAGTAGAGACTCAGGAATCGAAGACAACTATGTTTTTCTACAAATGAACTCTGAAAACCCAAACCAAAATCTCAAAGAGATATCCCAATCTAATATCAATGGTAGAGGTGTTCAATTAGAGATCGGAGGACCAAGCCATGGAGGTTGCGATTTGAACTTGGATGATGCTGATAATGGAGTCAGAGAACCAAACCTGTTGATGTATCATCTTCCTGCAGCTGAATCAACCATAAGCACTTCAAATCAGGTTCTTTCTATTACCCATTTAGATTTTAATTCTCGTGTTTGTCTTGCTTCGATTGTCTTCCCTCATTTGATTTCTCAATTATCTATTTCTCTGTGCAAAATAGTTGAATTTAGGGTTTTGATTTATGTTGTCCGATCTTATAGTTTGTACTTCCATAGCAATACCCCTATATTTAATGGTTTTTGCCTGATTGAAAGCTCTAATTCGAATAATAGTGAATCTGTGTTGGACTCTGTTTTAATTCTTAACACTGACATTTGATTTTTGAACATTGCATTGAAGTAGTCAATACAATCTACCTTGGTTATAATCATAGGCATTGGTTTGTTTTTCCTTACTCCCTGATTATGAGAATTCTTTCTTGGAATTGCCAAGGTTTTTGCAATCCTACTACCAGAAATGCCTTATGGAACCTAGTAAAATCTCAAAATCCCGATGTCATTTTTCTGTGTGAAACTAAAAACAATGAGTCTAAAATGTATCAATATCTCAATAGATTCAATTACCCAAGCTATTGGTGTCACTCTTCTGCTGGCCTCTCTGGGGGTATAGCACTTCTATGGAAGAGTGGATTCCAATGTGATTTGGTACAGTCTGATAGCAAAATGATTAATGTCTTAATCTATTATGATGCTAGTAGGCCTGAATTTCTAGTTACTTTCCTCTATGGTTCTATATACTATAACGAGAGAAAGGAACAGTGGAATTACATTAAAAATATTGGTCATAGAGTTAATCAACCCTGAATTCTCATGGGTGACTTGAATATAACTCTGCACACCCATGAGAGATCCACCAATACTAGGCCAAGTACTGTTGAGTTTCCTTTTATTCAAGATTGTATTTCTAGTGCTGACTTAAATGATTTGGGTTTCTCCGATACACCTTTCACATGGTGTAATAGGCAATCTGATGATAATGTCATTAAAGCTAGATTAGACAGGGTCATGGGTAACAGTCTTTGGATTAATCTTTATGAAAAGGCTAGAGTATTTCATATTGATTCAATCGGTTCAGACCATATTCGAATTATTTTAGTGACTAATTCTCAATCCCAGAACAGTTTCAAACCCTACAGATACTTTAAGTTTTGGGGTAAAGACCCAACTTGTAAGTATTTAATTAAAAATGCCTATAGTACAAATGTTAGAGGCTCTAATGCTTACCAAATGACTAACAAGTTAAGAAATGTTAAACAAGAACTTAAACTGTGGAACATTTCTCACTTTGGTAACATAGATCACAAATTTCGACTCTTAAATGAACAGCTTCATACTCTGAATAATCAACCAATATTTATTCAGAACATGGATGCAATCAAACAAGTTGAACTGGATCTTGAGCACTGGCAGAAAATACAAGAGGATTTCTATGCTCAAAAGTCTAGAACTGATTACATAAAATGTTATGATAGAAACACCAGTTTTTATCATACATCTATGAGCAGGAAAAGACACTTCAACCACATTGAATCCTTGCAACTGAGTAATGACCAATGGTCTAATGACAGACAACAACTAGAGGATTTATTGGTTAATCATTTCAGTAATATAGGCACTTCCACCAATCCCATGAGAAATAGACAATTTCTTGACTGCATTACTCCTTGTATCACAGCTGAGGATAATGATATGCTTTTAAGATCTATTTCTCTGGAAAAATTAGAGAGACTATAAATCAAATGAGTTCCTGGTCTGCTCCTGGACCGGATGGTTTTCCTCCGGGGTTTTATAAGGAAAATATTGGTCTCTTAGAACAAGATGTTTGGAATTCCACCAAGGATTTTTTTTGAAACTAAAAATATTTTAAAAGAAATGAACCACACTTTCCTGTCTTTAATCCCAAAGAAGAAGAACCCTTCTACTCCTATTGACTTTAGACCTATCTCTTTGTGTAATACAAACTATAAGATTATGTCTAAAATAATAGTTAATAGAATGAAACCTCTCCTTAGTAAAATCATCTCCCCCTTTCAGGCAGCTTATGTGCCAAATAGGAAAATTCATGATAATATTATAATTGCTCATGAAATTGTTCATACTATGAAAAGAACTAAAGCTAAGAGTGGCATCATGGGCCTTAAACTCGACATGTCTAAGGCCTTTGATAGGGTAGAATGGTCCTTTCTGATTGATGTCCTAAAAAGATTTGGTTTTTCGAATCATTGGTGTGAGTTAATTTTTCAATGTATCAGTACGACTAGCATCTCTATTCTCTTGAATGGATCCCCTTGCAATGTTTATAGACCAACTAGGGGTCTGAGACAAGGTGATCCCTTGTCTCCATACATTTTCATCTTATGTATGGAGTCTTTCTCCAGATATTTGATGTATTGCGAGGATAAACACTGGATCCATGGTGCTAAAGTCACTACTGAGGCACCTAGTGTGTCTCACCTTTTATTTGCTGATGACTGTTTGTTGTTTACTAAAGCAACTCACTATGAAGCTCAGAACTTAGTTGAGGCCATCAATATGTTTAGTTCTGTCTCTGGGCAAATGATAAACTTCGAAAAATCTGGCTGCTTTTTTAGTAAGAAAGTTCACCCAGATAAATGTGTCTCTCTTATTAGAACTCTTAATGTCAAGAAGATTGACCTAAATGACAAATATTTAGGTACCCCTCTTTTCATTAATAAAAACAAATCTGAATCTTTTGCCTTTCTTGCTGACCACTTTGACAATAGTGTCGCCAAGTGGAAAGGAAAACACTTTAATCAGGCTGGTAGATCAGTAATGGTACAAAATGTGTTGAAATCGTCTTCAGTCTACCATATGAACTCATTCTTGATTCCTGATAGTGTCATTTATCAAATGGAAAAGTCTCAAAGAGACTTCTGGTGGGGTAAACAAAATCAGGGAGGTATTTATATAAAACAGTGGAAAGGCATTTGTTCTCATAAGCATGTAGGAGGTCTAGGTTTTCGTGATTTAAAGAAGTTCAATTTAGCTCTGTTATCCAAAATTGCTTGGAGATTGTCTCATGGTTCGGATGAACTTTGGTTTAGAATCCTTAGATGTAAGTATTTCAACAATAATCATCCTTTACATTATAAGAAAAACCAAGACTCGTCTTGGGTGTGGAAAGGAATTTGTAGAGGTCTGGATATTGTTAAAAAGAACTCTCGATGGGAAGTTAAGAATGGTAAAAGTATAAAAGCTTTTGAAGATAACTGGATACCTGATGCTACCAGTCCCCTTTGCATTCATTGTCCTAATCCTAATTTGGTGGTTGCTGATCTCATTGATGATAACACTAAAACTTGGAATGAGCCTTTGTTGAATGCTTTCTTCACTACTGAGAATGTTAGTAGAATTAGGAATCTTCGAATCCCTTATTTTGGCAAAGATTGATTAATTTGGTCTAACTCTCACAATGGGACATTTTCTGTTAAATCTTCATATAAAGTTTTATCTTCTGATAATGTTAATGGTACATGAACCCTCCCCCCGATCCTATTTTCAAAGCCCTGTGGAAATCTTACCTAATTCCTAAAGTTCAACTATTTGTCTGGAAATGTATCACTGATGCTCTGCCAACGAAACTCAGATTGTCACAATATAGGCCAAATAGTGATACTCTTTGCATTATGTGTAATAACGGTGATATTGAAACCACTGAACATCTACTGTTACATTGTACTTTTGCAAAATCCGTCTGGTCTGCAACTCCAAATGGACATATTACTTTACAGGATGCAAGTACTAATCCTTCGATTAAGAGTTGGATAAGGAAATGGCTGGAGAAAGGTAGATCTGACAAGACTCATATGGAAATCCTTACAACTGCTTGGAGCATCTGGAGAGATAGATGCTACCGTGTCTTTCAACAGAAAATTACACAGCCATCTTCCACTGCCAGACTGGCCATAAGACTTTTTAATGACACCATTGATCTGTTAAACTCTGAGCTCGTTCAAAGAGTTAATAACACCAGTAGAGAATTGTATAATCATTCTGTTTCTGATTCTAATACTGTATCTTACGGGAATCTCCCTGATGATTGCATTTTAGTATACTGTGATGCGTCTTTCGACAAAAATACTAATACCACTGGAATTGGTATCTATATGACTACAGCTGCAGGTACCTTTAAGGGATGCAAAACAATCAAAGGTTTAGCAAGGAATCCAGAGGAAGCAGAATGTCTAGCGGTGCTGGAAGCTATCAAATGGGCACATAGCAAGAACCTGTCTTCTATCAGCATTTACAGTGATGCAAAAAAAGTGATTGATTACTTGAAGAATAAAAACAGTAGTCTCTGTTGGTTTAGTTCCACAATCATGGATGACTGTAATCTGTTATTAAACTACTTTTCTTTTATTAGAACTAGTCACCTTAGGAGAAATCTCAACTCTATAGCAGAAAAAGCTGCTAAGCATTGCAGGCGTTTCAACATTTGTAATGAGTGGTGGGAAATCATCCCTGATTTCTTAGCATTACACTTGTAATACTGATTCCTCTTCAATGCAATCTTATTTTTCTTAGCAAAAAAAAAAAATAGGTGCCGCCATTTCCATGTTAGCAGCCATCCGTGCTTTTGGAGAATGAAAAGAAAACTTGTTTGATCCGTTGTCTTCTATTCTCAACATGAATTTTATCAATCGTGATATATAGAAGGAATAAAAAGAAATAACGCATCCTGACTAAGATGCAAACACACAAACAGATTAATGGTGGATAAAAATTGAGAATGAGCATAATATCTTTTCCGTTAAATATTGAATACTGACCCTAGATCTCGGATTTGGTTAATATTAACCCAAACGAGAAACCGCGGCCCTTAAATAACCCAACGACTAAGAATACTTTGAAGAAAAAAATTTGAATCTAATCTAAAACTATTATTTTTAACCGTAGATCTTATTTTTTGGGTTACAGATATATACTATTTTAATGATGGATTTATGGAAGAGATAGGAACTGATAAGTGCATATTTCACATATATTTAGTGTCAATTCCATGCTAGTAATTGCTTTTATTTTTGTAAATTATGTTTGTTTTCTTTTATTTATGTTTTGCTAGGTGAATCGTTCAAAAGAAGTGAATTTGCACGTAATTGTGCAATAAAAGAAATCGGCTACAAGCGTAGAAGGGCTAAAGACCAAGTGAAACTCGTTTAAATGTACGAGTGTTTGCTATCACCATGAAGAGGACGGAAATACGAAGTAAACGGCGAAACCTCTTTCCTACATCATATGAAGAATCTACGGGCAATTGAAGCGAGTCAAAGTTGCAAGAATTGTGAACACACAGAAATGTTAAAGGCACCCGACTGTTTTTCTCAGGGCTGCCACCTTCACCCTCTTCCCATTCACGACCAGTTCCAGGAGTTTTCTTTTCGGATTCAAAACCAGCAAAGATGTTGGTCAATGACTCAGTGCCAGTAATGATAACAACTCGAGCTTCATAATGATTGATGGCTGAGTTCAGAAAGAGAGTAGGGAAGAACGTATGGCCATGTTCAAAATATTGGGAGTGGAGCTGCCGATGATGATCACGAGTGATGATGGTTATTCTCTGTGATATTGCGAATGGTGATACTCATGGTTGAAGTAGTTATAGTATCCGGAGAAAGGTGCAGTTGCACGAAAAGAATTGTAGTTTGTTGGTTTAGGTCCATGTTGGCAATGAAGAATATTAAGGGAGAAGTCAGTTGAAACTCGAAGTGAGAGATGATGCCATTAACAGCTGCGATGAAGGTCTGGTTGTCTGAGTTCGAGTTGGCAGTATGCCAGCGATAGAAGACGAAGCTTATGATCAAGATGGAGTTTAGAAGAAGAGAAGTTGATGCTGTGGTGATCGGGTTGGAGTTATGACGCTGATACTTGATGGCAGCAATGGCGAGAGACAGGAAGAGCTCGACTTAGTAGGTGAGAGGGGTTGCTGCTATTGGAAGTGATGCAGATGGGATAAGTAGATGAAGATGGATTTGATAATGCAAGTTTTTAGTGATGATATGAAGCCAGATGTGATGCTAGAAGGACTGAGAACAGATATTGAGGATTACTCGAGTTTGTTGTGACATATGATGATGCTAGATGATGGTAGAGAAGAAAATCTTTTTCTCGGAGGGCCTGGTATACGTGAGAAGATGGCCAGAAAAGTTGAAACTCAGAAGAAGAAGAATTTCACGTAGGGAGAAGTAGCCGTGGAAGGGCTGTGGTCGAAAACAAAATCCATGGAACATATATTTTCACGGAGTGGGTTATGTCCGTGAATATCCAAGGGAGAAAACTGAAATCCCGTAACTTAGAATTTTCACGGATAGAGGAGTGTCCGTGATCCTGGCGGAATAAAAGAAATCTAGGGAAAAAAATAACTCACGGAGATGTGAGTATCCGCGGAAAATAGAGAAGGAAGATATACTGTCAGTCTTTGGGAGCTGACAGTTCAAGAAGATTTGTTGAGAACTATACCTGTCAGTCCTCTATATCTAACAGCTGAACGAGATCATTTGGGCTGGGCCTCTGCCACTTGCGCAAGCCCACTTATAAATCTCAAGATACTTTGATGCGACCAAAGTCTAGACGTGAGTTTCTCGGCAAGTCTTTGCAACTGCTTCGACCGGGATTTATGCACAGGCACAACTACAATTGGGACACCTATAAAAGAGATGTTTCTATAACTTCTAAGGGAGCTCTGTTAATCTTTTATCAAGCCATTGGAGAGGAGAACTTAAGAGAAGAAAAGTTAGGGTTTTGGAACGATTCATCACCGTAACTATTTCTTTACCATTTTATCATATGAAACTCATGGGTTTTGGTAGTACCATGAGTAGCTAAACTTCTTAGCGATTGGGGATGAGCTCTAAGTTCTAGACATGATTTGACTTATTATATAAATCTATTTTGAAGTTCTTCACATGATTATTGATTGTTTATACTAATTAGAATATTTATGATTGATTGATAGATTGTTTAGGTGGCCAACTGAATTAATTTGTTGATTCAATTAAATGCTAGTATTGAGTTAGGAGATAAGTAATAGTCGACTAATTCATACAAAAGTAGAAAACACAAGACCTTGCAGAGGGATTCTGTGTAGTAATTGTGTGTATAAACAACACTAGAAAGTGGACCTTGAGCTAAGAGTCTAACTACTAGGATCAATCTATAATTCACAACAGATAAATCATTCGAACAAATTACACCTTGAGTGAGCTACTACTAGGTGGTTTCGACGAATAGAATCTGGTATTGGAGAGCTTCCGTACTTAGTGATTTAAGGAATTTAGGGGATAACACTGAGCTAGTTGTTATTCCACGTTTGGTAATAATATGTGATTAATTGTATTAATGGATGAATATAATAACTTGATGACGGTTTAGTAACGAAGAAGGATTCCCTGATCATATTTCTCTCCATTGCTTGCAAAACTAATTACTTTCATTGCTTTATTATTTATTTAGCTTTTAAAATCTAAAACAAAAACCCCCATTGTCACACTTTTGACAACTAAATCTCTCTGCTCTTCGTGGGAACGAACCTTATTTACTGCTATATTATTCATTAGTAAAGTAGAATATAAGTGAATTAATTTGAGTACCTACGACACGCATCAAATTTTGGCGCCGCTGTCGGGGAGCAGTCGGTAGCTTTAGTTGTTATTTCTTTTTAGTTTATTTTTTGTATATAGTTTTATTTTTAGTTTTTAACTTTGTTGTCTAGAATTTTTTATTTCAGGTACCATTCTTGGTGTTCACTATGAATTTTTATTTTCACTGTTTGGAACGAGATATGTGGGAGAATCCTTATGATAGCGAATCTAGACCTATTCCTATTTATCATATTCTTAATTCTCTCATTCCGGGAGAAGAGATATGGTCTGGAGACTCTATCGTGAGTGATGGCTGAAAACGTATTAATATTATAAAACTTTCTAAGAAATACGATCAGCTAGAAGAAGTCGGAGCATCAGAAGAGACTCTTGAAGAAATTAACAGAGTTATACGAATGGAATTCCAACGTTGTTGGGATGATGAGGATGATGAAGATTATGAAGATTATGATGAAGATGAAGAACCTTTACAAAATCCTCACAACAATGAGGAAGTTATTCCTTCTCCGGATCATAATAAAGATCCTTCACCTATTCACAAGGAGGAGAGTGGATATAATTTATCTATTATTGTAAACGGTGTAACATACTCACAAGAAGATCTTAGGATTTGTAAAGAGGAAGACTTTCTTGGAGAATGGCCCGACTCCGATGATGAGAATGTTGAAGAGATGATGCTCGAGAATGAAATCAATTTGAATGAATTCGTGGAAGACCCAATTAAGCTTGCCCATGATTATAATGATGCTGAGACTGTAGTTGAGGCAGAAAATGACGAAAAATGGTCGCAAGGTTTGATAGAGAACCACGAGATACGAGAGGTAAGTAATTCACTTGAATTCTATAAGGATGAAGAGGATTTTGTAATACAAGAGTTTTTACAAGGTTTGACTAATACTTTGCATATTAATTCTTATCCTTTACCTCAATTAGGCTTGGATGTATGTGCTTCAGAAGTTTTATTGGATTACTTTGCTTCTAAATATCCACCATTGGAAGTACTTGATTCTCACATTGTGCAGGTTCACCAAGAGGAATCCATAGAATTTCCAAAATTATATGTTCTCTATACATTTCCAGGTGTAGAAAGGACTAAGCGTGGGGGAAACTTCTATCGAGTGATAGCATCACTATTATTATTTTGTGCTATCATCGTTGTGAATCTATTATTTGCAGTGCTGATTATTTTCTGGGTGGATCCTCAAATTTTCAGATTATTGGTATTTGGAGAGGTTCAACGCGACAAAGTGGATGTAGACTCCCTTGAGTTTCAAGATTTACTCCCTCTGGAGGAGGAGTAGTAAGGAGAATGCCAAGTCGGGCTGACGACTTTAAACCAAGCGCTTAATGGGAGGCAAACCATAGGTTTTGTATCTTAAACTCTTTTTTTATTTTATTGTTTTCATATCATATTTGCATACCCATGTTTAATTTCATTGAATCCGGAATCTATCTTAGAAGAGAATTATGACGAATACCTTTTCGTCAGGAAATTTCAGAATGTGTGTAGTTCAGTCGAGGCCATAACTGTCAGACTGTTTATCGAAACACTGTGCCCTTTTGACACTGTGTAGATGAACAACTTTTGTGAAATGAAGTTTTTCCAAATTTCTTACCAATTTGTACAGTTTTTGCGTTTTATCTGCGGTTACTTCAGAATTCAGAAATTGAGGACAATGTGAAGTTTAAGTGTGGGGAAGTATTTTGCATATAGATTTTTCACTTTTTTGTACATATTTGCATGAAAAACACCAACTTGTAGTGAGTTTAGAGTCACATAGTATACATGTCGCTAAGATTACATCGAAATTCTCACAAGAGTGACTGAACTTAAAGATGACAGAGAACATGATAGGGTTTCTTGCTTGTTTGAGAGTTAAAGTTGGATTTAACCATGCCAGTGGCAAATGAGGTGCAAAATGAATTCGGTAGTAGAATTGTGATCCCCTATAGTGGAGACTACCTATTTTTACATCATGTGAGGCACCAAACCATATTTCTTTATAAATGACTAAAGAGCTTTCTTTTGAGTGTGTGTCACCGTACGTTAATTCCGGGTAGAATGGTGAGCTACCCAACCTCCCACCAATAGAAGCACTACTTTGATCTCTTGAGTGTTATTTAATCAATCATGATGGTGACATCGAATTGCTAACTTACATACCACTTGTAATCTTGTTCGCAGTTAGCACCATCCACTTTATCTCTCTCTACACCAACAGATCCATAGAAACACATCATCATCAACAAGAGGAGCGTCATCAAAATCTACAAGGAAATTTGAAGACGTTTAAGGTTTACATGTAACAATACAGAAATAAGCAGATTTCAGATTCAAGTAAAACAACAGGACAAGGAGCAGAATTTCTACATGTTGAAGACTTATGTAAAAGAGCGAGAATTATCAAGATGAGATTTCAAGAAGTTTATGATATCAAGACATACAAGTTGTAAAGAATCAAGCGGTAAAGTAATTACACCATGGCCTTTGTACTTGCAATTTTATTTTATCTTTATTTGTTTTATTTTCTCTTCAAAAAAATTGAAAAAAAAAACAAGAAAAATGTATTGTATCATATTTTGGTTTGTTTTTAGTTTTGTTCTTTCAATAAAGTCAATGGGAAAGAAGGAATATCCATAATGAAGTTTCAAGCAACAAGGATTTGAAGAAAAAGAGGTACATTGTCAAGATTCTACGAAGTTCAAGAGTTATCATCAAGAGTTGAAGACCGAAGACGAAGATGAAGACAAAGATTGAAGACTGAAGACGTTTCTATGGATGCTGTGAGAGTGGTGTTAACTGCACTTCAAACGGATAACGAGGTAAGTAAGTATATTCCCACTTTCGTTAAGTGGTTGATTTCCTTTCGTAGAGATCGTCAGAAAAATGGGTTTTTCAAAACAATAAAAGATGTGGGTTTTCAAAACAATTCGGAGGGTTTTTCCTTCCTATTATTCAACGTGTCGCAGGATTCTCTCTTCATTCCTATCTGGACACATGTGTGACCCATAAAAAGCTATTTATTATTGAGAGAAACTTCATAAAACCCTTTCTGGTGAGGCAGAGTCGAGACTTTCGATCACTCTCGAACCTGGATTCTTTCGAGAAGAAATGGTTATTTCTTTCTCAACTTTTGAGGACGAGATTGTGTTCATATATATGTCTAACTTCTTATGACTAGTGTGCAGAATTTCTATGTCTTCTTAGCGCGTTGGATGCTATCATTTGAGAGAACTAGTAAGTTGGAAAGTAGGTTTTGTGGGTATATCTCTAGTAAGCCCCCAAGAGACTATAACTCGTCCACTAGGGACACCTAGGGGTTTAAAGGCATGTTGCATTTGCTAATTGCATCCCTATCCTCGACGACATGGAGTTGTTGTACTTTAGGTAGTTTGCTCCAGGACTAGCAAAAGCTAAGTGTGGGGGAATTTGATAAGTGCATATTTCACATATAATTAGTGTCAATTCCATGCTAGTAATTTCTTTTATTCTTGCAAATTATTGTATATTATGTTTGTTTTCTTTTATTTATATTTTGCTAGGTGAATCGTCCAAAAGAAGTGAATTTACACGTAATGGTGTAATAAAAGAAGTTAGCTACAAGCGTAGAAGGGATAAAGACCAAGTGAAACTTGTTTAAATGTATGAGTGTTTGCTATCACCATGAAGAGGACGGAAATACGAAGGAAACGGTGAAAGAACGAGGTCTTTCCGACATCATATGAAGAATCTACGGGCAATTGAAGCGAGTCAAAATTGCAAGAATTGTGAACACACAGAAATGTTAAAGGCACCTGACTGTTTTGCTCAGGGCTGTCACCTTCACCCTCTTCCCTTTCACGACCAGTTCCGGGATTTTTCTTTTCGGATTCAAAACCAGCAAAGCTGTTGGTCAATGACTCAATGACAACAATGATAACAACTCGAGCTTCAAAATGATTGATGGCTGAGTTCATAAAGAGAGTAGGGAAGAACGTATGCCATGTTCAAAATATTAGGAATGGAGCTGCCTATGATGATCACGACTGATGATGGTTATTCTCTGTGATATTGCGAATGGTGATACTCGTGGGTGAAGTAGTTATCGTATCCGGAGAATTGTGCAGTTGCACGAACAGAATTGTAGTTTGTTGGTTTAGGTCCATGTTGGCAATGAAGAATATTAAGGGAGAAGTCAGTTGAAACTCGAAGTGAGAGATGATGCCATTAACAGCTGCGATGAAGGTCTGGTTGTCTGAGTTCGAGTTGGCAGTATGCCAGCGATAGAAGACGAATCTGATGATCGAGATGGAGTTTAGAAGAAGAGAAGTTGATGTTGTGGTGATCGGGTTGGATTTATGACGCTGATACTTGATGGCAGCAATGGCGAGAGACAGGAAGAGCTCGACTTAGCAGGTGAGACGGGTTGCTGGTATTGGCAGTAATGCAGATGGGATAAGTAGATGAAGATGGAGTTGATAAGAAAAGCTGTTGGTGATGATATGAAGCCAGCTGTGATGCTTGAAAGGCTGAGAATAGATATTGAGGATTACTCGAGTTTGCTGTGACATATGATGATGCTCGGTGATGGCAGAGAAGAAAATCTTTTCTCAGACGGCCTGGTATACGTGAGAAGATGGCCAGAAAAGTTGAAACTCAGAAGAAGAAGAATTTCACGTAGGGAGAAGTAGCCGTGGAAGGGCTGTGGTCGAAAACAAAATCCAGGGAACATATATTTTCACGGAGTGGGTTATGTCCGTGAATATCCAAGGGAGAAAACCGTAATCCCATAACTTAGAATTTTCACTGATAGAGGAGTGTCCGTGATTCTGGCGGAATAAAAGAAATCCATGGAAAAAAATAACTCACGGAGATGTAAGTATCCGCGGAAAATAGAGAAGGAAGATATACTGTTAGTCTTTGGGAGCTGACAGTTCAAGAAGATTAGTTGAAAACTATACCTGTCAGTCCTCTATATTCTAACAGCTGAGCGAGATCATTTGGGCTGGGCCTCTGCCACTTGTGCAAGCCCACTTAGAAATCTCAAGATACTTTGATGCGACCAAAGTCTAGACGTGAGTTTCTCGGCAAGTCTTTGCAACTGCTTCGACCGGGATTTATGCACGGGCACAACTATAATTGGGACACCTGTAAAAGAGATGTTTCTATAACTTCTAAGGGAGATCTCTTAATCTTTTATCAAGTCATTGGAGAGGAGAACTTAAGAGAAGAAAATCTAGGGTTTTGGAGCGATTCATCACCGTAACTATTTCTTTACCATTTTATCATATGAAACTCATGGGTTTTGTTAGTACCATGAGTAGCTAAACTTCTTAGTGATTGGGGATGAATTCTAAGTTCTAGACATGATTTGAGTTATTATATAAATCTATTTTGAAGTACTTCACATGATTAATGATTATTTATACTAATTAGAATATTTATGATTGATTGATAGATTGTTTAGGTGGCCAACTGAATTAATTTGTTGATTCAATTAAATGCTAGTATTGAGTTAGGAGATAAGTAATAGTCGAATAATTCATACAAAAGTAGAAAACACAAGACCTTGCAGAGGGATTCTGTGTAGCAATTGTGTGTATAAACAACACTAGAAAGTGACCTTGAGCTAAGAGTCTAACTACTAGGATCAATCTATAATTCACAAAAGATAAAGCATTCGAACAAATTACACCTTGAGTGAGCTACTACTAGGTGGTTTCGACGAATAGAATCTGGTATTGGAGAGCTTCCGTACTTAGTGATTTAAGGAATTTAGGGGATAGCACTGAGCTAGATGTTATTCCATGGTTGGTAATAATCTGTGATTAATTGTATTTATGGATGAATATGATAACTTGATGACGGTTTAGTAACGAAGAAGGATTCCCTGATCATATTTCTCTCCATTGCTTGCAAACTTAATTACTTTCATTGCTTTATTATTTATTTAGCTTTTAAAATCTAAAACAAAACCCCCCATTGTGACACTTTTGACAACTAAATCTCCCTGCTTTTCGTGGGAACGAACCTTATTTACTGTTATATTATTCATTAGTAAAGTAGAATATAAGTGAATTAATTTGAGCATCTACAACACGCATCAGGAATCAAATATGGGTTCTTCAGAAATTTCCACCATATGTAAGAGAAAAGGAGAGAACACGGATATAAAGAAAAATGACTCTTTCTTATTATCACCGAGTTCAGTGGAACTCTCCTAGGCCATATATACATTGGTCACATGTAACGGATAAGCAATATGCCCTTTTGTATATTATCCATTTAAGAAGTTGCTCAAGTGACATGTCACAATAAATATGTCACGGATATGATATTATGGGCCCCACATGTTATCCAGAACTCCAAGAACCGGTTGCATGTATAACACTTCCATTGGATGACCACCGTTCCGAAATGTTGTCTTGTTAATATTTTGCCGATAAAACCCGATGAGAAAAATCGAAGCAGGAAAAATTTGTTGTCTCATTAAAACCTTGCCAGAAAAATCCAATTGGTATAAAAAACTGGTCGAAGGTAAAAAACAAAAAAAAAACAAAAAAAAAAAACAAAAAACAACATTGGTAGCTTTAAACGGTGTGGGTTCGCCTTAAATTTTTCGGTTTTTCAAAACTGCGTCAAGAAAATCATCTTAGTAAAAACCTGAGCTTTGAGTGAGGTTGGTCGCCGCCAGGAGATACTTCCGCAGTCAAGATTACGTTAGAAAAATCACTTGGGACAAAAACCTGAATTCATGCGTCAGGAAAGCCATTTGGGACAAAACCTGAGCGCCTAAAATCCATAATAATGTTGATGACGATAAACTTTTTCTTCGTCAAAAATCTTTTCAGCAAAAACTGTGTGTATTAAAAACTTGAACAATATTATCCAATACTGCTTCTCAAGAACCTCTATGGATATATGTTAGAGCGCTGCTCGGTCGAACTCTCATGCGTTGCTATCTCAATCATGTTTGTCAAGTTTAGTTGTCAAAACTATATGTCTTGATTTCTAGACTACTTATAGCTAAGTCTCGGTTTAGGACAGTTTAGTGTAGTTGAGCACCAGACTCCATGGCGATTATCTTACGAAGACGAAGAACTACTCGAGGAACCAGTGGAACTTCATCCGACTAAAAGGTATGTGGAGACTTGAACTTATCTATCACTCAAAAGTCTATCTCTTTATCTCCTACTCTTGAGACAAAGTCGTATAAGTATAATAGTTTTCATACATACACATTTTCTATTTCGAGCCGAGTTTACTCGCCTATTTTATTATCGAAATACGTGTTAGTAAGATTTCGCTTTAACCACTTTTCATCTTTATCCGTGACAAAAATCATGATGATGTTTCAATCTTGAAAATAGCTTTGATGACGATAGTCGTGAATAACGATTGTTATAACATTATAGAAGAATGTTTCAATGATTGAAATGTAGAGTTGAGATTATGTAACCAACTATGGATATAAGCATATATAGTGTGTTCGCACATTAGTATATAAATCCATGTGCCGGAAACCAATTGTATGCACTTGTGCATGCGATATTGGTAAAGGAGACAGGTTGGGTATGCGTACCCGTACGCGTACTGGCGGAAGTTTTCTAACCGAAAATTTCTGCTGGAGTTTGTAGTTTACAAACTGGAAAACCAGTCACCTTAGGTACGGGTACCAGTACACGTACTCACGGAAGTTTTCGAACCAAAAATTTATGCTGAGTTTCCAAACTCAAATCCGGTTAGCTAAGGTACACGTACCCGTACGCGTACTCAAGCTGGTTATTTCTCAAATCGGAAGTTCATGAACTTTAAAGAATAAATCAATAAGGAGTGCAATCTTTGCAAACCATGGATATATTTTTCATGAATTGATTCAAGTGAATCAAACCGATTTTGTTTCAATTGTGTATATGAATAAAGACCTAAGAAAATGAACAACTCTATCAACTAGTTCTTATGAGTCATTTTAACTAGTTATGAGAAAGATGAATATGGTTGATATGAAAGTATTCATATGGCTAACCTCGGTTAACTATTTATGAACCAACCAAGTGTACACGTTTAGGTAAGGTTACTCAAACCTAAATGAAACACATTTCATTTGTGTATGATAAGCTAAGTTTCGATCTAACAGTTGAAAGATATTAGCTTGGAGAAATCAGGATTTTCATCTAACGGTGAATATTGAATGCTTTGTTACCAAGGTAACTTAGATTGCAAACCCTGATTTGAAAACTATATAAAGGAGACATCTATCAACTGGAAAAACTAATCCCCACACCTCCTGGGTGATACTAGTTAGTTTGCTAGAGTCGATTCTCCTTTAACCTTAGGTTTCTTCCCGGGACCCTGTAAATTAATGACTGAAAGACTTCATTGGGATTGTGAAGCCAGACGGAACTACTTCTCTTGTAGTTGAGTGATCTGATCTTGCCATTTTCTATCATATGAGTTCAATTGAATAATTGACTTGAGATTATATCTCCGATAGGGCAAGATAAAAATAAATCACAAACATCTTTGTCTCATCGTTTGTGATTCCGCAACATCTTGTTTCGCTACCATACGATTAAGATTGTTGTGAGGTGATTGATAATACTAGGCTATTCTTCGGGAATATAAGTCCGGATTATCAATTGGTTCCTGTTCACCTTGATTTATCAAAAGACGAAGGAAAAAGAGTACAACGTTTCGAACCGCATATAGAACTAGACTCGCATGCCTCACTAAAACCTTGACAAGGAAAACCAGAGGGGAGAAAACCTTGACTAAGGAAAAGAGTACACGACGCAAAGTCCAACATTCCCAATATTCATAGTCTTCTACGTCTTTACTTCCCCCAGTGAGTATCCGTATCGGTTGATCATTCCATTATCATGTTCGATACAATTGCATAGAGATCACTAGCCATCTTCTAATGTCTTCATCAGCTTCAGCTTTCTTTAGTTGAGAGAGTCAGTCTGATTTTTCTTTGTGCAATTTCTTAATGATCATCTGGTTGTGCCAGCCTTTTATTTTCCACCAGCATTATCTGAACAATCATAATTGATCGGAGGATAAACAAGTATCCTCTATTACCAGACTATTTAGCTAGGAAAATATATAGTTGCTTTAACAAACCTGCCAAAAATCAAAACTTAAACAGTCTGATTAGCTTTTCTCTGTGGGAGACTTCCAGCGATCTTGATACAAAAGATCAAGCTTAACGGTACCACAAAGATGAAGGAGTTTTCTTCAGACCAATTTCTCGATATTGGTGTTGGGTAAAACCAGACTTACATGTTTACTACAAACCCAATATCTGGTACCCATAGCATATTTTCGCTGACGTACCATTTACACATCCTTCGTGTAATACAAACTACTGAGTGATACATCTCCTCTGATGAGATGTAAACCGATCAATCTTAAAGTAAGAGATCGAATGACTCAAATCATGTTAGGTTGTCCATTTAAACATGTATAAACCTTCAAGCTACAATGCCAACTAACATATTGAGACCTTGTTTTGTGCGAGATTATCATCTCGAACTTCTGCTTTAAGCATTTTGTGCTTTGGAGGTTTCTTCATAAGTTCCAATAAAATAGATGTTGCATAAAACAGATCTAGTGAATGCACAGTATATAGGCATATAAGATGGTTCACATATTCCTGGATAATATAAACATTTGCTTAGACGATTGACCACTTTCGTTATTTTTTAGCAAATGCATATGACATAGTAATTCTACTGATAGGTGAAAACCTTAAGGAATATGTATGCAGTAATCTGTATCTAGACTTTCATACAGATTCACAGTAACCATATCCACAAGATGCGCGTCGAGTCTTTCAAAGACTACCAGACTAACCAAAGAGGTAGCTACATCCATAACAGGGAATATGTTTCTGTGTAACCATCTCCGATTTCCGTGAAAGACTTTGTGCCATTAGTTGACTGTATTTTTCTCACTATGCATACACATCCACCTGTAGCCACTAGGGGTTATATTATCGAATGTTTGGGACTGCAAATACTCGTTTGTCGCCCAGAGTAGCTCACGTTATCAAGTTTTCGGAATGCAGTACCAAAACTATGCATTTTTGTAAGAATTTGTTATTCTGCTTGGATCTCTCCTCTCCAGTTTAACCAATCATTCATTTGATGGCATTCCCTTATAGAGAGTGGTTTAGCACCAACATCATCTATGGCAGTATCAGGGGATATTTTGACTATGTCGCCAACAATCATTGTATTAAGATCGCAAATTTCTCCATTGCATGTATATCTTATATAAATACTCTCATTTTGAGGTTCCACGGCCTTTGCAGAGACATTCTTATCAGAAGAACTATACTCAAAGAAATCATATCATTCACTGATAGTTTACTTGAGAGCACAGTTAGAGCATTGCTCGGTCGAACTCGCAAGCGTTGGTATCTCAAGCTTGTTGTCAAGTTTAGTTTCCAAAACTATAAGTCTTGATTTCTAGTCTACTTATAGCTAAGTCTCGGACTAGGATAAAAAGTGTAGTTGAGCTCTAGGAAAGACGAAAAACTACTCAAGGAACTGGTGGAACTTCATCCACTAAAAAGGTATGTGGAGACTTGAACTTATCTATCACTCAAAAGTCTATCTACTCTATCTCCTATCTTGAGACAAAGGTTGTATTGCTATATAGACTTTGATTATACACATTTGCTATTTCGAACCGAATTTATATCGCTTATCTATTTCTCGAAATATGGGTTAGTAAGCTTTCGCTTTGGCCAAGTTCATCTTTACTAGTGACAAAAGTTATCTTAAGTTTCGATTACTTGAAAATTGCTTTGACCAAAAATGGTTTGTGAACAAAAACTATATAACGTCCTCTAAGAATGTTTCAATGATTGAAATGAGAGTTTAGAATATATAACCATGGTTGGATATAAACATTATGTGGTAACTCATACGTGTGTAAGTCCTTATTCCTTGAACCAAAGTATGCGTACTTTGCTGCTCAGGAAACCCGGAACTGAAGTCCTCGCACCAGTATGCGCACTGTCGGAAGTTCACATCCCGTGAATTTCTGTTGGAGTTTGTGAACTGAAAATAAACTTATTCCGGGTAC
Organism: Papaver somniferum; assembly: GCF_003573695.1. Classification (NCBI taxonomy): domain Eukaryota; kingdom Viridiplantae; phylum Streptophyta; class Magnoliopsida; order Ranunculales; family Papaveraceae; genus Papaver; species Papaver somniferum. Next base: position 165,513,315 of record NC_039359.1, on the reverse strand, counting down.
TTAAGTCCGTATACCAGTATGCGTACTTAAGTTGGTTATTTTCTAAAAACGATTATTCGTGAACTTAAACTTATATAAACTAAGGAATGCATATTTGCAAACCGTGGCTTCATGAATCGATTCGAGTGAATCAAATCGTTTTTGCTTCGATTGCGTCTTGTGTACTTCTATAAGATCTAAGCAATTGAACAACTCTCTAACTAGTTCATTTGAGTCATGTGAACTAGTTGTGGTAAAGAAGAATATGGTTTATATGAAAGTGCTCATATGGCTAACCATTTGTTTAACTACTGTTGAACCAACTAGATGTACATGTTTGGGTACGGTTACACAAACCTAAATAAACGTGCATTTCATTTGTGTGTAACAAGCTAAGTTTCGATCTAACGGTTGAAATATATTAGCTTGAATCTAATCAGGTTTTCAACTAACGGTGAATATTGAATGCTTTGTTACTAAGATAACATTGATTGCCAACCCTGATTTGAAAGACAATATAAAGGAGAACTCTAGGAACTGGGAAACCTAATCCCCACACCTCCTGTGTGATACTAGTTGTATTATCTAGAGTCGATTCTCCTTTAACCTTAGGTTTCTATCGAGACCATGTAGGTTAACGACCTGAAGACTTAATTGGGATTGTCAAGCCAGACCGATACTACTTTTCTTGTAGTTGTGTGATCTGATCTTGCTGCTTCTATCGTATTTCACAAACATCTTCGTCTCATCGTTTGTGATTCCGCAATATCTTCTTTCGCTAGTCGATTAAGATTACTGTGAGGTGATTGATAATTGTAGGCTGTTATTCGAGAATATAAGTCCGGGTTATCAATTGGTTCCTGTTCACCTTGATTTATCAAAATACGAAACAAAAACTCGTAGGTATCCGTGGAAGACAGATTTATCTATTACCGTAGACTTTTCTGTGTGATACAGATTTGTTTATTAAAGTCTTCGACTTTGGGTCGTAGCAACTCTTAATTATGGGTGAGATCAGCTAAGGGAATCAAGTGCGTAGTATCCTGCTGGGATCAAAGACGTAAGGAGCGTAACTGTACCTTGGATAAGTGTGAGATTGATTGAGGTTCAACTACAGTCCAGACCGAAGTTAGTTTGTAATAGGCTAGTGTCTGTAGAGGCTTAATACAGTATGTGTTCAATCTGGACTAGGTCCCAGAGTTTTTCTGCATTTATAGTTTCCTCGTTGACAAAACTTCTGGTGTCTGTGTTATTTTTTTTCTGCATTATATTTTGTTATATAATTGAAATATCACAGGTTGTGCGTCGAATCGATCAAATGGGAAATCCAACCTTTGGTTGTTGATTGAAATTGATTGATCCTTGAACATTGGTCTTTGGTACCGTTCAAGTGATTTCTCTTGTATTCAATTAGACTCGCAGATTTCTATTTGCTTGATTAAGTATTGAATTGAGAAAGTGAGATATAACTCTTTGGTATACTTTTATTAAGATTGAGTCTGACTTTCTAGTTGATTCTCTTAAAAGTATATTGGTGTTAGTCCATACATATTGCTAAATGAAATGTCGGGTGTGGTTGTTTGACCCCCGTTTTTTCAATTGGTATCAGAGCAGGCAAACACATTTAAAGACCTTATAAGTCTGTGTTTGTAGCGATCTGACTCTATGGACAGGAATTCTATCACCATAAATGTACCACCAATCTTCGATGGCTCAAACTACCTATGGTGTAAAATTGTTATGCGTGCTTTTCTTCAAGCTCGTGATTTTCAAACATGGGTACGTGTTGTTAAGGGAAATGATCCTCCGGTTAATACAAAAAGCGATGTATTTATACCTAAGTATATTTGTAGATATAGTCCAGAAGAAATCCTTGCTGCAAAGCAAAATTATGACGGCTTAAATGCTATCATACATGCCATTACCCCAGATATTCATCACCATATGACTACGTGCACAAAGTCTAAAGAAGCATGGGATATATAGAAACCGCATTTGAAGGGAATACCAGTGAGAAAGAAGCTTGGCTTCAAAACCTAAATTCTGATTGGGAAAACCTTCGTATGGAAGATGAAGAATCATTTGATGAATTTAATCATAAAGTGTCTGAAATTGCTAATGCATCTTTTGCATCGGGTAAGACCATTCCTGAAAAGGACATTGTGATGAAAATTCTCAGACCGTTGCCATCTAGATACGATTCTAAGAAGCGTGCCATCGTTGAAGGAAATAATCTCGCAACGCTGTCCAGAAATACTCTGGTTGGGAAGATAAAGATCTTTGATCATGAGCATACGTCCAAGTCTAATAAGGATGTTTCTTTCAAAGCACTAAAGAACACTAAGTTACTTGATAAAAGTAAAAGTGTCTACATCTCTGAAGATGATCTTTTTGAGGATGATTCATCAGATGAAGATCTTGACAAGTCAGTCTCGTTGATCACAAGACAGTTTAGGGATTTTCTTTTGAAGAGAAGTAAACAGTTCTCCAGAGATAAATCCAAGTCATCAGATAAACCACATAATCGTGTTCCTCCTAAAAATAGGGATAATGATGAAACTGATGACTAGGATATGCCTCAGTTCTTTAAGTGTAAAGGCTTTGGTCATTTTGCGAATGAGTGTCCAAATCGAAATAAATACACTGGGAACAAAGGTCTTGCTGCAACTCTTGATGAAATGTCTGACAACTATGATTCTAATGAAGACGAAAAATCAAGCGTTACACTTCTTTGTGAAAATATTGATTTTGATAATTGTAGCATTACATACATCAATCTTGATATTCTTTCAGAAAAAAACTTAACCAATCTGGAAGATAAAATTGACCTTTCTATTGGAAACTTTGTGTTTAATGTTTCAGGTTCTACTATGTGTCTAGCAGCTTGCACATCTCAGATGCCTGAATTATATCCAAGATTGACGTGCTCGTATTGTTCACTCAAAGGTCATGAACTATCGAAGTGTTACAAGTTCAAACACAAATTGAGACATGTCAACAAACTTCAACGAAGAGCAAATCGATTATCAAACAAGCTTAAACTTGCTCAAAAGACCGCCGAGGTATGTAAGATTTTATCTTCGTCTAAGAAGTTGGTTTCCAAGGATAAAACAAAATCATTAGAGAAGAAAGTATGGTCCAATCGTTTTTATAGATAGAGGTCTATGGATTCCTCTTAAAAGGAACATGGTGGACAGATTGTTGTTCATCGCAATACAACTTGATTGTGTTGAGTTGTGTATCTTGTCTCATGTGCCTGATCAAAAGAAACAAGGTTGTGCACCTCTCAGGCTTTAGGAAAAGTTTGTTTTTCTTCTTTTCTTTGTTTTGCCTATTGTTTGATGCAAAATTAGAATTCCCTATCTGTCAATAAAGTAGGGTTATTCTCGATAATTCTACTATGTCTAGGGTTTAGATTTGTGCGTGCACGAACCTCTTAAAGGTTGCGTAATCCTACATTCCTTTTTCCTTCCTTGAAACTCTTTCTAAGACTACTTGTTGAGTTTAAATTGTGATTTCCTCTCACAAACCCATATTCTTATGGATACTCCAAGCATCATGTCTTTAGATGGAAAAGATGTTAATATGATTGTTAAGCCATCAATCATGAAGGAAAAAGATAAATCTCCATTGCCTCCAACTTTGAAAAGGAAAATAAGGAATGTGAGGAAGCCAAGAGTAGTTCCTTCAAATTCTCAGAAGTTTTCTGATGTTCTTGAAGTATTGAGGGAGACACAAAAAGAGATTCAACAAATAAAGGTTGTTGTGCTTAAGTTAAGACTCATGAGAGATTCAGAAGGCCCTGGTTCGACATCACTCAAGAAGGTTTATTGATATTAACTCCTATCTTCATGAACCTTATGTCCCAATGGTTGTTGACGACAAGGAGTTCGGGGACGATAAAGAATTCTTCAAAGAATCAAAGGTCTTAACATCTAGTAAATCTTCTGATGAGAAGTTTATTTCTTGTTTTGTTTAGAAGAATAACTAGAGTTTGGAATAGCCATTATTGTGATTACACATAGCTATGTCCAACGTTTTCATATTCATTGTTTTTAGGTTTATTTGTTTAAATTCTAAAAATTTGTTTGGAAGATGATCTTTGCAGTATTAATCTTTATGGTTTTACATATTGCAATTTGTTATGGGATATGTGTATTTGCGTCTGTGAACTATGATTATCCCATACCTTGTCAAAAGTTAAGTCTTTCAAATTTCGATATGCATGTATTGATAAAATAATGAATGAACTTTTGACATCACAAAAGTTTTAAGCCTATTGTATGTCATTATGCAAACATTGATGGAAGATAGGATGAACTTTTGTTTACGAGGATTATGTTTATTGTATGTCATTGTGCAAATAGTGATGGAAAATATAACGAATCCTTGTCTATTCCGCAGTATTGATCTTCCCAGATCCATATTTTATGTATATATTGTGCGGCTCCGTAAGTTCTCTTATGTTGAGCAATTCCGATTAAATTAATCATAGGTTTTCTTGTGGTTAATTTAGTTGAGTATTGTTGGATTAAAATTCATATTCGTATGTGATTTGTAATGTCCAAAGAAATTCTTCTTTTCCTGTGAAAGTAAGGTCGCTCTTGTTGTTCTTTCGGGAATGACATTTTATGGGGGAGAGTTCTTAATTGAACTTGTGCTTAATTGCCAGATCTTTATAGGGAGTGCGGTTGTGGAATATTATATGGGTTATCTTGTATCTTTATAAACTCCTTGATGAAAGAATTTAGCTTCGGCTATATGATTGCATCTAAAAAGTTGATATGTGCTTTCTTTTGGTCATGAAACGTCTCTTTGGAAATTTCATTAGGATCCCACTAGTTTTCGTACCTTTGCCAATTTTATTGACAAAAAGGGGGAGAATTAATGTGTAGTTCACACTACAAATACATATATTTTTCGGATCATTATGTAAGGGGGAGTGGTTTCCATGTGAGATGGAGTATTGACTAAGGGGGAGTGATACATATCACCATAGTATTGTTGTCAAAGTGGTGATACAATTGAACTTTGATGTTGTGTAATAATACTATGACGCTGTGTAACACTGATTGAGAATTCTTGTTTTCTCATTGTTATAGCTACGGATTTTCAACAACGATGATGCTAAACTTACAACCTTTGGAATCATTGGAGTACTTGGAAGTGACGAAGATTTCGAGTAATGTTGAAGAACCAAGAAGATCAGGCATGTGTAAGAGAAGCTACAAAAGTTTATTTACTTATTCCATATGTATTGATAGTTTTGTCAATAAAATTTACAAAGGGGGAGATTGTTAAAGCATTTCTCGGTCGAACTCGCAAGCGATGATATTTCAAGCTTGTTGTCAAGTTTAGTTGCCAAAACTATAAGTGTTGATTTCTAGTCTACTTATAGCTAAGTCTCGGACTAGGATACAAAGTGGAGTTGAGCTCTAGACTCCATGGCGATCATCATACAAAGACGAAGAACTACTCAAGGAACTGGTGGAACTTCACCGACTAAAAAGGTATATAGAGACTTAAACTTATCTATCAGTCAAAAGTCTATCTACTCTATCTCCTATCTTGAGACAAAAGTCGTATTGCTATATAGACTTTGATTATACACATTTGCTATTTCGAGCCGAGTTTATCTCGCTTATCTATTTCTCGAAATATGTGTTCGTAAGCTTTCGTTTTGGCCAAGTTCATCTTTACTAGTGACGAAAGTCATCTTAAGTTTCGATTACTTGAAAATTTCTTTGACGAAAAAACGGTTTGTGAACAAAAACTATATAACGTCCTCTAAGAATGTTTCAATGATTGAAATGAGAGTTTAGAATATATATACATGGTTGGATATAAACATTATGTGGTAACTCATACATGTGTAAGTCCTTATTCCTTGAACCAAAGTATGCGTACTTTGCTGCTCAGGAAAACCGGAACTACAGTCCGCGTACTAGTACGTGCACTGTCGAAAATTCATATCCCGTGAATTTCTGTTGGAGTTTGTGAATTGAAAAAAAACTTATTCTGGGTACTTAAGTACGCATACCGGTATGCGTACTTAAGTTGGTTACTTTCTAAAAACGATTATTTGTGAACTTAAACTTATATAAACTAAGGAATGCATATTTGCAAACCGTGGCTATAAAGTTCATGAATCGATTCGGGTGAATCAAATCGTTTTTTCTTCGATTGTGTCTTGTGTACTTCTATAAGATCTAAGCAATTGAACAACTCTCTAACTAGTTCATTTCAGTCATTTGAACTAGTTGTGGTAAAGAAGAATATGGTTGATATGAAAGTGCTCATATGGCTAACCATTTGGTTAACTACTGTTGAACCAACTATATGTACATGTTTGGGTACGGTTACACAAACCTAAATAAACGTGCATTTCATTTGTGTGTAACAATCTAAGTTTCGATCTAACGGTTGAAATATATTAGCTTGAATCTAATCAGGTTTTCATCTAACGGTGAATATTGAATGCTTTGTTATTAAGCTAACATTGATTGCAAACCCTGATTTGAAAGAATATATAAAGGATAACTCTAGCAACTGCGTAACCTAATCCCCACACCTCATGTGTGATACTAGTTGTATTAGCTAGAGTCGATTATCCTTTAACCTTAGGTTTCTATCGAGACCCTGTAGGTTAATGACTTAAAGACTTAATTGGGATTGTGAAGCCAGACCGATACTACTTTTCTTGTAGTTGTGTGATATGATCTTGCTGTTTCTATCGTATTTGAGTACAATCGTAAGATTGGATTGAGATTTATTTCTCCGATAGGCAAGATATAAAAGAAGTCACAAACATCTTCGTCTCGTCGTTTGTGATTCCGCAATATCTTCTTTCGCTAGTCAATTAAGATTACTGTGAGGTGATCGATAATTCTAGGCTGTTCTTCGGGAATATAAGTCTGGGTTATCAATTGGTTCATGTTCACCTTGATTTATCAAAAGACAGAACAAAAACTCGTAGGTATTTCTGTGGGAGACGGATTTATCTATTACCGTAGATTTTTCTGTGTGATACAGATTTGCTTATTAAAGTCATCGACTTTGGGTCGTAGCAACTCTTATTTATAGGTGAGATCATCTAAGGGAATCAAGTGCGTAGTATCCTGCTGGGATCAGAGACGTAAGGAGCACAACTGTACCTTGGATCAGTGTGAGATTGATTGGGGTTCAACTACAGTCCAGACCGAAGTTAGTCTGTAGCGGCTTAATACAGTGTATGTTCAATCTGGACTAGGTCCCGGGGTTTTTCTTCATTTACGGTTTCCTCGTTAACAAAAATTATGGTGCCTGTGTTATTTCTTTTTCGTATTATATTTTGTTATATAATTGAAATATCACAGGTTGTGCGTTGAATCGATCAATTGGGAAATCCAACCTTTGGTTGTTGATTGAAATTGATTGGTCCTTGAATATTGGTCTTTGGTACCGTTCAAGTGATTTCTCTTGTATTCAATTAGATTCGAAGATTTCTATTTGCTTGAGTAAGTATTGAATCGATAATCTGAGATATAACTCATTGATATAATTTTATTAAGATTGAGTCTCATTGTCTAGTTGATTCTCTTAAAAGTATATTGGAGTTAGTCCATACAGATTGCTAAGCGAAATATTTGGTGTGGTTTTTTGACCCCCTCTTTTTCAAGCACTATCTTTCAATGATTTTGACTGGCTCTTCCTTTTAGGAGGTGCAGAATATTTTAAATCAACTAGTCATCCACGTTGTGGTGTGTTTTAAATGACACACTACCTACTACATACACAGCTTCTCATGAAGAAACTTGATTTGCATTTTCTGAAGATATCAAATATTATGTCTTTTACTAATGAAGACATATAGATGAGATATATCCTGGTTTATCTCGTGCAAACCTGGATATTTCACGCCGTTTTTTAGGCGACAGCCTTTCCTTCAACTATCGGCGGGAAGACTATCTCATCAGATTTGCAAATCTTGCAGTAGACTAGTAATAGCAGTGAAATATAGCACATCTCAAACAGAAAACATGACAATGGTTTCATGAATAATAAGTTCAAAATGCTCTATGAAGGAAGTAACTAGACCATTCAATGAATGCAGAAGAACAACAAATATACTCACCATCAATGCCCAAAGCATCACTAGGATGATACAACATTAACGGATGACAAGAAAGAGTTTCATTTAAAATCTATATGACTATGGATACATAGTTACCACACAGGTGATGTGTCGAGTCATTTATGACTACTCGACCATACTTCCATCAACCTGGTTAGTGTCTGCGAAATCTCATTGTCAAGGGTGGTGTTGTATAACAAGCGACCTTAATTAGTTCTCTCACTACGCATTCATATAAGCATCATATTTGTAACTGATGCTAAGACTAAGGTCCCAAAAGCGTATACAAGGAAGAAAACACCTCAATATGAATTGAGGTCTATATATTCCAATCATATAAACTTTGTTGATAATTCCTTTGGAAAGAGGGGACATTCATCCACAACTATTTCAATAGCTACTATGAACATTATCGACAACCAGTGAATAATCAGTTCGTAACGATCTTACACCATTCTCCAGAGTATGAGGATATTCTAATCCACTGGTATCAGATTTCAATATGTGAATATTCATCCGTGAGATATCAATACAAACTATATGGATATGCTACCCCTCGGGATTTATCAACTCATCACTCCAAGAAAATATGGATGTCATCTGATTAGATTGGCATACCTAATATAAGAGGTTTTCGTCTATGCTGATAAGCATAATCTCATACGACACAATCGTTGTGATTCCATGGCATACCTTGAAAGGACTTTAGTTATGCTAAATCAAGCAAGCGTATTCTTTTTAAATCCAGCAATAGATTAATCACCAATATCTCGGGCATTTCTCGGTGTGAGAATTTAGATGAGACACAATTGGAATTAACCAATGTCGTCGACGATCCTCCCCCTGATCCTCGGGCGGGAATGCATATCTCATCATCAGAACATCCATCTCTTCATGACTCCACCTATCAAGGGAGCGACTGGGTGCTTATACAAATAATACCACACAACCCGGGGAAATTAACTGATCAGGTTTTCTCTCTCATTTACTGTCCAGCTGGAATAAATTTACGAATTTACATTGTCATGTAAAATCAATAGTAAACTGTATAATGAATTCTGTGAACATTGACATTTTCTCAATATCAATCTCAGTCCTGCCAAGACGACCGATAGAGATCAACAACATTGAACGACATTTCAAATGCACGTACCGTGTATTTTATGTCACAATGATAGCATAGCTCTTCCAGGCTCAAAAATGGCTTATTCAAACCAATATTTATGCTACAATCCCGTATTTTTGCACTTCTAGTAGTACGGTGCTCATCAGGATCTTAAACCCGAGAACTATTGTAGTTCCCATATTCAAAAATATGCCTACCACGGTTGCATTTTCCTCATTTTCCTTGTCTATTAGTCTGTCAAAGATAGAATAATATTTGCATAGGTACTTTGCAAATTTAATTCACCATTTGTGATTTTAGGTAATAGCTCAGGCGACAAGAAGATATGATATTAACTCTAAATATCATTTAAAGAAATGCAACACTCGTTATCGCTCGACTTTTATATATCTACGAGACGCAATTAAAATATGCATCTCTCATTGTTGCTGTAACAACATATGAAAAGTGCAAATTAAGAACTAGCTCTTTAAAGATTATCGATGCATATAATAGGCGCATGGTATGCACTCCGTAAAGCTAGCGGGAACACATAAGGGCGCAAAATATGCGGTTCTCTTTATTGCGCACCACAACATTTTATACGGTGCATATATCTTTTCTAAAATCAACGAAACTATTTACCATAAGAATCAATGGTGAAACAAGAAATAGATCATCTAAAGTGTAATATATGCGGTTCTAACATAATACCGACAAATCTCCAACTTCGTCTATTAGGGTCGACGAAATATTAATTTATCAAAGTTGAAATATGAGCACATTCTTTATGTTAAAAGAAATTGTCTCGACGTCAATTATAGGTCATTTCAAGGACCGTTGATAGAGATTGGCTAACCGTGTTAACCTAGTGTCAATTTTTCGTCGCATTCCGATCTTAGCTGGAATGACTTTGAATTCCGGAGATTATTATAACAAAGGAATAATGAAATTTTTCTATCTCTCAGGATACAAAAATTCCTCGCTCTGCCTATACTAAAACCGTTAACACCACAAAAAATCATTGGTGTACCAACAAAGGCAATTTTATTGTCTACGTTATCCAAAAGGATGCGGAAAAACCTTTCGTTGGTCGGCTAAACAGGAAAATAGCAATAGCGCTACAAAACTCAAATATTTGGCGGAAATCGAATCACATCATAAATATGAGTTATTTTTAATACGTACCTATTTTGTACATCTCTTTGTATACCGCAATAATTGTTTATGCCAAACGTTGCATATAAAAGACATGACAGTTGTCTAACTTTTCTTTTTCACAGTTTCTAATAAAATAGAAATGAAGTTAGACGGTATAAAAACTATATACATAAATCGCTTAACAATAGTTAAATTGAATATGCAAGTGTTAGAGAGAATTATCCTTTTTCCCGCATCATCAGCCCCATACCGATTGTCATAGAACAATTCGTGTTGATAATGTTTTACAATTATTTATCATGCCAAGATACTAATTCTGATTGTAACCAGTATTTTCATTTGACATAGCCAAATAAAACTAACTTAATAATAGGAAGCCTAAGTTTACAACACCAGCATGAAATAAAGATGGAGGTGTAATAAATAGAGAACATATATATATATATATGTAAGGCCAAGTATTAGGGTGCAGGGCATCCCTTCCCTATCTCTCAAATAAAGGGAAGGGAAATCACACGGAAGGAAGCTTCACTATAGTGCCCTTTTACCCCTTTCCTACATGATACGGAAACTCAGTGCCAAACGGATACTTCGTTTCCGTATTGAGTATCCATTTCGTAAACATAAGTACCCAGAAACCACACGAATTTCCCATTTCACCTTCTTCTCTATTTTTTCCTCCTCTCAAACCTCTTTTATCCCCTTTTGATTTTCATAGTGATTCATTGCGATTCTTTGGCTTAAATTAAAGGGTTTGATCGTTACTTTTAGGTTAAACAAATCCATTCTTCAATTTTGAATTTTATCCACATAATCATCTAAGGTGAGTGATTCTAATCTTAGGGTTTAAAATTAATTTGATTTTGATTTTGATTTTGATGAAATTGTTGATATTAGGTTGGTTAGGTATGTAGTATGCAATGCAATAATAAAATTAAAACATAGATTTAGTGAAAAAACCATGATTATTACTTGTTGTGTGTCTTGATTTATGTTGAATGAAATGTTCGTAAACTATTATTTTATCGATGTATAACATTAATTGACTTGTATTTATGTATTGTATAGACAAAAAAATATTATGTTTGTTGTTTGCAAAGGTACATAATGAGTCTAATGCGTGCTTATGTGAGAGTTAAATATGGAATATATTTAGATACTTCTAGTGATGAAGAAGATAAAGCTCTGCTAATGTTTACACAACTTTGTTTGGATGAACGGTTGCGTATTATTCGACAACCGGTACCTAGGGAGGTACAGACACGCAGTGTAATAACTCGTGACCGAGTGTGGCATGATGCGAAAATGATGAATCATTATTTTACACCTGGAATTGGTTATACCTCAAGACAATTCAAACAACGTTTAGGCATGAGGGTAGAATTATTCGAGAAATTGTTAGGAAAATTGCTTGAAGTGGACCCAGAATGGCAACAACGTCCGGATGCAACCGGTACTATGGAGCATTCTTCGCATATGAAACTAGTTGTCGTGATGAAATGTTTATGCAAAAATTCGGCAGCTGATAGTGTTGATGATTACACTCGTATGGGTGCCACTACAATATACTAGTATCTAAAAAGAATTTGCCACACCATTTGCATGACTTTTGGAGAAAGATATTTGCATGAACCCACTCATGAAGATGTTCAAAGGTTGTTAGCTGAGAATGCGGAACGAGGTTTTCCTGGAATGCTTGGTAGTGTTGATTGTATGCAATGGCCATGGATGAATTGTATGATGGATTGGCAAGGAACTTACCGGGGTAAATAGAAACATAATAGTATGGTATTAGAGGCGGTAACATAATACGATTTGTGGTTTTGGCATGCTTTTTTTGGAATGCCTGGATCAAACAACGATTTGAATGTGTTGGCACACTCACCCCTTTTTGATAACATGTTAAAGGGTGTAGCACCTCCATGAAATTATGTCATCAATGGTCACCAATACAATATGGGATATTTCTTATCCGATGGTATCTATTCAAAGTTGACTACAATTATACAAGCTTTTACTCAGACATTGGCCATTCCCGAGTATGTGATATTCAACAAGTATCAAATGGCTAAAAGAAACGATGTCGAGCGTGCTTTTGGAGTGCTTCAAGGTAAATTCAGAATTGTCGGATCACCGTGTAAGTATTGACATCAATCTGACTTGAACCTAATTATGAAATGTTGTCTTATTTTACACAACATGATTATTGAGCATGAACGTCGGGATACGGATTGGGGCAGAGTTGTTCCTGTTCCGATTCCGGAACCTACCAATAATGGTCGTGTATTTATTTCAACTCTGAAAAACCTAGAAATGCACCTACAACTAAGAACGGATCTTGTCAAGCACATTGTCGCGCGTCCTGGTAGATGAGGCCAGACAACAGACTTGTCTAGTTTGGAGGGTACATATATGGAATACGTGGTACTTCCATCATCAGATGGAGATTATGATGATACATACTTAGAAGAAGAAGATGTTCCTGGTCAAAACGAGGATGGTGCATTTGATTATTATGGAGATTACAATGATCAAATCCCATATGACTTTGAACATGCAGTTGAACATGTTTATAGAGACGGACATGTAGAAGACGAATATGAACATGATGGAGATGACGATGAGGATGATGACGATGATGAGGAAGATGAGGATGCGTTCGATGATGCGGATTTGTATAATTATGATGATGTTAAGTCACAGGATGTATGATGACCCTTTCACTGTTGTGTTTAAAAGTTCGAATGCTACGTGCATATATAGGAGGGACTTTAAATTATTTTTGGGCTTTAATTATGTATTCCAATGAATACATTTTTATTTAATGGCCATATGGTTTACAATATGATTATCCGTGAAATCATTTAAATCTCAAGCATCTCTATCAAATTCATCTTCTTCACTCGTGGATTCCATCTCAGAAAGCCTAATTTACATCTTCAAATTATCCAAACCCTAACCAGAACCTCAAATTCCTAAAGAAACCAACATTAAACTCTGTACAACCCTTTCTACCCTAATTAAAACCCACTCTATAATCGATCAAAACGAAACGATTCATAAAGAACAATCAATAAACACAAAACCCTAAATTAGATTACCAATTTCCTTTATAAAGATTCACCATGGCATCATCTTCTTCTTCGAAATTAACAGAATCTTCAACTCCTTCTTCTTTTACACATCCTCACGAATAATTCTCTCATGCCATACCTCAACAGCATCTCTCGAACTTCAACAGGGGAGAAGAGAAAGAAAGAAAGAAAATGAAGAAGAGAAAATGAATTTCTCTTACTTAAGATTTGGATAAGACCCACAAAAATATTAAGGCACCCATTTAATTGAATAAGAACAGCCAGGTCGGTCTAAAGCAAAACTATTATTTTTCCCTTCGTACTAATCTGATGATATTTTCTTCGTTTTGTATCTGAATGAAACGTTCGAGTAGTCCATTGCGCATAACTTTTAGAGATTTATCTAGTGGTACTAGTTTCGTGTTAGATCGTTGTTAGATTAATTTCTATTAATTAAGGTTCATCTCTGATTAATCGAGTCATTAGCGGCTTAATTGTCCCTTGACTGGTCTAATAGCGTTGACGAGCTTGAGGGTCCTTACATGTTGGCTCAGCAATAGTTAACCGAATTTAGCCATATGATCACTTTCATATCAACCTAGTTCATCTTAATCACAACTAGTTCAAATGACTCAAATGAAAACTAGTAATAGAGTTGTTCAATTGTTTATATTCTCATAGAACATTTTAGCCATTGTTTGCAAAAGATTGCATTCCTTATTATATAAATGTATTTGTTCATGAACAACCGATTTTAGAACTTATCCCACTCAAGTATGCAAACGGGTACGCATACTTAGAGTTCCGGACTTGGTGAGTCCGCCAGTATGCGAACGGGTACGCATACTATCGTTCACGACCAAACTCAGTTGAATTAGTATGCAAACATGTACGCATACTAAATTCCCGAACCTGAACTGTTAAACTGGTAGGCATACGGGTATGCATACTAAGTTCCCGGACTTCAACTGATAAACCAGTACGCATACGGGTATGCATACTAAGTTACGGGACTTGGAATAACTTGCAACAATTAACATAGAAGTACGCATACTATGCTATATCCAATCAATGGTTAAATGTTCTAAACTCCCATTTTAATCATGAAACATTCTTAGAAGATGGGAATATATAGCTGTCTCACACAAACTATTAGCTTCAAAGAAATTTTCAAGTGATCAAATAATCAATACGAAATATTCCGAGTCTACATCAAGTGATTGTCTCACACAAATCATATAAGATGTTACGAGGCGATTTTCACATGATCATCTTTTGACTTTCGTCAAGAATAAAAGATGAACTTGGTTAAAGCGAAAGCTTACCAACACATATTTCTATTCTATCTCATATTCTATCTCAATAGAAGATAGAATAGAAATAGACTTCTGAGTGATAGATGAGTTCAAGTCTCCACATACCTTTTGTTGATGAAGTTCCACAAGCTCCCTTTAGTAGTTCTTCGTCTTCAATCGATGAACGTCGTGAAGTCTAAAGCTCAACTACACATTATATCCTAGTCCGAGACATAGGTATAAGTAGACTAGAAATCAAGACTTATAGTTTTGACAAACAAGCTTGAGATAACAACGCTTGCGAGTTCGACCGAGCAGTGCTCTAACAATCTCCCCCTTTGTCAATTTTAGTGACAAAACTGTCAATACATATGGATTACAAAATAAACTTTGTATCTTTTCATCCAAATGCTTGATTTCCTTGGTTCTTCAATATTACTCGAAATCTCTGTCACCTGCATGTACTCCAGTGATTCTGAACGTGTTCAACTCAACATCATCGTTGTTGAAGATCCATAGTCATAACAATGAGAAAGCAGTTGTTCTCAATCATTGTTATACAGTGTCATAGCATTAATACACAACATCAAAGTTCAATTGTATCACAACTTTGACAACAATACTATGGTGATATGTATCACTCCCCTTAGTCAATACTTCATCTCACAATTATAACCACTCCCCCTAACCAAATGTATTTGTAGTGTGAACTACACAATTATTCTCCTTCTTTTTGTCAATATAAATTGGCAAAGGTATGAAAACTAGTGGGATCATAATGAAATTCTCATAGATATACTTCATGACTAAAAGAAAACATATCAACTTTGTTTCGATGATTTCACATAGTCGAAACTTAATGTATTCATCAAGGAGTTTATAAAGATATAAGATAGCTCCTACAATATTTCCACAACCGCACTCCCCACAAAGATTTCGCAATTAAGTACAATTTCAATTAATAACCCTCCCCCATAAAATGTCATTACCGAAAGAACAACAAGAGCGACCTTGCTTTTACAAGAAAAGAATGATTTCTTTGGACATTAACAAATCTCATGAAACATGAATTTTTATCCAGAAAACTCAATTAAATTAACCACATAGGAACCTCAATGATTAATTTAATCGGAAATGCTCAAGATAAGAAAAATTACGGAGCCGTACAATACTTTCACATAGAAGTGGATCAATATTGCGTAATATTCAAAGATTCATTCTATTTTTCATTAATATTTGCATAATGATACCATATGCTTAAAGTTTGTCATCAAAAGTTCATTCTATTTTTCATCAATATTTGCATAATGATATAATAGACTTAACTTTTCACATATATGGGACAATCATAGTTTAATATATGAAACCAATAAATATTAATATTGCAAAATCATCTTCCAAATAAACTTTACAATTTAAATAAATAAATCCAAGTACGTTGCAGGATGAAAATAGTTGGAAATAGCTATGTGTACTCACAATAATTGTTATTCCAAACCTAGTTATCCTTTTTAAAACACAAGAATAAATTCTCATAAGAAGTTTCTTAGACATCGTAGAGCTTTCTCAGGGCATCTACTGAGAACTTCTTATCATTATTGAAAAACCCATTGATTATGGGATCGTTCAATTCCTCAAAATCTTCAGAAATATCAGTTAACTCACTAAGTTCTCTTTTTAGTTCACACAAGGTGTTCTTTGTTAGAGACAAGATATGTTCATGGTGAGCTATCTTCTCTAAAGAGAAAACGATTTGAGGTTTTAAATCATTTCTTTTGTTGATGAAATCCTTCACCATACCTCTAAAGTTATTATCAAAATGAAAAAAAAACAAGAGGCAGTTAGAGCAAGAACCTTCTTCATCATTTGTAGATCTCTCCTTCTTCTTCCTTGAGGATTTAATTCCTTCACAAAGATACACATTAACTGCTTCAACTGCATCCCTTTTTGTGGTACCTCTAGTTATAAGAGCCATGAAAATGTATCTTTCAGAGATAAAAGAAGTGAAGGGAATTTTGATCATACATGAATATAAATAGACCAATGGACAGCCAAACCCTAGAAGAACTTTGAAAAAGTCTTTTACGGTTCATGATCCATAATCTATTTTAACTAAGAAAATAAAAAAACAAGAAATTAACAATTATACAAAACTTGAGCAACCTTGATGCAATCCTCATTTTCTCAAGTTAAAGATAAGGATGCAGACATCACTAGTATTAGATAGTGACGGAGTGAGCCGAATGCTCACATCTTTTATCACATAGTGACTTATCAAGGTTTGTTGTATAAACAGACTTCTTACCTTGTCTGTATTCGTTCTCTTATATTTCTTCTTGTCTTCAGGATAATCTGTTAATTACCCAAGGCCAGATTCATCCTTTGCATGTCATTTTGAAGTTTGGCAATCCTTTTGTTGTTCCTCTTGAATTTCCAATACTTATTTTGAACATGATTTGCATTTCCATAAAACAAAAAAAATCAAAGAAGATTCATTGTCTTGCTTATTTGCCTCATGTTTATCACAACATTCATCATCAATTATTCCAAAACCTGTACAAAGGAGTTTTTTGTGCTCAAGGTTTTGTTTTTGAACCCTAAAACATTTATGTTCCCAAAGACTTCTGACCAAATAACATTGCTGAGATTTTGTCAGAACTTCCATAAAACCTTTGCAGGTCTCACTTGAGAGTTTTAATCTGTTTTTTCTTCAGAGAGAGGGTCCTGGTGAATTCATCATTAAGTCAATCTATGTCAAGATTTTTCACTGAAGCGATGATTCAAGTTTCTCCAACGAAGCCTTTAGTTGGAGATTTTCTTGGTGAATTTCTTCAACCTTATCCAAGAATTCAAAAATCTCAGTGTCAGACTCAAACTCTGAATCAGAATTTGAGTAGAAAGAAGTTTCTGCTGCGAGAGCTGAAAATTTATTGCACACATCGGAAGCATGCAAGATATTGACAACTTGGGATGGTTTTTCTTGTATTGAATCATCCGAAGCATTAACTAGTGAGAGACGTTTCTCACATCTTTTGCTTCTTTTTACAATATACTTTATCTTTTGTGTAATCAGTGATTTATCAAAATCAACATGATTGGAACAACATTCATCATCCCAAGACAAGTTAGAAGATTCGCTTGTGTTGGGAACAACATTGAACGCAGATGTTCTGATTGTGTTCTGATCAAGATCAAGTATTTTTAACTTTCCAACAAGATTATTTCTGGAAAGTGTATTAAGGTTATTTTCTTCAACAATGGCATGTTTCTTAGAATCGTATTTGGCTGGAAACGATCTGAGAATTTTTACCACAATGTCCTTTTTAGGAATAGTCTTACCCAACGCAAAAAATGGATTGACAATTTCAGATACTTTGTGATTAAACTCATCAAAAGAATCTTCATCATCCATACAAAGGTTTTTCCAAACAGAATTTAGGTTTTGAAGTCTAACTTCCTTTTCAGAGGTATCCCCTCTGAATACAGTTTCTAAGATATCCCACTCATCTTTAGACCGACTGCACGTAGTCACATGGTGCTGAAGATCTGGGGTAATGGCATGAATGATAGCATTTAAACCGTCAGAATTTTGCTTTGCAGCGAGAATATTGTTAGGTTCAAATTTACCAATATCTTTTGCAATAGAGACACCTTCTACTACAACCATTAGAGGATCATATCCATTAACAAGATAAACCCATGATTGAAAATCACGCGCTTGAAGAAAGGCACGCATAACTATTTTCCATCATAAGTAATTTGAGCCATCGAGGACTGGCAGCACGTTTACAGAGATAGCACTTATGTCCATAGAGTCAGATCGCTACAAACACATACTTATGAGGTCTTAACGTGTTTGCCTGCTCTGATACCAATTGAAAAAGAAGGGGCCTAACAACCTCACCCAATATTTCTTTTAGGCAATCTGTATGGACAAACTCCAATATAATTCCAAGAGAATCAACTAGAAATTCATACTCAATCAATGGAAATATATCCAAAAGTAGTATATCTATTTCACAATGTAATTAACAAATCAAACGAATAGAAATCCGCGAGCCTGATTATTATGTGAAACAACTTGAACGGTACCAAAGACCAATGTTCAAATGTCAATCAATTTATATCAACAACCAAAGGTTGGATTATCTAATTGATTGAACTACACACAACCTGTGATATTCCAATTATATAGAAAATATAATGCAGAAAAGAAATAACACAGACACCAGAAATTTTGTTAATGAGGAAACCGCAAATGCAGAAAAACCTTGGAACCTAATCCATATTTGAACACCATACTGTATTAAGCCGCTACAGACTCTAGCTTACTGAAAGTTAATTTCATACTGGAATGTAGTTGAGCTATAATCAATCTCACACTAATTAAGGTACAATCGCGTTCCTTACGCCTCTGAATCCCAGCAGGACTCTACGCACTTGATTCCTTAGCTGATCTCACCCGCAACTAAGAGTTGCTATGACCCAAAGTCGAAGACTTGATAAACCAATCTGTCATACACAGAAAAGTCTATTGAATAGATAAATCTGTCTCCCACAGAAATACCTATGAGTTTTGTTCCGTCTTTTGATAAATCAAGGTGAGCATGAACCAATTGATACACCAGACTTATATTCCCGAAGAACAACCTACTAATATCAATCACATCACAATAATCTTATTTGTATGGTAGGGAAACAAGATATTGTGGAATTACAAACGATGAAACGAAGATGTTTGTGACTACTTTTTATCTTGCCTATCGTAGATTAAATCTCGAGCAAATCTTAGAGAAGATAGCAATACGATAGAATAAAGCAAGATCAGAACACGCAACTACAGAGAAAATAGTTGGGTCTGTCT
The DNA here is from genome assembly GCF_003573695.1 of Papaver somniferum. Classification (NCBI taxonomy): domain Eukaryota; kingdom Viridiplantae; phylum Streptophyta; class Magnoliopsida; order Ranunculales; family Papaveraceae; genus Papaver; species Papaver somniferum. Next base: position 165,493,724 of record NC_039359.1, on the reverse strand, counting down.
TCACAATCCCAATGAAGTCGTTAAGTCGTTAACCTATAATGGTTTTAGGAAAAACCTAGGTTAAAGGAGAATCGACTCTAGTCGCAACTAGTATCACACAGAAGGTGTGGAGATTAGGTTTCCCAGTTGCTAGAGTTCTCCCTTATATAGTCTTCAAATCATAGTTTGCAATCAATGTTAAAAAAGCGGGGGTCTAACAACCACACCTAATATTTCGTTAGGAAATCTGAATGGACAAATTCCAATATACTTTCAGGAGAATCAACTAGACAGTCAGACTCAATTTAGAGAAAAGTATATGAAAGAGTTTATATCTCAATTACTCAATTCAATCTGCAATCAAACAAATAGGAATTTGCGAGCCCAGTTGAAAAGAGAAATAACTTGGACGGTATCACAAACCAAATCCAAGTGTTAATCAATTCAATCAAAAACCCAAAGGCCGGATTCAATAACTGATTGAACTTAGCGCACAACCTGTGATATTTATGTTATATAACAAAATATAATGCGGAAAAGAAATAACACAGAAACCAGAAATTTTGTTAACGAGGAAACCGCAAATGCAGAAAACCCCCGGGACCTAGTCCAGATTTGAACACCACACTGTATTAAGCCGCTACAGACACTAGCCTACTACCAATGAACTTCGGACTGGAATGTAGTTGAGCCATAACCAATCTCACACTGATCAAGGTACATTGCGCTCCTTATGTCTCAGAACCCCAGCAGGATTCTACGCACTTGATTCCCTTAACTGATCTCACCAACAACTAAGACTTGCTACGAACCAAAGTCGAATACTTGATAAACAAATCTGTCTCACACAAAAAAGTCTATTGATATAGATAAATCTATCTCCCACAGAAATACCTATGAGTTTTATTCCGTCTTAATATAAATCAAGGTGCACAGAAACCAATTGATAAACATGACTTATATTCCCGAAGAACATCCAAGTATTATCAATCACCTCACAATAATCTTAATCGTATGGAAGGAAAACAAGATATTGTGGAATCACAAACGATGAGACGAAGATGTTTGTGACTTCTTTTAATCTTACCTATCGGAGATAAGTCTCAAGAAAATCTTAGAAAAGATAGTACTCGATCACGATAGTATATGTAAGATCAGAACAAGCAACTACAGAAAAAATAGTTGGGTCTGGCTTCACAATCCCAGTGAAGTCTTCAAGTCGTTAAACTACATGGTTTTGGAATAAACCTAAGGTTAAAGGAGAATCGACTTTAGTCGTAACTAGTATCACACAATAGGTGTGGGGATTAGGTTTCCAAGTTGGTAGAGTTCTCCCTTATATAGTCTTCAAATCAGGGTTTGATAGCTTTGGGGAAAATAAATCAATATTCATCGTTAGATAAAATCCGATCTAAGAGCCAAGCTAAGTTTGATTGAAACCAAAGAAATATCTCTCCACCGTTATATGGAATTAGCTTTTTACACACAAATTAAGTTATGGGTGACCGTACCTAAACCTGTACATTTATATTTGGGTAACCGTACCTAAACCTGTACACTAGGCTGGCTCAACAATATTTAACTGAAGTTAGCCATATAAACACTTTCATATAAACCTTATTCATATTAACTACAAATAGTTCAAATGACTCAAATGAAACTAGTTATAGAGTTGTTCAATTGTTATATTTTCATAGAAGTATACAAGAACACAATTGAAACAAAATCGGTTTGATTCACTAGAATCAATTCATGAACATTATAGCCACGGTTTGCAAAATATTGCATTCCTTATTATATAAATGTATTTTTTCATGGAACAACCGATTCTAGGACATAACCCACACAAGTACGCAAACGGGTATGCATATCTAAGTATCCGGACTTGGAATGTGTCCGGCAGTACGCGAACGGGCATGCATACTATCACACGTCCAAAACATCAGTTGAATTCAGTACGCGTACGGGAACACGTACATTAGTTTTTGGACTTCAACTGAGTCCGCCAGTATGCGTACGAGTACGCATACCAAGGCTCCCGGACTTCACCTGACCTCGCCAGTGCGCATACGGGTATGCATACTATACCGGTCTTGGATCAACATTTATGCAAGTACGCGTACTATGTCTATAATCCAATATGATTAAGTGTTCCAAACTCTATTTCAATCATTGAAACATTCTTAGAGTATGAAAATAGTTTTTCACAAACTATTAGCATCAAAGTTATTTTCAAGTTATTGAAATAATCAATACAAAACATTTCAGGTCTACATCAAATGATTGTCTCACTTAAATCATGTAAGATGTTGCCAGGCGATTTTCACATGATCATCTTTTGACTTTCGTCGAGAATATAAGATGAACTTGGTTAAAGCGATAGCTTTCCAAAACATATTTCGAGAAATATGTAAGCGAGTTAAACTCAGCTCGGAATATCAAATGTGTATGATCGAATACTATATAGCTATACGACTTTTGTCTAAATATAAGAGATAGAGTAGAAATAGACTTTCCGAGTGATAGATGAGTTTCAGTATCTACATAACTTTTGTTGATGAAGTTCCACAAGCTCCCTTAGTATTTCTTCGTCTTCAATCGATGAACGCCGTGAATTCTAAAGCTCAACTATATAATGTATCCTAGTCCGAGACATAACTATAAGTAGACTAGAAATCAAGACTTATAGTTTTGGTCATTAAACTGGACAAACAAGCATGAGATAGCAACGCTTGCGAGTTTGACCGAGCAGTGCTCTAACAATCTCCCCCTTTGTCAATTTTAGTGACAAAACTATCAATACATATGAATTACAAAATAAATAAACTTTGTAGCTTCTCATCCAAATGCTTGATCTCCTTGGTTCTTCAACATTACTCGAAATCTTCGTCACTTCCAAGTACTGCAGTGATTCTGAACGTGTTCAACTCAGCATCAATGTTATTAAAGATCCGTACCCATAACAATGAGAAAACAGTTGCTCTCAATCATTGTTATACAGTGTCATAGTATTATTACACAACATCAAATTTCAATTGTATCACAACTTTGACAAAAATACTATGATGATATGTATCACCCCCCCTTAGTCAATACTTCATCTCACAATGAAAACCACTCCCCCTTACATAATTATCCGTCAACCATATGTATTTTTAGTGTGAAATACACATTAATTCTCCCCCTTTTTGTCGATAAAAATTGGCAAAGGTACGAAAACTAGTGGGATCCTAATGAAATTTTCATAGAGATACTTCATGACCAAATGATAACATATAAACTTTGTTTCGATGATTTCACATAGTCGAAACTTAGTGTATTCATCAAGAAGTTTATAGATATACAAGAAAACTCCTACGATATTCCACAACTGCACTCCCCACAAAGATTTGGCAATTAAGCACAAGTTCAATTAAGAACTCTCCCCCAAAAATGTCATTCCCGAAAGAACAACAAGAGCGACCTTACTTTTATAAGAAAAGAAGGATTTCTTTGGACATTAACAAAATACATGAAACATGAATTTGCATCAAAAATAACTCAATTAAATTAACCACAAGAGAACCCATTATTAACTTAATCGGAAATGCTGGACATAAGAGAACTTACGGAGCCACACAGTACTTTTACAAATATGTGGATCAGGGAAAGGACAATACTGCGGAATATTTAAAGATTCATTCTATTTTTCATCAGTATTTGCATAGAGACATGTGTCATGTTCGCAGGTTGTTCATTCCACATACCTTGTAATTTTGAGTAACTAGTGAGTGGGTGTAACTAAGTTGAGTTGGGTGTATTAATCCTAGGGGTTCCTTCTCGAGTCTAGCACTGAGTTATGATTATATTCTAACCGTTGATGTAACTGTTAAGGATTGGTCTATTAAAGGCCAATCATTCTTCTCTCCTGAATTAGGTAATGAAAACCAAATTTGAGTTCAATTGAAGTTTAGGCTCTGTTCATCAGAGAGAAGGTATCTTGCTACCATTGTTATCCAAAATTCATCTTGTAGTTGTACTAGATACTCTACAACATGTAATAGGCTTAACATTTGTAATCAAAATTTCATCCATCTTCCATCAATATTTGCATAATGACATAATAGGTTTAACTTTTGACATATATGACACAATCATAGTTCATGGACGCAAACATACATATCCCATAACAAGTTTTTGCAATATATAAAACCAACAAAGATTAATACTGCAAAATCATTTGCCCTTTTAAGGTAGAATCAATCTTTTTCGCATGGATTTACACCAAGAATACCTACCAAAGGCGTATAAAAAGATTTTCTTAACAAATAAGAACATACAAAGTCATTAACGACCATACACCATAGTATACATAAGATGATTGTGAACATTCAAGAACCCCATAGGAATGCATACTACTGCCCATCATTGAACTTCCTTCTTTGTGATTCACCAACAACATTCTTGTAAAATCTATAACTGAGATTAAAATAGAATTACTCCAAGAATCCAAGAGCCCAAGTCCAAGAGAAGTGGAACAAGTGCGGCGAAACAGAGCAAAACACTCAAAAATAAGAGACGGGACAAAGACCAATCTTAACTCATCCAAATTCAATAATTCTCATCTCCAATTTGGAGATAATTAAAAAAGGAAGAGAATGTAAAAAGAATGAGGTCATTTCGAGTTCGTACGAAGAAGTTACGGCCAAAACAAGTTTACCGAATATCGACGTCTACAGGCGAGTATGCATACGGGTTTGCAAACGAATTTTCGTGACCAGGAGAAGTACGCAAACGGGTTTGCATACTAAAATCCATCGACTTTTATTTTAAATGATGGTATGCATACCTGGTATGTGTACCATGAAGTCCAAACATCCCGAACTACTGTTTTTAAACCTAAACATTTAAGAACCTTAAACACAAATCAAGTTAGGTATAAACGAACGATACGCAAGGTACATGGATCATTATAAGTACTCTAAGCAAATGATAAAAACACAAATCATGCTCAAGTTTATAGACATACCTTTTAGGAGGATCTTGTCGTGAATCCTACGACATTACCAAATATTCAATATCATACCTAACACAATATGTGTGCTCCAATTCTCGTGCTTCCCTCACCGTATACTTAACATGGCATTCCTTGGTGAGGATTCACTTACAACACAATTAAGTTGTGTTGAAGTGAACATTGTCTTGCTCACCATAAGTAACCGAAACAAACTTTTTCGTAAATACAGAATTTTTACCATCTATAGTTTTTGGATTATCCTGTTTCATTTTTAGATTATCATGAAAGAGACCGCTTTTAGAACCTTTCACATCCAAACCCATCTTTCCAAAGAACTTTGTAAGTTCCAACATCATGGATACTGCCTTCTCCACAATCATGGAATTTTCTAGGAGATCATTCCTTTTCACACTCAAAGTATCATAGGCTTTCTTTGGTACCCATTTCTGAGTGCGTTTAGGAACAATATGAACCTTCTTCACATTTCTCTCTTCTAGATTTCTCGAAAGAGAATTGGATTGACTATTCTTTTGCAAGTTAGTATTTCTACAATTGGTAGCATCGGATCTTGTCTTCGTCTTGACGAAGTTATCCTTTTGATAACCGTTACGATTGTGAAAAGGATTCGTATGACGTTTACAGGCAAATCTAGGTTTATCACAACACTGATTCCTTTGCCTAAAGGTTGGATAATTACAACCTGTAACGTTAAGGGGATTAGTCTTAACATATGATCTTGGTTTCTCAACTTCTTGTGATTCCCAAACAATAACATCATGAAGTTTCTCATTCCTTATACGGAAACGATCTCCTTTCCAGGTGACCTTTATTTCCGCAATAGTGGCAAACATAAGGGATGTTCTTACCTCGATCCATGTGTGCTGACTTTGGAGGTTGATATACTTTGATCTTTTGAACTTTAACTGTCGGTGTAGGTATTTCACTTTTGTCATCAGTGGAAACCTTTTGTTGAGAATAATCACTGGCCTTGAAATTTTTTACCTCTTTTCTAGTACTTGGAGCATCTATTCCCTTATAGCCCAATCCTCGTGTATCACGATGATTTTTACTTCCTCCTAGCATTATGGTTAATTTGTTTGAACTAGAATTGAACTTTTTCAAGTCCTCTTCCAACATCTTGATTTTATCAAGAGCAGCTGTTAAATCAGCCTCGAGTTGCTTTTCTCGAGAAAGAAAACACTTTCTATGTCTTTGAAACAGCTCTGTTGAGAGTTAATCCTTGCTTCAGATTCAACAAGTTCTTCTTTCGACTTGAAGAGATTTCGACGAAGATTTTCACATCTTGACTCCTTTGAACGACATCTTCTTTACGATCTTTAAGTACAAATTTAAAATATTATAACCACAATCGTATCCCTTAAAGAGTTTTCTCATTTTCCTTTTTCTAGACAGAGAGGAGTCAGAAACTCAGTCAAGCAAGATGTTGACCCTTTTTCTTCATGAGTTGGTCAAAAAGCTTGATATACTGTGAGATTTCCTCATCAACACCTTGTCCCTCATCAGAATCACTTTCATTTGAAGGATCGTCTAACTGCTCATGTAGGCGCGCTTCCCAGTTATACACAGTTTCAGACAATTGAGAAGGTGTCGGAGACTTCTTAGGAAAAACAAGGCTTTGAACCAAATCATAATGTTTCTGAACTTGTGATGTGTTATCTGAGATATTATCATTCATAACCATATCGCTACAGACACAAATTTATGAGGTCTTAACGTGTTTGCCTGCTCTGATACCAACTGAAAAAGCGGGGGTCTAACAACCACACCCAATATTTCGTCCGGCAATATGAATGGACAAACTCCAATATACTTTCAAGAGAATTAACTCGATAGTCAGACTCAATCTTTAGAAAAGTATATCAAAGATTTATATCTTCAATCCGCAATCAAACAAATAGGAATTTGCGAGCCCGATTGAATAAGAGAAATAACTTGGACGGTATCACAAACCAATATCCAAGTGTCAATCAATTCAATCAACAACCCAAAGTCCGGATTCAAGAACTTATTTAGCTTAACGCGCAAACTGTGATATTTCTATTATATAACAAAATATAATGCGGGAAAGAAATAACACAGACATCATAAATTTTGTTAACGAGGAAACCGAAAATGCAGAAAAACCCCGGGACCTAGTCCAGCTTTGAACACCACATTGTTTTAAGACGCTATAAACACTAGCCTACTACCAATGAACTTCGGATTGGAATACAGTTGATCCATAACTAATCTCACACTGATCAAGGTACAGTTGCGCTCCTTACGTCTCAGAAACACAATAAGATTCTACGTACTTGATTCCCTTAGCTGATCTCACCCACAACTAATAGTTGCTACGACCCAAAGTCGAAGACTTGATAAACAAATCTGTCTCACACAAAAAAGTCTATTGATATAAATTTGTTTCCCCCATAAATACCTACGAGTTTTGTTCCATCTTATGATAAATCAAGGTGACATGAACTAATTGATAAATCGGACTTATACTCCCGAAGAACAACCAAGTATTATCAATCACCTCAAAATAATCTTAATCGTATGGAAGCGAAACAAGATATTGTGGAATCACAAACGATGAGATGCGGATGTTTGTGACTTCTTTTAATCTTACCTATCGGAGATAAATCTCAAGCAACTCTGATAAAAGATATAGTACTCAATCACGATAGTATAAGTAAGATCAGAACATGCAACTACAGAGAAAATAGTTAGGCCTGGCTTCACAATCCCAATGAATTCTTCAAGTCGTTAACCTACATGGTTTTAGAATAAACCTAAGGTTAAAGGATAATCGACTTTAGTCGTAACTAATATCACACAAGAGGTGTGGGGATTAGGTTTCCCAGTTGCTAGAGTTCTCCCTTATATAGTCTTCAAATCAGGGTTTGACACTTTCATATCAACCTTATTCATCTTAACTATAACTAGTTCAAATGACTCAAATAAAACTAGTTATATAGTTTCTCAATTGCTATATTCTCATAGAAGTATACAAGAACACAACTGAAACAAAATCGGTTCGATTCACTCGAATCAATTCATCAACATTATAGCCACGGTTTGCAAAAGATTGCATTCCTTTATTATATAAATGTATTTGTTCATGGCACAACCGATCCTAGAACATAACCCATCCAAGTATGCAAACGGGTACGCATACTTAAGTAGCCGGACTTGGAATGTGTCCGACCGTACGTGAACGTGTACGCATACTATCACACATCCAAAACATCAGTTGAATTGAGTACGCGTACGGGTACGCATACATTAGTTCCCGGACTTCAACTGAGTTCGCCAGTACGTGTACGGGTATGCATACCAAGGCTCCCGGACTTTACCTGCCTCGCCAGTACGCATACGGGTATGCATACTATACCGGTCTTGGATCAACATTTATGCAAGTCCGCATACTATGTCTATAATCCAATACGGTTAAGTGTTCCAAACTCTATTTCGATCATTGAAACATTTTGAGAGTATGACAATAGTTGTTTTCACAAACTATTAGCATCAAAGCTATTTTCAAGTTATTAAAATAATCAATACGAAACATTTCAAGTCTACGTCAAATGACTGTCTCACACAAATCATGTAAGGTGTTACCATGCGATTTTCACATGAATATCTTTTGACTTTCGTCAAGATTATAATATGAACTTGGTTAAATCAAAATCTTACCAACATATATTTCGAGAAATATGTAAGCGAGTTTAACTCAGCTCGAATATCAAATATGTATAATCGAATACTCTATAGTTATACGACTTTTGTCTCAATATAAGAGATAGCGTGGAAATACACTTTCCGAGTGATATATGAGTTTCGATCTCCAAATACCTTTTGTTGATGAAGTTCCAAAAGCTCTCCTTAGTAGTTCTTCGACTTTAATTGATGAACGTCGTGAAGTTTAAAGCTAAACTACACAATCTATCCTAGTCCGAGACATAGCTATAAGTAGACTAGAAATCAAGACTTATTGTTTTGATCACTAAACTTAACAAACAAGCTTGAGATAGCAACGCTTGCGAGTTTTACCGAGAAGTGCTCTAGCAAATGTTACCTTAGTAACAAAGCATTCAATATTCACCGTTATATCGAACTTAATTTGTTACACACAAATGAAAAGTGACTTCATTTAGATATGGTTAACCGTACCTAAACGCGTGCACCTTGTTGGATCAACAATAGTTAACCGAAGTTAGCCATATGAACATTTTCATATCAACCTTGTTCATCTTAACACAACTAGTTCAAATGACTCAAATGAAACTAGTTATAGAGTTGTTCAATTGTTTGTATTCTCATAGAAGTATACAAGACACAATTGAAGCAAAATCGATTTTGATTCACTCAAATCAACTCATAAACATTATAGCCACGGTTTGCAAAAGGTTGCGTTCCTTAATTTATAAATGTATTAGTTCATGAACAAACCGATTTTAGAACATAACCTACTCAAGTATGCAAATAGGTACGCATACCTAACTGGCCGACTTGGTCTGGGTTCTCCAATATGCGAACGGGTAGGCATACTGTTGTACACCACCAAACTCAATTGAATTCCCGGACTTTGAGCTTACGCTGGCATGCATACGGGTATGGATACTAAGTTCCCGGACTTTCAACTAACCAACCAGTACGCATACATGTATGCATACTATGGTTCCCGGACTTGGAATAACTTGCAACAGTTAGCATACAAGTACGGACATTGTCCTATATCCAATCATGGTTAATTGTTTTAAACTCCCATTTCAATCATCGAAACATTCTTAGAAGACGACAATAGTTGTCTCACACAAACTATTAGCTTCAAAGTAATTTTACAAATGATCGACATATCAATACGAAACATTTTGAGTCTACATAAAATGACTGTCTCATACAAATCATGTAAGTTGTTACCATGCGATTTTCACATGATCATCTTTTGACTTTCGTCAATGATATAAGATGAACTTGGTTAAAGCGAAAGCTTACCAACACATATTTCGAGAAATAGGTAAGCGAGTTGAACTCAGGTCGAAATATCAAATGTGTATAGTTGAAGTCTATATAGCTATACGACTTTTGTGTCAAAATAGAAGATAAAGTAGATAGACTTTTGAGTGATAGATGAGTTCAAGTCTCCATATACCTTTTGTTGATGAAGTTCCACAAGCTCCCCTTAATAGTTCTTCGTCTTAATTCGATGAACGCGGTGAAGTCTAAAGCTCAACCATATGTATTTGTAGTATGAACTACACATTAAATTCTCCCCCTTTTGTCAAATAAAAATAGGCAAAGGTACGAAAACTAGTGGGATCCTAGTGAAATTTTCATAGAGATACTTCATGACCAAAAGAGAACAACATATCAACTTGTTTAGATGCAATCATATATCCGAAACTAAATGCATTCATCAAGGAGTTTATAAAGATATAAGATAACCCCTACAATATTCCACAGTCGCACTCCCCAAAAAGATTTGGCAATTAAGCACAAGTTCAATTAAGAACTCTCCCTCATAAAATGTCATTCCCGAAAAAACAACAAGAGCGACCTTACTTTCACAAGAAAATAAGGATTTCTTTGGACATTAACAAATCACATGAAACATGAATTTGTATCCAAAATACTTAATTAAATTAACCACAAGTGAACCCATGATTAATTTAATTGGAAATGCTCACATAAAATAATTTACGGAGCCGCATAGTATTTACACAAAGATGTGGATCAGGGAAGACCATTACTGCGGAAGAAACAAAGATTCATTGTATCTTTCATCACTATTTGCATAGAGACATATAATATACTTAACTTTGTAAACAAAATTTCATCCTATCTTCCATCAATATTTGTATAATGATATAATAGGCTTAACTTTTGTTTGTCAAAAGTTCATTCAATCTTTTGTCAATATTTGCATAATGACATATGAAAGACTTAACTTTTGACATATATGGGATAATCATAGTTCACGGACGCAAACACACATATCCCATAATAAGTTGCAATATATGAAATCATAAAGATTAATACTGTAAAATCATCTTCAAAAAAAACTTTAGAATTTTAAATAAATCTAAAAACATTACAAGATGAAAATCGTTGGAAATAGCCATGTGTACTCACAATAATGACTATTCCAAACCTTAGTTATCCTTCTTAAAACACAAGAATAAATTCTCATAAGAAGATTCCTAGACAATAAGACAAACTCGAAATGCACATATAAGATGATTTCTCCTTAGAGGGTAGAATCAATCTTTTGTCTCACGGATTTACACCAAGGATAGCTACCAAAGGCGTATAAAAATATTTTCTTACAAAGAAGAACATACAAAGTCATAATGACCATGCACCGTCACATAAGGTGATTGTGAACATTCAAGAATCCCATAGCAATGCGTACTACTTCCCATTATTGAACTTCCTTCTCTGTGATTCACCAAAAATATTCTTGTAAAAGCCAAAAATGATCTTAGAAGAGTAGTACTCCAAGAATCCAAGTGCCCAAGTCCATGAGAAGTGGAACAAGTGCGACGAAACGGAGCAAAACACTCAAAAAAGGAGACGGGACAAAGACCAATTTTGACTCATCCAAATTCAAGAATTCTCATCTCCACTTTGAATATAATTCAAATAGGAAGATAATGCAAAAAGAATGAGATCATTCCGAGTTCGGACGAAAAAGATACGACCAAAACAAGTTTAATGAATATCGACGTCTGCAGGCAAGTATGCATACAATATGCATTTGAATTTCCCTGGATTTTATTACAAAAAATCATTTGTAAACTGGTATGCATACCTGAAGGCCAAAACATCCCGAACAACTATTTTCAAACCGGAACACTTAAGAACCTTAAACGCAAATAAAGTTAGGTAGACATGAATGATACACAAGGTATATACATCATCATAAAAATTTCTCAAGTTTAGAGACATACCTTTTTAGAAGAATCCGATCGAATTCTACAACGTTACCAAACATTCAAAATCATACCCAACATAATACGTGTGCCCCAATTTTTGTGCTTCCCTCACCGTATATATAACAAGGCATTTCTTGGTGAGGATGCACTTTCAACACAATCAAGTTGTGTTGAGGTGAACAATGTCTTGTTCACCATGGCACCAAGAAAGAGTTTCTTTCCAACTACTTTTTCATTCAACAAAGTTGAGAAACATCCAAAAATCTATTTTTACGAGTTTTACAAAATACGTTAGAGAGATACCCAAAAATTTGAGTCCTTGATGTCTCATTTTAAAACTTAATAAAAACAATGTCTGCAGATAATGTTTAGTACTGCGTACTGAAACTCTTTTATAAAAAGAGACGTCCTAACTCTTTCATAAAAGAAGACAATACTATTATCTTGATTGGGTGTATCAGGAATTGACCAAAGAAATGAATCATGCTTTGAGATGATGTAGTCAGAAGACTGAGATTTAAACTCCTCTTGTAATTCGTTTAGTTTGTCACAACCAAATGGATTACCCAGAGTAGGAGCATTGCTCTTACTAATTAGTAAATCAAGATCAACCTCAACATGAATATTATTCATTATAACTTGGTTTAGCTTATCAGGAGATTCTTGCTCTTTCTGGAGGTATAACTCAACATCAAGAGATAAGCTCTCAAGCTTCTTTTCAAACCCTGAAAACACTTCAAGGGATTTTAAATCTGGTGGAGGTTTAGATAGAATTTTCTCTACAGATTTTATTAAATCAGTCATGGAAGAGAATTCTGAAATCCCTAGATCTGGTGGTGCGTTTATTGAGATAGCATTACTGTCCATAGAGTCATATCGCTACAACACAGACTTGTAAGGTCTTAAACATGTTTGCCTGCACTTATACCAATTGAAAAATCGGGGGTACTACAACCACACCCAATATTTCGCTTAGAAATCTGTTTGGACAACTCCAATATAATTCCAAGATAATCAACTTAATAGTCAGACTCAATCAATGGAAATATGTCCAAGAGTTGTATCTCTGTTTCACAATATAATCAGCAAATCAAACAGATAGAAATCTGTGAGCCTGATTATTATGTGAAACAACTTGAACGATACCAAAGACCAATGTTAAAGTGTCAATCAATTTATATCAACAACCAAAGGTTGGATTATCTAATTGATTGAACTACGCACAACCTGTGATATTTCTACGCACAACCTGTGATATTCCGAATCCCGAGGTAAAAACTTTTTGTTATCAGATTCTGATAACATTCCCTCTAAAGTGACAGTTGACACTATGTCAGAATCTGAAATGGAGCTCACCAGAACTTTAAAAAAATCTACTGAGATTATTGATGTTCAAGCCTCTAAAATTAGATCTCTTGAAGAAAAATATGCTCAACTCACTGATGAACTTGAGAAGTCTCTTTATAGAGAACGAGAACTCTATAGTATCGTAGAGTCTTTTTATAACAATATCAGAAAACTTGTTCAAGAAACTAATCTACAGTGCGAAAAGAATAGTATGCTTGAAGATATTGTTGAAAAAGACTTTATTATAGAAGAACATTTAATCAAGACTCATTCATCATAATTGAACAACTTCCGTGTTGAAAAAGAGAAACTGGTTGCATCTCTATTACTATCCCAGGAACAGTGTAAATCCTTGAAAAGGGAAAACTCTGTTTTAGTGAGTAACTATTCTTTTGTGCCTATCTCTAATACTCATGTGGTATTACCTTGCATGAAGAAAATTACTCCAAAGGAAGTGTCTGCTAAGAAATGTTTGCATGACTTGCGATTTTCCAAAGAGTCTATGAGTCTAAAACGGGATCCTTCTGATATTTTTTATCCACGAACCCGTTCTTTCTGCGAGAAAAAGAATCATAATGTCCTACATTGTTTTCCTAGAAAGAAACAAATTTCTGATCTTCAAAATCCACTTCTTTTTACTGTCGACAGAGTAAATTGTCTGACGACATCTACAATGGAGTTCATTCCTGTAGAAAACCAAAACTCTCATAAAAGAGGTTTCCAAGAGCACTCGTCTAGAAATCTCTACAGGAATCATGTCCCTCTTTATGATGCAAATTCATACGCCAAAAATATACACATTCCCAGTGTTTATGAGAATAAGTTTGGGAGCCGATCTCTAGAGGTCCTAGACTTAATCCTCAGAAAAATTCTTCTGATGGATATTCAAAAAGGTTCATGTCTAATTCTTCTGGAATAAGATATAACCAAAGGAAGGTAAGGAATATACAACACGAACAATTAGAAGGTATTTACAACTCTTCCCTCAATTCTAATAATGAGATTACATCTCACTCAACTACCTAGTTCTAGGAATATTCATCCTTGTATCTAACTTGGGAGTTGCAAGGATGATATTTGCGGGATGCTCAAGTTTGTTATATATTATCGTCTGATCTTGTGTTTGTATTAATGTTGTTTTCTTCATTTACGATGTTGAGTCATATATTGACTCCCACTAACTAATGCATCTTGTTGAATAACAAAGTGTATTTCCTTATTTTGGATCTCTCCTGAGCCATTAAATTTCTATAACCGGTCCGCGGACGTCTGTGTTTTCTTCCTCTTTAAAGTTTATAGGGTTTCCATAACAAGGGTTTTCTTCTCTTGTTCACAAATATACATACACACACACACACACACACACACACACACACACACACACACACACACACACACACACACACACACACACACACACACACACACACATATATATATATGTAATTCTTTTATTTTAAAATAAAAATAAAAATATGGAGAACTCTTCAAGATCTCAGGAAGTGGTAAATCTTGATATGGAAGAAGACATTAAATGATGCAGTTCGGTTCAAGAACTTGTTTTGAAGAAGATGAATGCAAGAAAAGAGTACAACTCTTGGATTGCTGAATCAGTCAAGGATTTAATTAACTTTCAAAATTGTTCAAAGGTCGAATTTGCAAACCTTCGGCTCCAAATAAAGCATCTTTTTGATGGTCAAACCAAAATCCCTGAGAATCAAAAAGTCTTGATACGGAACCAGAAGAATCTCATCTCTGATTGCATCAAGGCCAGACAACTTTCTCGAATTGTTGATCGAAAAGTGAATGTTATAACTCATGAACATGGAGTTTTTGCGGTCAAGGTGATCAAGGATATCGATAATACCTTTTATGATGGAGTCATGGAGAGGTATGAAGTTATCAAAGAAGCTCTATAATGTCTAGGAAACTTCTTATAAGAATTTATTCTTATGTTTTAAGAAGGGATAACTAGGGTTTGGAATAGCAAATATTGTGATTACACATAGATATTGCCAACGATTTTCATCCTGCAATATTTTTAGATTTATTTATTTAAATTCTTAATTATTTGGAAGATGATTTTGCAGTATTAATCTTTATTGGCTTTATACATTGCAAAAATATGTTATGAGATATGTGTGTTTACGTCCGTGGACTATGATTATCTCATATATGGTCAAAAGTTAAGTCTATTATGTCATTATGAAAATATTGATAAAAGATAGAATGAACTTTTGAATATTCCGCAGTATTGATCTTTCCCTAATCCACTTCTATGTGAAAGTATTGTATGGCTCCATAAGTTTTCTTATGTTGAGCATTTCCGATTAAATTAATCATTAAGGTCTTCTTGTGGTTAATTAATTAGAATTTTCTGGATAAAAATTCATGTTCCATGTAATTTGTTAATGTCCAAAGAAATCCTTCTTTTCTCGTAAAAGTAAGGTCGCTCTTGTCGTTCTTTCGGGAATGACATATTATGGGCGGAAGTTCTTAATTGAACTTGTGCTTATTGCCAAATATTTGTGGGGAGTGCGGTTGTGGAATATTGTAGGAGGTATCTTGTATCTTTATAAACTCCTTGATGAATACACTAAGTTTCGAATATGTGAAATAATCGAAACAAAGTTGATATGTTCTCTTTTAGTCGTGAATTATCTCTTTGAAAATTTCATTATGATCCCGTAGTTTTCGTACCTTTGCCAATTTATATTGACAAAAAGGGGGAGAATTATTTTATAGTTCACACTACATATGGTTTACGGATCATTATGTAAGGGGGAGTGATACATATCAATACAATATTATTGTCAAAGTTGTGATCTATATAATAATACTACGACACTATATAACCCTAATTTCAAAAGTTCGATGAAAAGAGGGATTTCTCTTAAAATAGAGGGAAACGAGCCTCTCCCCATTCACTTGGCATGTCCTATACACATATCTCAACCCTTTTTATCTCATCACTCTTCAACAAAAACGATCTCATAAGGGATTTTAACCAAAATATCCTTATTTCACAATTTTGAGTATTTTTAAAGAAGAAGACCCTAATACAACCAGAGAACGACCAAATACTCCTCCAATGATTCCAATTGCCTCATGCACGTGAATATTAGAGAATAATGAGATTGAAATAGAACCCAGAAAAGCAGAATTTCAGAGAAAATAAAGGGAATTTAGCTCAAACTGGGAAGTTCGAGTTCGTAATCTCCAAAAGCAGGACCAGACACGTGCCTCTCTCCCTTTATCAAGCCGTGAACATGCCGAGGGAATCTCATGGTCTCTCTCATGCCAGGTAAAATCAAGCTCATAATGGTTTTTGATGAAAATATCCTTAAGTTTCAAAAGTAGGTATTTTATTCAAAAAAGGGTGTCTGATCGGTACAAGGAACTAAAAATGCTCTCGTCACATAAGGTGCCGACCCCACAAGATAGATGCACACCTTCCAAGCCTCTCCGGAGTATGGAGTCAGATGCGAACAAAATAGAAATTAGGGTTTAGGCACAGTACAATCCTGAATTCAGAATTTACATGGGATAAGGACTCTGTAACTACAAAAGTAAGTGCCTATCTTTTCTCACGAATCTTCACCAACATCAATGCCAGTCAGGAATCCATTCAAAAACTCTCTCATCCCCACATACTCACCTGTACAAATTCGGAAGCTCAAGGATGCACAAAAGAAGTCGGGTTTTGGCCAAGTAAACCCTCATTAACAATTTTATTCGATCAAGACGAGAATTTGTCTCATCAAGACTCCATTATCATGCCATTAACGCCTGCCAACACAGAATCCTAAGAGGTTCCCAAGTTCAGAGTCATAACAATCCAAGGCTAACCACCAATTCGTGGACTCTGCAAGTGGATTGTAATTTCGCGCCTGAACGATTCGTAACCATCTATATATTCATCATAGAACAATCAACGTTCTACTCTGAGTAGGGGACTTAATGTAGATGGTGAAATTTGTATAAGGGGCAAAAGTGTCATTTCAAGACCATAAACAAAATTTAACTTTCACATGAGAGATTAAGCCCTTGGTCCTCAAGGAACTCATGGCCATGATTTCTAGTATACGTGTCCGCGAGACATTGCTGGTCGTGATGTCGTGAATCCTAACGCACATCCTCGACGAGATACTGCTGGTCATGTAGGTTCCGTAGAGCGTAAAACGTCCCTGACAGACCTATAAACCATAACATCCACAATTCCAGCACGTCCTCGTGAGACGCAGCTGATTGTGATGCCATGATTACTAGTATACATCCTCGACGAGATACTGCTAGTCATGTAAGCTCTGTAGACGCGTAAAAAACATCCCCGGTGGAATTATGACCCAGAGCGGAGACATATATGTCTCCTGTAAGCACGACTCACCATATTTGAGATAAATGACTGATTCTTAGTACATCATCGCGAGATACACTGGTCATGTCTATTCTAGGATCTGACTCGACTTACCGAGGCTTCTGAATAATTCATAGTACATCCTCGCGAGATACATTGGTTATTCTGCCTCTGGGCCCTTTCGACAGACTCCTAGAACGTTCTTTCGAGATACACTGGTCTTGTCGGCCCCATCATATAGAAACAATTGATTTCTAGCACATCTCTGCAAGATACGCTGGTCAAAGACAAGTGAGCCAAAGTCTCGCAGAGACATTAATCGGGAGCACAAAGCCCTTTGTCTCTTCAGGATGAATCCTGGCTAACCACAGAGATATTTGGATCCGTCAAAAAAATCTTGGAGAAAATCGCATCTCTCATCAAAATCCCGAAGGGATTCACATCTCTCCTCAACATCTCAGAAAGATTCATATCTCTCTGCAAAAAACCAGAGAGATTCACATCTCTCCTCAACATCTCAGAAAGATTCACATCTCTCTGCAAAATCTCGGAGAGATTCACATCTCGTCACAAAATCTCAAAGATATTCACATCTCTTTTCAAAATCCCGGAGAGATATACATCTCTCCGCAAAATCTCAATGAGATTCAAATCTCCCGGGAAATCTCAGACATGGTCGAATATTCCCCATGATATGCACACACACCTAGGGGGTCAAGCCTATTTCTCAGCCTCTCAAACACGCTCACGACTAGTAAATTGAGCATGAACTATACATGTCTATACAAAAACGTGAATAAGCTCTATTGAGCTCCGCATGCTCAACAAAAGGACCCACAAACAATAATACGGTCTCCATATGACATATGTAACCGACCATGGAGAGAGGGAGCTCAACCACAGATCCTCTCACACTCTGCACACGATTCCTGAGGCATTCCATGCTTTTTCACGTGACTCATCCTAGTCATTCTCACAAATCAGAAAATATTTGTCTATCTTGGCCGACTCGGGTAAAGAGAATAGTTCTCTACCAACACATCATCACAAGGCTGAGTCAGCTTCACACAAATTGGGGGATATCAATTAGGGTTTTGGTCGGGCGGTCTACGACACGTGTGAGAATTACCTGGCATATTTCTTACCACATAAGAGAGTAAAAGCGGTGGAATAATGAGATAAACTCAACCTAGTTTATCTCTATCTATTCCTGAAGAGACGGGAGGATTGCTCCGCACGGCACAACAAGCAATCCTTATCTTCATCGACCTGAGATCAGAGAATTCAGCTATAAATAGGTCATCAATTTCTCCAAACTAAGACTCAACTTTCTCATAAGCTCTTAGAGAAACTACAAGCTATATGATCTCTCTCTTCATCCGCTTCCCTCCTTAAAACCGGCCCTAAGCCTCCTTCCATGTGACTAAAAAAGCCTTTAAACGGCCATTGTGCGTGGTTTAGGCGAAGACTACTCTCGTAACTCACTTTCAAAACCCTAGAATCCCACTTTAGCCTTCCATCGATTTTAGGTAACTACAAAAACATTAAATCTTATCCTCGAAAAAGTAACTGATATCATAAATTCTAAACCTTTCGGTTCAAGAATCGTGAATGTTGATCGCAATAAAACATGTTCCAAGGTTATCAGTTATTTTCACTCCAATAATGACCGAGTTATTGATAAAAAGTACACAAATTCTCCTATAAAAATTGGCAAAATCCTTATTTTAAAACTTAGATTCCGAAAAATCTCTCGAAGCTTCTCAGGAAAGTTCATAAATTTATCGTTGTATTGACCATTTGTCAGGACGATTTATATTGGGTATAGATTTTTGGATCCCACGATAAACTTTATGCTATAAAAATAAATATTGGACAGATTTAGGGTCACAGTGTACATTATGAATCAATAGACAAATGTGGGTTACATAAGTAGATTTTGGGTATGGGACACAAAGTATTGTGGGTTATGAAGCAGATTCAGGATTACAATGAAGGTTAGGTTTTAGATTCAACATCAATTTTGGGGTTGAATTTTGGATCAATGGCAATTTTTGATCATAATGTAGATTTTAGATCAAAGACACTGACAACGAGGTAGATTTTAGGTCATTGACATATTTTAAATTGTATGAGTAAAATGTGGGTTACCTGACATATTTTGGGTTACATGATAAATTTTGAATCGCCTAATAAATTTGTATCACGCGGTGCATATTTTAGGCCATTAT
The DNA here is from genome assembly GCF_003573695.1 of Papaver somniferum. Lineage (NCBI taxonomy): Eukaryota > Viridiplantae > Streptophyta > Magnoliopsida > Ranunculales > Papaveraceae > Papaver > Papaver somniferum. The sequence continues at coordinate 165,473,873 of NC_039359.1, read as the reverse complement.
GGCAATTTCATGCCATGCAGATTGTGCGTCACACAAAAATTGTTAGTTCACTAGGTAATAGTGGGCCAATGCTCATTTTCAACGCAAGGCTGATTTTAGGTCATTTTTTTTTTGAAGCATTTGGGTCATGTTTTGATATTCTGAACAAACGGGTAGATTTTAGGCTATGGTGCAAATTTTTTGTTGTAGTGGTAGATTGTAATCTACAATGGTGCAACTCTCTGCAACTAAAAAAAAGCTCTAGTCTCACCTCTCTCAACTTCCTTCTCTATACCAACCCAAAATCTCCATTTTGCAACTGAAGTAGACTTTAAAACGATCATCTTCTTGGTTCAGGGAAGGTCTATTCCTAATTAATGTTTTGCATTATATCATTTACCTCTCTAACTCTACCTCATTCTCCGTCTATAACAAGTCTAACAATTGTTCAGAAAATTCAAAACTATCACACTTGAAACTCTCTAACTCTACCTCATTCTTCATCATCTACGACAAGTCTAACAATTGTTCAAAAAATTCAAAACTATCACACTTGTAACTAACAGAATTGCCAGCTTAGGCTAACCCCTATGGGCTAAATTGAACTGCTAGATTGGCCAAAAAGTGTTGCAAATCAAGAAAAAAGTGTGGGAAAAAAGTTAACACTAGTTTTGGATACTTCCCTATCCTAGCAACTGCTCGCAGTTCAACTAGCAGCGAGATTGAAACGTTGAATGATTCAGCGCTCAAAAAGTGATACAAACGCTGAACGATTCAGCGCTGTGAGAATAATTTTCTGATCTAACGGTTGAGATTTAAAGCGCTGAACCGTTCAGCGCTGGTGGTGAACCAAACAACATTATATGGTGGTCCCAGATGACGTGGTCTTCTTATCTAACTGCTAGACTAGCCATCCCATAGGACTTAAAAGATTTCCCTAGCTGACGTGGATTGCCAATCTAGCTGCTAGATTAGAAGACCATAGGATTTAGCCTTATCAAAATCGAAATCGGTCGACATCAAATTCGAACCGATTTCTTAGTTGTTCTGTAAATGAAAAACCAAATATCATAGTTTCAGTTCTGGTTTGTGGAAAAAACAACAAAACCGAACCAGACCGTTTCTTGTACAACCCTAACATTGGCATAGTTGCTTTTGTCTTTGATCAAGCGGGTCTGATTAACAAATACCTAATCATCAGCCACGTGTCTTCACTACTCGTTTTTAGGTTACCCCCAAATCAAATGGCAGTACCGTAATTACACTAATCGTATATAATAAGCTTCCCAAAGGAGGTTCTGTTTATATATCTCCTTCTACTCTCAAAACCTCTTCAATTTCGTTTGGGTCTTCTCTCTCTAAAAAAACACACACACGCAAAACTATCTAGGGTTACTCTTTTTCTACTCAGCCGAAATGAGGTGAGCAGCGTTAACTCCAGTATTTCTCCGTTTCTTAGATTAGGGTTTTGATTCTGTCTTTTATTGTGTTAGGGTTTTATGCTTTGACTCGGGTTTCAGTTTTACTTGTGCTCTGTCTGTCTATATGAGTTAGGGTTTCATATACTTGGGTAAGTTAAAGTGAATCCCTGAAGTATGTAAGTCATTGGAAGATGATCCGCGGAAAACTAGTCGGCGGCCGGCCTTTGAAACGAAGACCTACAAGTATCTCTCTCAGACTGTGAAAGTCTGAAGAGTCAAAAAAGTTTGACCCAGGTCATGGTTATTATTAGATGCTGTTAGTGTCCTTGTTTAGTCCACGGAGACTCGAGTTAAAAGATCTTGGTGGTTAAGATCGCGATTGTTAGTTCAACTTCGAGATTTGAAATTGTTGTTGGTTTAGATGAAACCCTAAGTTCAATGTCAGAACTACTAATGTCTTATTAGAAACCATGATATTTGTTTTCCTTGTTAGAAACCATGTTTTATTAGTCTTTTGGTAAAACGTTTTCTTACCAGGATTGTTAAGGACACATTATGTGAAATTAAATTAACACTGTTGAATAACTTGGACTGTTTCTATTTTTTTTTCTTTCACAAGGAGGATTCATATTTGTAGACATTGTTTGATTTTACAGACCATGTCTTATCTTTTTGCTGCCTTCTTGGCATTTTGTAATCATATTAATATATTCCTGAAAGCACTTCTGTTTAGTAAGGCATGCGAAAATCAGAAGTGTGATGATTTTGTTTGACCTTTTATACACATTTGCTTATGTTTTTTTTTTCTCAAATGGATCCGATTTTGTAGTCGTCATCCTCAGGTGAAGTGGGCACAAAGGGAAGATAAGGTTTACCTTACAGTACTTTTACCTGATGCTAAAGATGCAAAAGTAAATGTCGACCCTGAAGGAGTGTTCACCTTCTCTGCTTTAGCTGGTGCAGAAAATCATCAGTATGAGTTGAAGTTGGATCTGTTTGAAAAGGTCAATGTCGAGGTAAGGACATAGTAGTTTCTGATGTTGGTTGATTATCCTGTTGTGTCTACCTCATTCACATAGTTATTATCTATGTGTTTGCTGTCCTGATTTTATCATTGTTAATGTTTCCAGGAAAGCAAACTTAATATTGGTGTGAGGAGTATTTTCTGTGTTATTGTGAAAGCAGAGAATGGGTGGTGGAAGAATCTGTTACGTGGTAGTGAGAAGCCACCACACTACCTAAAAATTGATTGGGACAAATGGGTCGATGAAGATGAAGCAGACGGTCTGATGATTATTCAATTTTTTGTTGGTTCTCATAGTCTTCTAATTGCTGTTTGTTTTCTATGTGGTTTCACTGAAATTTTGGATGTTGTTTTCAGAAACACCTGATGTTAATACAGGAGATATGGATTTCTCGGTATGGTGTCGAATCCTCCAAATGCATTTCTCTTAAAGTTTTCCTTGATGATGACCTAAACTTGTATTGATTTTGTTTACAGCAACTCGGCGGCATGGGCGGCATGGGAGGAATGGGCGGCATGGGTGGAATGGGCGGCATGGGAGGAATGGGTGGAATGGGCGGCATGGACATGGCCAGCTTGATGCAAGGCATGGGTGGCATGGGTGGCATGGATATGTCCGGCATGGGTGACATGGGTGATATGGGTGACGAGAGTGATGATGATGGTAGTGGATCTTGACCCTTTATTTCATCTAAAGTATTTGTTAATTATATGCATACATATTTCTCATTGAACCATGATTCTTTTCAAGTCTTTTGATCCTTCCCAACTTAAAGAACAACCCGATGATCAAGATTGGTAATTCAGGTCTTTTAACTGCCAAACCTGACTTGTTTGACCATTCTTCTTAGATAATGAAGTGGAGAAGCCAGGAGAAGTAGAAGTTGCAGCTAAAGACGTTCAGAAGACAGAGGCTGCTCCTTCCCCAAGCACATAAAGAGTGCTCATTTTAGTCAACTTAGCATTTTCGTTATCAGTGAGTTGTCATTTCCAGATAAACTTCAAAATGGAATTGGGTTCTTATTTAGAGTGACAGATGGTGCATCTTGAGATTATTTTGTTATTGGTTCTCCCCTGACCATGCATCATAGGCGTGTTCAGCATTATTGTGTACTTCAGCAGAATCTATGTTTCTCTGGTACCAGTTTAGTTCAATTTTACAGCAACTTACTTTTGTTCTCTCGTAGTTGTAGAACTACTTAGAATTATGCGGCTGCTATCAAAACAAGTAACTGAGTTGCCCTATACCTTTCCCGCATCACCCGAAATGTTTGATACTCATTTATGACCTATATGACCGGCGAAGGATAAAACGCACACATCAACTATTTCGATTTGTATGCTAAGAGCAACCACAGTCACGACCAAATTTGGGTACTAAACCCAAATTTGGTCCCAGAAAGTATCGCAGTGGTGAGGAGTAAACCCAAATTTGGTCGCCAAATTTAGGGTTTGAGACCAAATGTGGTCGTCGGCCCAGACTAAAAAAGATATAGTGGGACGGAAGTATTAGGAGCGAATGATATCAGGCGTAAGTTTAATCACCGTATACAATCAGGCGAGCATATAATCACCGTATGAGTCAGGCGCATGTATTAACTCCGCCCCCTTCAAACGCGTCAGACGATGTTAATACTTACGCCTGAAATGGGACGGATGTATAAAGGGCGTATGAATGAGGCGCAATTATAAAAAACGTCTGGGTTGGGCGCATGTATTGTGAGCGTCTGTGTCTAGGCGTATCTTTAATGTACGTCTCTTGTCCATCTACCCTCCGCGTTTCTTCATTAGCTTCTATCAAACACAAATGAAGTTGCATTTCTCACTGAAGCTGGTTGTTCTTATCGAAAGGAAAAAAATCTGAGAAGGGTTCACAATGGTTGGAATAAAAGCCAGCAGTGGTGATGGTTTTGAAAGCTAGATGGATTTTTGGAGTTCAGGCATGAGTAATGATTTAATAAACTTGGGATAATGATGACCTAACAGCATCAACAGTGGATACAGGAGATGCTGATGTTGCTTCCATTGTTCCAATTGGTTGATGGCTGCATACAAAGGAAGAATGGATCCTCAAATTTGCTCGAGTATGGTACTGGCCGTTGATTCGTACAACTGAATGAGAGATAAAGTTCACGGCAACAGAACGAGATGCAGAGTGTTAACTGGTTGCTCGAGCTGTGCTATTGCCGGAAGATGGAGAAATGGAACAGTGGCGTCAGGGGTTGTTGGCCGATGGTGCTGTGACTGATATGGCATTGCTCGTGTTATGCTCGAGTTTGAGAACTTTTGGAAAGAATGATGGGTTGGCTGATATTAAGCTACTGCAATCGTCGGTGTTGGAAAAAGAAGAGACGAAGAAAGATGTTAGACGAATTGGTTTCACGACACAGACGCAGTTTCTATCTGCGTTTGAATGAGACGCCATTTGTAACTCCGTCCCAGCAAACGCAATTACCATCTACGTCCCGTGCACGGCGTGAATAATACCTACGTCCCATTCAAGCGCGCATTATACCTCCGTTTCATTCAGACGCATATTATGAACACGCTCCATCAAGAAACGTGGATATAAGTTGCGTCCCGCATCAAGCGTGGATATAAGTTCCGCTTCACCAAAATTTGGTATTCTCCCACTGGGCTTGAACACACGGAAAACCAAATTTTTTTGGTTTTTAATCTGGCTTTTGGTATTTGGTCCATCTCATGACTGTGGTTGCTCTAAATAGTATAGTACTCCCTCCGTTTCTTGAAAAGAGATACTTTCAATTTGGTCTAAAAACCTAAAAATAAAAAAGTGAAAGTATAAAATAGAGGGAGTACAACCGGGTATTCCTTTTCGTTAATCTTTTACCACGGACGTTGCATCTAACAGCTACAAATGAATCTAGTTCCTGATTTACTTTTAGAGCGAGTTTATTGGACCCTGTACAGTCAGGTTATCCTCAGTTATTTCCAAGCAGGGCTGAATTGGGTGCCATGACATATTTTATACCCACACCCAAAAATATATGTGGCTTCCAAAAATGAGGGTGAAATATCTATTTTATCCTTCTCTAATAACTAAACCTAAAATCCAAATACTAATCGAGTGAGGCCCCTATTCACAACTCAAAACAAAACTCTTCTTTTTTCCCCCCTCTCCTCTCTCTGTACCTCCATCTTCTCCATTAAGGACTCAGATGAGATTTTTTTTCTCCTCAACCGATTCTTCGCGTAATTGAATCGACGATTAACGATTAACTTCTTCTACAAACATGGCTCGTACAAAGCAGACAATTAGAAAGGCAAATCAAATACCTAATCTGGTAGATGCAGTTAATGCAGCGAAGGAGCATCAGAGACTGAGCAAAAAATCAAATCAGCCGGTGAAGGAAATGGCTACGATCAGAAGGTATGTTCACTAAAACCCCCAACTGTAACTTGGGTTTGTGTTTAATTTGATGTTCTACTGAAAAATTAGGGTTTGAATCGGGAAAATAGGATTCTCAGAAATTGAGTCGTTAATCACTAGGTTTTATTTCTTAACGATTTTGCGGATGCATGTAAATTTCATCAAAAATCGTTAACCATTAGGGTGGCGGAGAAAACGACCCTTGCTGTAATTTTTTTTAGAGGTTAGAATCATTAACAAATATTTTTTTTCTTAACGATTTTTGATCTGCATGTTAAGTTAATAAAAAATCGTTAACCATTAGTAATATGTGAAAACGACTCTAGTTAGGTTGTGTGCTAGTTTCTATAGAAGACCCTTTTTATTCATCAACGACTCCATGATATGCCTAAACACATCTCTGTCCCAAATAATGAAAGGGTCGTTTATTTTTAAAAAAAAAATTGACGACCCTATGGTATGCCTAAACACATCTCTGTCCCAAATAATGAAAGGGTCGTTTATTTTTAAAAAAATTCCTGACGACCCTATGATATGCCTAAACACATCTCTGTCCCAAATAATGGAAGGGTCGTTTATTTTTTTAAAAAAAATTTGACGACCTTTTGGTATGACTAAACAGATCTCTATCCCCAATAATGAAAGAGTCGTTTATTTTAAAAAAAAAATCTGACGACCCTTTGATATTTCTTGTTTTGTTGTCTTTGATCTATAGTAGCAAGAATAAAAAAAGATAAGCTTGCACTGGTAACTCCTCCATCCAGACCTCCCCGCAACACAAAATACCTAAATGCCGGTCTATTACGAGGAAAAACAGTGAGTGAGGTAGCCTTACTTATCCGCGAACCCAGAGACCCATGTGATGCTTTGTCTGAATTATCCTCTTCATCCTCTCCTGTTATATCTGCAACTGGAAGCATAGAAGAAGAAGTCGCAGAACATGACGAAATTGTTTTAGGAGGTGAATATGTTGCTTATGATGATGATGATGGTAATGGTGGTGATGGTGGTAATCATGGAAATGAGGAGGAGGAGATTCAGGAGGAGGAGGAGGAGGATGAAGGTAATGATGAGGGTTAAGATGAGGATGGAAATGGTGGTGCTAGCGGTGATGAAGAGGGGGATGAGGATGATGGTAATGATGAAAATGGTAAGGAAAGAAATGATGGTAGTAGTGGTGATGATGATGATGATGAGTATGAGGAGATTCAGGAGGATGAGGAGGATGCGGCGCAAAAACAGCCACAGTCACAGCCACAGCCGAAGAAGAAAGTTCCAAATGCACCGAGTGCACGACGCATTCCACTCACGCGTTTGCAGCTTACTCGTCTACCCGGTGGGAAAGCCAGAGGTGAACCTAAAGATGGCGGCAAAGTTCTATTTGGATATGATAGCTCCTGGGCCCGTACCATCAATGAGACAATTGTAACGATCTCAACTTTGCTTTTCATATGATTTGTTGATATTTAATTTCTTATGTTTTAATTCTATTTGTTTGTCTTTCGTAGGATTATAAGAATGCCACGCGTCTTTTTAGACACCAATCTTCTTATGCAAAAATGAAAAAATGGCCCCTGGAAGGTGAATGTGCAAGAGTGCGAGACATTTTTGAAAACTCAGGTTTGTATGCTGCCGTTCAAAACTCCGTGATTGCATATGACAAGGCTGCAATATCATGTTTTACTGAGAGGTTTTACGGCGAAGTAGATGCTTTCCAATTCCCTTTTGGCGAGATGGCGTTGATACCCGAAGACGCAGAACAGATTCTAGGATTGCAGGTTGAGGGGAAATCCATGGGTGACAAGTTCAAGAAAAACTCAGATTGGAAAAAAATATATGAATTGACGGAGAGGTTGTTTGGATGGGATGAAAAGACGGCGTATGGTCTTTTTGTGAAGGGAAAGAAGTACCCAAAGAAAGAGTTTAAACTTAAGGAAATTAGGAAGATGTATGCGGGGTTACTTGAGAAAGACGGAGACAATGAACTACTCTCTGAGAAGGAAGTTCGTGCGACGGCAGCCGCATACTTGTTGTATGTCCTTGTTTCGGTTACATTTACCGATAGCAAAGGAAACAGAGTCAGCGTCAACCTTCTTCAACTTTTGGATCCCTTGGAGGAGGTGAGTAAGTATTCGTGGGGGACTGCCATAGTAGCACATTTGAACGCTCAGCTGGCAAAGGCTTCCTGGGAACAAACTTCTCAAATGAACGGGAATTTGGCTTTACTTCAGGTAATTTGAGTTATCAAATTTGTTCGTTGTTTGTAATATTTGTTGTTCTATATTTTTAGATTTAACTTTCTTTTATTGTTTTAATGTTGTTTCAGGTGTGGATTTACGAGCATTTCCCCTCATTGATTAAAGACGATGGAGACATCCAATTGGATCCAACATGGAACAACACTAAACGAAGAGGAACTCGATACAAGTACAATGGAAGTCAGGATAAGGAGGAAACTCAGAAGTTGAAGTTGTTAGCCATGCGCAAAAAATTGGACAACATGACGGGGAAAGAGGTAAACTTTGATCCCTATAAGGAAGATAGAGTAGGAGGACTCCTAGATCTCGCATATTACCATGGACCTCTGTTTTACCCTTATGGATACTCAATGAACAATTCGAATAGAGTAACGCGTCAGCTTGGGTATATTCAAGATTCACCTGATGAGGATTATGTACCACCGTTCAAATATAAGTTAAAGAAATGCAAGGCGGACAGAAAGGCGTTGGCTGTTGTTTACGAACCTGAGCCTAAGACTGAGCATTGGAATAAAAGGCATTTGACTACTAGTAGGGTAGACATCTCTTGGTGGGAGCATGTTAATGAAGGTCACAAGGTAAGCGATGATTACATTCCATGGTATGAAAGCTTCTCCCACGGTCGGGTGATAAAGATTGATCAGACTACGGGTAGGAGGAGCAACAAAGCATCTTCCTCTGCTTCTACGGCCGATACTAGAGATGACTCTTCCATTCTTAAGCTTGTGGTAAGTACTTATTTTTCGAATTGTGTTAATCATTTACATACAATTTTAATTATGTTAATCTTAATCGGTATTTGAATGCAAACAGAGGGAACGGGTGAAGATTTTTATGAAGTCATTTTGTTGCAAAGCGGACAAAGGAGAAGTGATAGAACCTGAGAAAAGTCGTATGTACGCTGAGTACTGCCAACACATTGAAAATCCACAAGCAAAGAAAATGTTTGCTGATCTAGCAAAGCAATGTAAAAGGACAAGGAGAACAACTAGCCAACTAAGACAAGAACGTGCAGAAAAGGGTGAAGGAAAGGAAGATGGTGATGATCAAGCTAGTGGAGAAGAATATGGTTCTCCAAGGGGCAGTCCTGGACAGGGTCCTTCAAGAAAAGCCGCACATCATCAAGTCAGGGAAGCCAGAGAGGTCAAGGCGAAGGTCGAGGCCGAGGTCGAGGTGGTAGTCATGGGTGAGGAGAAATTATGTCTAGAACTTTAAAGTGCATGGTTTAACATCTAGAACTTATGTCTTTTAGTATTGTCGACTTTAACTTGCGTCTTTCTTATATGTTTAACTTACATCTAGATACGTCTTTGTGTTAATTATGTTTACAACTATGTTTAGAAGTTTTTGTGCTTATATGAATGTTAAAATGATGTGAAAATCCGAAAAATATGCCAACTTTTTGTTTGAGTCGGCAGCAAATGTTTTGCAGATGAACGACTCAAAATTTTAAGTGTTAGAGTCGTCACCAAAAGTTTTGCAGATCAACGACTCAAAACCTATGGTAATGAAGTGAATGTTAGAGTCGTCAAGACAATTTTTGTAGACCAACGACTCAGGGTAGGCCAAACCACCAACTCTGTTTGATTTTATTAAAGGGTCGTTGACATCTATATAAAAAAAGTGAACGACTCTGCATTGACGACCCATCTGTTAAATTTGACTCGTCATTGTACTACCTATATAAAGGCTAACGACACTTACTAGAAACTTGGAAATAGTAGCATAGGAATAAATTTTTATGTTGCATTACAGTTGATCTACATTACATGTTATTCCTTTTCTTTGTGCGAGAGGCAACTACCATTGCGGGTTCGATGTGATAAAACTGCTCTCCTCTCCATTTGGTATATGCATCTTGGGCCGCACGTCTATCCCATTTGTACCTATTGATAAACTCGTTGTACTTGGTGCACAATCTCATAACGTGAATCGTCCTATCACGAATGTGGGACGCTAGATAATCATAGCGTAGTTTCTTGTGGTAATTGACGAAAGGACTCCAACCAACTTGAGTCCAAAATATACTCTCATCTTGATGTTCTTGGGGAAGATCTTTCACGATGTAATAGTTTTTAACCCATTCGGTCTCTTCCTCGACTTGCTTGAATACTTCCCGGAGATGTGCTTGTTCTTTTCCTCGTTTTTTAGCCTCGCGCATCTCTTCTTCTTCCTTCGTAGGATATGGCGTAAAAGTGTACGGTTGTTTAGTAGGTCGCATGTTTTTTTTGCGTATCTCTTCTTCCATTTCTAATTTTGATTTGGTTGGTCGCTTGCATCTTCTAAGTATGCTTTCAATTGAATTGGTAGTTGATGACGAACTTGCCACTGAGAAAATGATATACTTTGATTGTTTTAAGTATGGTTAAATCATTATATAAAAAATAGCCCAACGACTATTTTTTTGGGAAATTCTATCTCCAGAAAGAGCCGTTGAAGGTATATTTATGGATTCGTTAGGGTTGAGTTTATGTAAACTAACGACCCTGTTTCAAATAAATCTCCGGCATACCAACATCCAGGAGTCGTTAGTTTATTGATAATCAATTAACGACTTCGACAATCTATGATAAGAGTCGTTCATTTTTTAATGGGACCGATAACGACCCATAATTATCAAAACATCCAGGAGACCCTCGTTTATGGTCCGACAGAGTCGTTAGTTTATTGATAATTAGTTAATGACCTCGTCAATCTATGATAAGATTCGTTCATTTTTTAATGGGCCCGATAACGATCGTTAATTTCCAAAACATGTAGGAGACCATCACATTTGGACTACATGGGTCGTTTATATATATGAATACTTACCTAACGACTCAAGTTTATAAGACAAGAGTCGTTATCCTAAATTTCTTAAATGTAAACTACCATAATATTAGTGATAATATAAACATCCAAAAAGTATGCTTCACAATAGTAAGATCCAAATACAAAACAACTCCTTCCACATTTAGTCGCACATGTCAACGTGTTCAGGCATTGTACTTGGTGTTCCTTCCAAAGCATTCCACATGTTCATTCCATACTCGTACTGGTGTGTCCATTCCTTGGTGTAGTCTCCCCAATAACCATAGGCCACCCGTGGTAGAGGACATTCTTCAGAAATCTTCAAACCTATGTAATGGTTATAGTTGACATGTGCCATTACAATTTTTCTTTTCTTTATCGCCGCCTCGCACCTAGTTCTTGAGGGTACGTACATACAAGAGCCGTCCTGAAAGACTTTGCTGAATACAATCACAACACAAGTGAATGTGTCCGCTAAAAGTTGACCGCCAAAAGGCATTTTCATCCAAAACTTATAACCGGCCGTCTTCGACCCCTTCCGCTATTTCACGTTAGATACCAACTCTTTGAACTTTAGTTCTTTCTCTTTTGAATCCCCTTGCATGATCATGGTTAAATAGAGTTGCTTTTCCTCCACAAGTTTAGCCGCCATTCTTATTCTTACATATTCGATTTGGGTGAGATTGAGTTCTTCGGCTTGCTCGAAATGCCCTAATTGTTCGGTTTCCTCATGGTAACCACAATTCCCATCCCCATCAACGTCGTCGTGGATATAAAGTGATCTAAGATGACATAAGGAAGTTGGTCGGTATACTCTTTGTACAAAGTGTAAGCAACACAATGTGGTCTTCCTTGCGAATCCCCAGGTGTCTTAGGATTACCCTTTATTCCTCTTATCGTCACCATACCCCTAGTTTGGCTTTGCTGGGTACCGACCGCATGCTCAATAATATCCATATATTCATTTTCTTGCATTTTTGACCGACCTCATTTCTTAGGAATTAAAAACTTTTCGTACTCCTCATATTCCGCCTGGACATGCTCATGACGTGATAGGTCTCTATCGCAACCCTTGTCATTGTTAACAGTTTCTCTAAATGACATTTTAGTTGTTGGTCTCCCGGGTGGTTTTTGTTTGATTGGCTCTTCTTCAAACCCCAAGCTCTTACGGGCGGCCGACCACAAGTTAGCAACCAAAATGCGTCTTCCTGCACAATTCATTTTTCGGTATTTTTCGTTAATGTACTTGCCAATCTCCAAGTCTCCAAATTCTTCATCGGCTAAACCCGTGGGCTTTGGGATGAATGAAAGTTGCTGCCAGAATGGATCGATATCTTCAAGAGGAATGGAACCTTTGTACCCATAGAATTTATGTTTACAAGGAAGGCTGAGCCAAATATCGGTTGTACAATTACACTTCGTATTCATCACCTTTACCGCCTCCGCTTTAGCTCTAAAATCTATAAGCGCATCCATCATATAGTTAATTGCCCACCATGATACTTGGTGTGCTACCAACCGTAACAAAGCTTTGTCCTTACGTGTTGCATCAAAAAACGGTCTTTACTCAACTCCATCTGAGTGACTATTTTTCTTAGGCCATCCTCTGCGTGCTTGTGAATAGCTTCTTTTGCGGTAACTACCCCACCCCTACTTTGATCCAATTTTTTTTTTCAAACGCCCGTGAGACTGCTCTGCAAGACTTGTAGACTCATTTTTGAAGTTCTTGTATCTATTGGTCCATGCATAAACAAACTTCTCCTTCCAAGGATTCAACCATGTATTCAGGAAATACTCAACAACCTTCTTATGATCCGTGCTCCAAACATCAATAAACTTCTGCAAGTTGGCATAATACTTAACCTCTGTTTTCGAATGAGCCAAATAGTCCCAATCTTGGCAAAAAACTTTCCATACATCCCCATCTTCATCGTATTTTTCCTTTTCTTTCTTTTTCTCTTCCACTCGCTCTTTTTTGGAAAGTTTACTTAAACGCTTATCTTCTTCCTTAGAACGTTGATTACCCTTCTTAGTATGGATATTTTGGATTTGATTCTTGCAATTATAAAAAATATTGGTTTGGATGTGCCACGTACAAAAAAATTGTTGAGAAAGTGGAAAGACTTGACGAACGACACTCATAATTGCAAAATCTCTATCCGTTAATATAACCTGTGGCATCTCTTCTCCATGGTAAATCAACCTCACTTGTTCCAACGCCCAAACATAGTCCTCTATTTCTTCTTTTTCCATAAAGCACCATGCAACGGTGAATGAATTTTTATCCGAAGTATAGATTACCACGTTCAACATCGGCATGTTATACTTGTTTGTATTGTAGGTGCAATATATGAATAGAACCTGGTAAAAACACTGAGCCAAATCCATCATCCTTGGATGTACAAGAAAAATATGAGTCACTTTCTCATCCGGACCCACCTTAGTTTGCATGGCGTAGTTAAGAGTTTCTGCTAACCACTCTGATTGTTGCATAATGAACCTACCATCCCATTTAGTTCTCTTAATCGTTGCTTTAGCGGCGTTGATTGTGGAAATGGTGGACAAGTTATCCTTATTTTCCACCCTTATTGCATTTAAGATATTAAGTGGTCTAAATCCCTTCATCTGCCTAACTTTATCCATCTGATGTGGTTTCAATCGGGCATATGCAGGGTGTCCATATAAACTTGTGGGTGGAGGATGGTTGTGACGACCGTCCGGAATACTATACAATCGGAATAGATCGGCTTCATGGCGTCTTTTGAAAACAATCCTGAACGGGCATTCACACTTCTTCGAATTTGTTCTATAGACCCTAGTCGTCTTCTTCTCATACTTGTAATTCTTGCCTTTGTGACTTTCTCCCTTCTTACCCGCTCTCTCGCATACCATTTCCATCTTGTTACCATCGACGTGTCTACTTTGAACAACCACACACATCTTCTCTTTTTGCCTTAGGGATAAGCCATTCCTTGATGTCATCCTTGGTTTCCCATGTCTACATTGAGCAAACAATTAATTATACAACCATGAGATCACTAATAAAATTATTTGAATATATAAATATATCGACTCGGTTAAGGTAAACGTACCAAATCAGTCATATAGTGTTGGGAGGTATCCGGACCCAATGTAGATACGGGTTCTGGCTGGGAGCATTGTCGAACTACCAACTAAAAAACAAAACACAAAACCATTAAATTAGAGGGTCGTCAAGATATTATATGCAGATAAACGACACCACATAAAGTCGTCAACAAATCTTTTGCAGATTAACGACTTTGATTCATCTTACATTAGAGTCGTCAATCTGCTAAAATGATAATTGCCGACACTTTAACAAAGGTTGACGACTCTCCGTGTACACTAACGACCCCTGATAAATATATATACACCATTCTGCCCGGTTTTCTTCTAGAGTCGTACGGTAGAATATACCGAGTCTAAGAGTCGTTTAGTTGTAAACGAATTTTAGTAACGACTCATGATAATATTTGCATTTATTGGAGAATTTAACTCAACCAAATGTGGTTGAGGCAGTTGGGTCGCTCACTTTTATAAATAAAGACCCATATCTCACTTCTTCCTTATCAAAACCCTAATTATCAACCTTCTCTCCTCCTTCTCAAAACAAAAGCAAATACCATGACTACTCCCTACACTTTCGAAGAGAATTGCGCCATTGCGAGAGCTTGGTTTACAGTCACAAACCACTTTGAAAGTCTAGACAAAGACATTTATGAAACATCGGATGCTTGGTGGAACCGCGTATTCATCGTTTTTGTGGCATTGGACGGAAATCGCAACTCAAGGTCTTTGAAACAAGTCAAGGAACACTTCAAGGAGATAAAATTCGAGTGTAATGTTTTGAAAAGATAATTTACGGCCGTAAGGGAAGCCTTTCCGGATATGCTGAGTGCTATAAGAGTAAGTATTTAAACAAGAGGTAAAAATTATCCAAAGCTATGATCGATACTAACTAAGTATGTTTGTGTTTGCGTTTTCAGATGAAGAAGGCGTATGGATACTACGAGGTGCTTCTTGGGAAAAAGTTTGAGTTACATGATTGCTACTTTATCTTCAATGAAACCATGTATAATTACTAAGGCTGCACAAAGAACCCGGTGTACCCGGAGTACCGGACTCGTACCGGAAAAAAAAACCCGGAATCGGACTGGAACCGGTGTAGCCAGTACAAGGACCAGGAATGTATTTCATAACCGGTTGGGTACGAGTACAGGTACCGTTTCTAACCAAATTCCCGGCAGCACCGGACCTAGAAAACCCGGTATATAATAACCATCCATCTAAGTGATTTCTAGCCATCGATTCTAGGTTTTTAGGGCATCTTATCTATCAAACAACACTCTTCAATTCACTTTTAATTCACTCGTTCTTCCTTTGCTGCCTTTTTTTCTTCTTTTCTCAATTGAAGTCTACTTTCACAGAGAAGAGATAAAATCAACCATGAAGATTGAATCTCTATCTTCGTCAAAGAAGATTAAGAAACCCAATCCCAGAAACCTATTAGCGGACATTAATTCATCATCTTCTTTATCTTCTACTTCTGCTAGTATTGTTTCAATTGAAGCTTCATCAAGATGGTTATGAAAGTAACGATATAGGTATGACTCAATCAAGGTAAATCAGTAAATCACTCATCTGATTTTTGGTAATTTGTTTGATGAACTATGGATTCTTCATAATTAATTGAATGTTTAATTTAATTTTTTTTAATTGCATGATTGAATCTGAGCTAGGGTTTTATTTGAAATGGATTTGGTTTTAGATGCAAATTAATTTATTCATCAAATTAATTTGTTACAGAAGATGGAGAAGATATAATGGTGTTGCTGAGAGATGCGTTAGATCTGATGAAGAATGAATTTGTGTTTCGATCTGAAGATGCAGATGGGGTTCTTGAAGATGATTGCTGGATTTGGGGTTTAATTCAATTTCTGTTTAATTATGTTTATGTCTCTATGCAAATAATCATTCCATTGTATGTCTGCTCAGTTTTTTAGGAACCATTAATCGATTTTGTAACATGGGTTCTGATATTTGGTTTGAATTTTGTGGATTCTACTGAGTTTGAATGTTTCATAGATTGAAATTGAGGTTAATTTGTGGGTTGATATTTTGTTCAATTGAAGTATGGGTAAGAACCCGGTCCCGGTTAGAACCGGACCTGTATAACCGGTACAAGTACAGTTCCAGGTACATGTACAGGTACCGGTCCTCAATATGAAGACCCGGTCAACTCCAAGTACAGGTACCGGGTTCATTAGAAACCCGGACTGTACCGTCCCATGTGCAGCTCTAATAATTACATGTTTTATGATTGAGTATAGAAGTGAATCGTTATCATGTATTGTATTTAACTCTATGAAAGATGTATGACTTTTACAATTCAATGAAATGGTTCTATGAAATCAGAAATTATTAAAAAAAAAACAGTTTGAGTCGTCAATACTAGAGATGTATAAAAAAATGACTCTCATTTAATATGAAAGGGTCGTCCGTATATAGTAATGCTTAACTGACGAGCCTTACAGTGATAGCTACAGAGAGTAAAATGTTTTTTAGTCGTTCAGTTCTAAATATATAGAGTTCGGTTCTAAATATATATAACTAACGACTCTATATTACCTAAAAGATGGAGTCGTCAGCTTTTAGGAACCTCATTGACGATTTTTCATAACCTCATTGGTGCCAATTCATTGACGACTCTACAGGGTCGTTAGTTAATTATACTCACGATCTAACGACCCTCACACTGAGTTGTTGCATAGTGACCATGAATCGACCACTTGGAGCACCATTCATGCGATTTGAAGAGTATAGGAAGTTTACTTGATTGTTTAGAGCTTTGGGTTCTTCATTTTGAGTATTGGTTCCTTCATTTTGAGCAAAACGATCTTCATTTGCAACAATTATCAAAGCTTCCTCTATTAACATCTCTTCATCAAACATCCAATCCATAGGATTAGTTGAGACAATCTCACCATCAACATAATCATGTATGTTGTTTGAAGCTTCACCAATATCATTTCCTCCACTAGAATCACTCATTTCAAATAACCCTAAGTTTTCCCCCAAAACTCAACTTCTTCTTCTCCACAACACAAAAACACAATTTTTCTTCTATCAAATTTTTATCCTTAAATCTGATTTAATCTACCCAAATTAATTAACAACTAATCAACACTAATAATCCAGGGGTAGTTTAGTCATTTCTAAAAAGTGGGATAAGGGATAACTCCCAATTACTATTTCATGACCTTTTTTGTCCTGTAGCTAGGGGTCCCCAATTACTATTTCAGGACCCCCAATTCAGCCCTGTTTCCAAGATGCAGTATTTTTTTTTGTTGAGCGAGTTTAAACTTGCAACCGGTTCTGCTTAGCACATAAGAAATGAACAAGGACGGATTGTTATTTGACGGGTACGAGAATTCACGTGGATGTTATTTGGAAAATTTCTTGTTTGGTCCTAGGCCCATATAGTTATTTCTAGTAGGGTCCATCCATATCAGTTGTTTAACCGGAGGTCCACAATTGTTTAAAACAAACGGAATGATTAAAGTACTTGTTGTTTTCAGAGTGTATGTCTACACGGTTCCCTATCCCCTAATATCACTCGATCTCCTTCTTTCCCACCAAAAACCCAAGCTCGTTTCCGCCTACTAAACAGGGAAAAAATTCTGAAAATCATCATAAAAATCTTATAATCATTAATAAAAATTGAAGAAATCCATGAGAACCATAAGAATTACACTACTCCCGTATTGAATTATCTAAAAGTTCACTAAAAACCCTAGATTTTTTTGTGAAATCTACATTAAAATGGTAACAACAAGAAGAATCATTAGAATATTATGAGAAGAAGTTCTACTCCAAATCAGTAGAAGATGATTTTGAAGAATCACCAGCAGCAAAAACAAGAAATACATCATAAAATACGTAGTGCGCGAAAAAATGTACTACAATTCTGATTCTTTTCACTTTCTATTTTACTTTTTTTTTTCAATCCATATCTCTTATACTGAAAAAAAACCTATTTTATTCTTGAAAACCATCACATATAACACGCAGTTCGTTTTGTATAGATTCATCACCTGATTTTTTATTTTTTTTATTCCATGATCCTGGAGTGCAGACCTGCTATACTCATGTTTTTAGTTTTTTTAACATCCGTAACTCTTTTATTCTTTATGCTTCTTTCTCTTATAACCCTGGAGCGTAGATCCACTGCATTAATGGATTTTATTCTTCTGTTATTTATGTTTTAGCTTGTACAATGTTCTTATTTAGTTTTTTTATTTTAATATTGTTTTTGGTTCATAACAAATTTTGATACTGCAAATTGCTTAAATTGTTCATTTCCACAGATGCATAAGTTGTTTTCTTTTATGTTATGTGAATATCTAGGAGTGCAGGTTGGATATACTATGTTAATATTGAAGAAATTAGGATACTAGCTAGTTTTCTTTTTATGTTATGTGAATATATGGAAGTGCAGATTGCATTTACTATGTTAACTTCAACGAAATTGAGATACTATCTAGTTTTCTTTTAATGTTGTGTATATGTGGAAGTTTCTAAACAGTGTAGGATGGCTATACTGCAGTGATTCTATTTATTTTACAATCCTAGAGGTGCAGATAGACTATTATATGGGATTTCTCATAGATTCAATATTGTGTTTTCTTAAAAGTGCATAATGACTATATTGTAACTATTCACTTTATATTACAATCCTAGAGTTACAGATAACCTATACTGTAGGACTTTCATATATTCACTTTTAGTCAATCAGTAGCGAAATTCCCCCTTTCATTATTATCTTACACTGTAGATACCCAATACATATGGTAGTTTCTGATTTTTCACAGATTCAACATTGTGATTTGATATAAATTTTTATGCAAATGATTTTTGAGGTTTACTATCTTTGCAAGTGCGGACTACATATACTATATTTGTGTGTTTATGTTCTAGATAGTATGATTATTCTACAAATCACATGATCAACTTATTATCGGCATAAATATATATATATATATATATATATATATATTTCTTAGAAGTGTATAATGACTATACTGTAGTAGCTCAATTTATTTTACAATATTAAAAGTACATATAACCTATATTGTAGGGATTTTGTAGTCAATCAGTAGCGAAATCTCTCGCCATATTATGATGTGACACTGTAGATACCAAAAATACATATGGTTATCTCAAGGGCGGAGCCAGGGTTTGGCAATGGGTGGGAAAGTCACCAATCAACACATGTTTTAGGGGGTGCACAAGGGTTAAAATGACTTAAAACATGACAAATTAGTTCAAATTGGGCTTGGGAGCTCATATTTGAGGGGCTGCAATTGCACACCCACCTCTCCATGTGGCTACGACACTGGGTAGTTTTAGTTTGTCATATATTTAACACTATGTTTGGTATACATTTTTATGCAGATGATTTTTGAGGTTTACTGTATTCGTAAGTGCATATTTATGATAGTATGATTATTCTACATATGAATCTCTTATTTTCGGCATATTTATATAGATTATAGAGGAGAGTCTTCCATATCGATTGCTACTATGATCTGATCAAAGTATATATATGTGTTATACAAGTGTTATTTGTTAGATTATGGATACATGCAATTGAAGTTCCTTTTATGATCCTAGAGTGCAGAATGCCTATACTGTGGTTATTTGCAATATTCTAGTGATTCTACATGTAGTTATGCTAATGGTTTTGAGTATTACGCTTATGTGATTTCTTAGAAGTGCAGAATGTACTGTAATGACTCGATTTATTTTATAATCCTATAGGTACAAATAACCTATATTGTAGGGATTTATAGTCAATCAGTAGCAAAATCTCTCATTCTATTATTATGTGACATTGTATATACCGACCCAATACATATGGTAGTTCTTGGTTTATCATATATTTAACATTGTGTTTTGGTAGACATTTTTATGCAAATGGTTTTTGAAGTTTACTACTTTTTTAAGTGCATACTACACTTTTTTTTTTTGAAGCATAGGTATATTAGATAAGATTAAGAAGGGATTACACGTGGGAATGTTGTCCCCTAGTGTCATTTATTACAAATTGTTTCAAGAAACTGGGGATAGTATGTTCCCAAATATTAGTTTGAAATACTCCCTTTTGACTGTTATCTGCCGCATGGTTGGCGAGGGTGTCTGCTGCTTGGTTGGCTTCCATGTAAGTATGTTGAATTTTGTACTGAGGTATTGCTTCCAACCTTCTTGTAATTTCAGAAATCATTTCCTTCAAATACCATGGGGGGTCTGATCGTTCCTTGATGAAATGAACTAGTATCTGAGAATATGATTCAATGTAAATTTTAGTCCATTGGTAAAGTGGGACCGATCGTAGATCCATGACAAGAGCCCAGGTTTCAGCTAACAACGTTGTTGTGATCCCTAAAGGTTGTACCATTGAAACCATGAGTGAGGTTGTTGAGTCTCTGCAAATAAAAGCACCACCGGGGTCCCGAGTGTCCACGGGCTGCTCCATCTGTGTTGATTTTTATCCAATGTTGTTCAGGTGGTTTCCATCCAACATGAATTGTATTGGCCGTCCGCGTCTTTGAAGTATTGATTGTCGTCGGATTCATGCCCGGTAGAGGTGATGGTTGAACTGAATTCGCCCAAGTGAACTCTTAATGCATGTGGTTTTCCATTCTTATTGTGCCATAAGGAGTTTTGTGTTTCTTTCCATAAATCAAATCATTTATTGCTATCCATAGTGCCCATAGAGTGAAGCAAAAAGAAGTTGTAGCAACTGTGAGTTGATTTATCTGGAGTAGTTGGTTTATGGTAGTTGATGGCGTTATGGGTTGGGGTCTTCGGTGCATGAAATATGGTTCTGCTTCATAGTGCTAAATAGTAGATCCCAAACTTCTTGCGCATATCGACATGTGAGAAGAATGTGTTCAGCTGTTTCTGGATATAGCTTACATCTAGGACATAAGTTTGAGGGGGTGAGGTGAATTTTATGTAATATGGTGAAGGTAGGTAGGCCTTCGTTTATACCTTTCCACAAGAAAAGCTGTATTTTGGGGGGCAATTTAATGTCCAGATGTGGGTAGAGGGTGGTAGCTGATACGTGGTTGTGGTGTTGATAGGGTGATGAGCTAACAAGCAGTATCCTAACTTGACTGAATATTTACCAGTTTTTGTGTATGGCCATATAATTTTGTTTGGCGTCCCATCTTGTGGAAGGTGAATGTTAAGAATCCGAAGCATAGTTGATTGCGGAAGTTGTATCCATCGGTCAAGAATCCATGAATTTCAGATGGGATCAATAAGATTGGAAACAACTGACATTGGTTGTATGATAGGGGTGGGTGATTTGGAATCCAATTTGAAGTAGTTGGGGTAGAAATGCCAGTGCCAATTTTGTGAAAAATGTGAGGTATGATAGAGGGTAAAAGGGAGGTGAGTTGTTTCCAAAGAGGACTAGCCGAGGGTGGGGGAAGTTGGTTTGATTGGAAAAAAGGTTTATTGTTGAAATGTTTTTCTCTTCACATGGAAGTATAAATCGAGTCTGGCTAATCATGAATTTTCCATACTCTTTTCATTAATAATGCTTTGTTGTTATCTAGGCCTTTTCTAATTCCCAAGCCCCCTTCGGGAATAAGACCCGTCAGCTTATCCCATCCTATATGATGCAGTTTTTTGATCGAAGCTAGCATCATGGCCCCAGAAAAATTCCTAGTGATCTTATCAACTTTCTTATGAATGTGAGCCGGTAGAAGATTTATCTGCATAATATGATTTGCGGTATGGAGGAGTGAGGTTTTAATGAGCACTAACCTTCCTTTTTGATTGAGGCATTTCGTTTTCCATCTTTTCGCTTTGCGGCCATTCTTTGCAGAAGTGGACGAAAAACATGTGTCAATGATATCCCACTTTTGAATTGGACTCCTAATTCCTAAGTAAACAGGTGATGTTGACGTAGCTGGCATGTCGAAAACACTTTGGATTTCTCCAATGTAAGTCGGATCCAATCATGGATGATGAATTATAATGGATTTCCTGGGGCTGATGTGCTATCCGTCCGAGTTGGCATAGGAATCCAGTAATTGTTTTAGCTGAATGCAGTTTTGAGTTGATGCTTTAAATGTGATTAATAGATCATCCGCGTACATTATGTGAAGAATTGGTGGTGCCTTCTTGGATATCCCCAGACCTTGAATACTGTGTCAATTCTCCAATTGCGCTAGATTTGTTGACAGAATTTCTGCACATATAATAAAGATATATGATGATAACGGGTTTCCTCGTCTTATTCCTCGAGAATGGGAAATATAGCCATGTGGGGTGCCGTTGACGTTGATGGAGTACGTTACTGTGGAGATGCACATCATGATATATTCTCTGAATTTTCCTGGGAAACCAAGTTGCGTAAAAGCTCTTTTCACAAAACCCCAATCCAAACTGTCGTAGCTTTTTGAATGTCTAATTTGACTCCTATTTTGGGGTCATGGGAGAGGTTCAGATGTAATGAAAAAGTTCACCAGCTATCGCTACGTTATCTTGTATCGATCTCTGAGGTACAAAAGCACCTTGGTAGGGGCTGATAATGAAAGGGAGTAAAGGTCTCAAATGATTTACCGGGATTTTGGCTATGATCTTGTAAGTAACATTGCATAAACTAATAGGTCGGAACTGAGATGCAGATGTTGGGTGACCTCCCTTTGGGATTAGTGTGATGTTGGTGTGATTTATCAGAGGGTGCAAATTAAGATTCTCGAAGAATTCTCTGACCATTTCAATGAGTTGCAGTTTGGTGG
Organism: Papaver somniferum; assembly: GCF_003573695.1. NCBI lineage: Eukaryota > Viridiplantae > Streptophyta > Magnoliopsida > Ranunculales > Papaveraceae > Papaver > Papaver somniferum. The sequence continues at coordinate 165,451,173 of NC_039359.1, read as the reverse complement.
TGTTCCAGAAAACTTTGAAAAACTTACTCGTATATCCATCTAGTCCCGGATTTCCGAGCCAATGGACCAAAGTGCCTCTTTGACTTCCTCATCCGTTACCTCTCTGGTCAAGGAATTGCACTTATTTGTCGTTAATAGTGGATTAATCGAAGAGAACAGGTGTTCATCTAACGTAGTACTGGCCGCCGTATATTGGTTTGTAAAATATTGAAGCAGCAGGTCAACAATATGTCTTTGGTCAAAAACCCAGTTGTTGTTTTGATCCCGCAAATGTTGAATGGTGTTGCAGCTTTGATGTATAGTTGTTGTGGTATGGAAAAAAGACGTGTTCCTATCTCCAGATTATAGCCATTGAATTCTTGAACTTTTTTTTCCAGTATGTGGCATGACTTTGTAATAGAGATAAATGCTGCACGTAGTTCTTTTTCCTATTGGATCCAATGATTCAGAGTCGTACCTGTTTGAGTTGAAATTTGATGTTGTACATATTTTTACTGTGTTGTGGATGTTTTGATCATGGTGGGGAGGTGACCAAATTTTGTTTTGTTACATTGTGTAAGTATGTTGGTCGTCGTGATGAGTTTGATTTGGAGATTTGTCGTTACCTCATCATCAGACTCTCTTTCTGAGGATCCATTGACAATGTGATGTATGTTGGGGTGAGATAGCCAGAGGTGTTCGAATTTGTAATTCCTCTCATTTTTCCAGTTTAAGTGCTTTGTCCTTAAGAGGATAGGTGCATGAACCGAAGCTATGCACGGAAGATGAGTGACTGCTGCATGAGGATATGTTGTTCTCCATCTTTGATTTGCCATGGCTCTGTCTAGACGTTCCATGATAATATTCTCGTCCTTCTGGTGATTGGTCCATATAAATGGATCGCCTTGAAAACCAAGATCTATCAATCCCATTATGTCGATCATAAAGAGAAATGGTTGAGTCTAAGGGAATGTCACCGGTCTTCCTCCCTTTTTTTTCGGATTGCATGGTAATGTCATTGAAGTCTCCAATTAGTACCCATTGTTTGGCGATTCAAAATATTATTGAAGTTGTTCCATAAATCCCATCTGGCATCTGGGTGAGGTGGATTGTATATTCCAGTGCAAAGCCAAGGTTGCGCTGGTGGTGGTGGTGGTGTAACAAGCATATGGATGTAGCTCTGGGATTGAAGTAAAATACAGACTTGTAAAAAATTCTTCCACAATAAACATAGTCCGCCTCTATGTCCAATTTTCGGAACTGTAAAAATGTTGTCGAATCTAGTGTCCGTTTAACAAAGTTCATGTGGTGTTCGGGCGCCAATGTTTCGGAGAGAAATACAATATCTGGTCTATGTGCCGCCATTAAGCCTCGCAGATGCTGGAATGTGGTGTCCTGGTTGATACCTCTACAATTCCAAGCTAGAATAGATATATTTCTATCCATGCTGGACTCGTGGATATTGAGAAAATTGTAATGAATCAGCAAATGAAGTCGACTGAAATGCTGGTGATCAGAGGGTTGATGTAGACGTGCACGCAGGTTGTCATAGATGTCGTCAAAATTGGTGTTGAAATTCCTAGTTACCAAGACTGATTCTATAACTGAAGCTGAGAAAGTGGGTATAAAAATCCTATGGATGTAGTCTTAGAGTCTCGACGGAGTAATCTTTAATTCCTACGAAGTGAAATTGGATCAAAGAGAGATAACAGGTTAAGGCCACTAACAAGAAAGCAACTCTTGTAACTAACACACCTCTATTTCAAAACCACACAAACTATAACAACCCAAACACATAGCTATTACAACCTTGTGGAATTACTGTAGCACAACACCAGAAAACAAAAGCGACACTAAGGAAAAAACAGGAGGGTAAACACACACCTAGAATTACAACCTAAAACAAACCAAGTTAAGCAAAAGACAACATGAAAAACAAAGACTCTACTAAGAACAAGCCTTGTAGAGAAAAGTACAGAAACAGATAGAAACTAGGCTGAAACTATTACAAGGTGTCTAAATAAACTAAACTTATCTCGACTTCTGCCACCACTAGATTAACTAAACAAACGACACTAAGACAGAACTGAGATTATACCGAAAAAAGAAACGGTTGGCCAGCCCAGATACAAAGTATTAGCTAATCTTCAATCATTCATCATCAGCGTTGAAGTTGATATCCTATCCAAACTGATGTAGATATGTTTTCTTGAGGGTTGAGAATTGATTACTCCTTCATAATTCCTTTGCCTTTACGGTCTGCAACTGTTTGTTTTCGCCCTTCTTCTGTGCTTGCTACCTGAAATGTGCTTGCAGTGTCTTGATATCCCAAAGAAATCCAAATATCCATAGGTACAGAGTCAGGTCAGACTGGTGGTGAATCCGGTGGTGCTGAAGAGGCAGCTTGGTAAATATCGAACAGAATTGCAGGATTCTTCTCAGCCAGTTCTTTGTATTATTTTCTCCGTTTTGGATCCGGCTCACTAGTGATCCAGTTTCTATAATCCTTAAAGGTAGGCCAGAGATGCGCAGTGGAGGATGAAGCAACTGCAGGATCTGAGGTAGCTGGTGGGTATAAGTCTTGAGGATTGAATGCTTCAAATTCTTCAGGACGGAAGTTATATAGGTAATGACTAGGATTTGGTTTTTTGGTTGAGATATTGTATTTAGGTTCCCATGAGATCTCATATGGGTTAGGGTTAATAAAAGGTTCAGGGGTATTAAAACCAAATTCATCCCATTTATGATGATTTACAACAAATGGTGGTGAATTAGGCTTTTTAATCTTCACAAGTAATTCTTCAGAAGTAACAAGAGATATGGAATCATCATGGTCATGTATATTGAACTCCGTATGGTTGGTGGCGGTCGAGTTGTTGCTGCTGTTGGTACTGGAATCATTATCATTGGCAAGGAATCCGAATTCATCATCTGCATCTCCCATGAAATCCTCCATGTCATCATCTGGTGGATGTAACAGTGGGTATAGAGTTGGAGGTGCAGGCAGCTGAAATCCATGCTGTATGAGATTTTGAGCTTGCATATATTTTCCACAATCTTCTTTTTTGTGGCCTAGTCTGCGACAAAACTCACATAAATTGTTTAGTAAATCATGATACTCAAAGGTGAGTGTGTTGAGCCCTCCTCTTCCATCATCTGCAATTGTATTTGCTTTCAAGGTGTTGAAGACATTCATAGTGAGTCTAACTGTCATAGCATATGATCCATTCTCTGTGAGTCTTGGTGGATCAAATGTTATAATTTCTCCCATATTGAAAACAAATCCTCTTATATCATCAAAGTCCTGAAGCTTCTCTAAATTCAATACTCTTATGGTGATGTTCATTTCTAAATAAATTAAGATTATTTCCCTGATATCTTGATCTTCATGCCACACACTCATCATAAAAATATCATTCATGATAGCTCTGGAACCTTGTCTAACTGCTCTAACAAATTCATGATATATCTGAAATCTGATAAGATAATATTCAACACCATCTTGTCTCACAGACAAGCCTCCTATGATTCTCCATATTTTTCTCAATGCATATCTAAGATGCCAAGCATTTACACCATGTAAGGGAAACACCTACCCCACCCCCACCCCAATAATACAATATCTCTGTAGGTTGTGTGGGACATTCTAGTGGGCAGCATGATTTTGCAAGTTCCTATTAGTGTCTAGTCTCATGGAGGTTTGAAGCATGTTTGTGAGATCAGCAAGATCACCATTCCAAATAGCCGGCATGGTGGAAGCAAAGGTACAAATATATTATGAAAAAAAGGAAGATAGAACAAAGATAGTATGGTTATTCTGCATATGATTCTCTTATTTTCTGCATATTTATCTAGATTTATTAGAAGTGCAAAATGACTATACTGTAGTACTTAAGTTTATTTATATAATCCTAGAGATACAAATAACCTATACTGTAGGGAGTTTGTAGTCAATCAGTAGCGAAATCTCCCATTCTATTATAAACTTTACTATTTTTGTAAGTGCAGATTACATATACTATGTTTGTGTTTATGTTCTAACTGCTGTTACTGGTTATTTATTTATTGGTGAGATTTACAACTGTATTTACGTCTTCTTAATAACATTGATATGGGTTGCACTCGCATTCTTAATCGATCTCGTTTTTGTTTTTCTACATCTATGAATGCTATGCATATTGATTGTGTTAAAGAACTGACATTATCGGAAGGGAGCAACCTACCAAGAACAGTCAAGTAGAACATTGAAGAAGTCGCGATGGAAATTACCAAAGATATTGAGTCCTAAAATTCATCTTTGCTATGTATTCTAGAGGAGTGTGTGTAGACTATAATGACAAACATGTAGATAGTATATCAATTATTTAATGATAAAAATGTGTATATTTTCTGCATTTGTAAACAAAAAAAAAGTGTATACTGACAAACATGTATATTTTCTGCACTTGATATCTTTAGTTGTATGTTAACATACACAATTTAGCTTTTTTCTAATGGAATTTTCTATCTCGTTAGTTTCTAAGAAGTATAGGAGATCTGTACCCGATTCCTCAGTATTATAGTGGACCTGCACTCAATTCCTAAACAGTATAGGGGGTATATACTCGATTTTTAACTAGTGTAGTGAAGTTGTACTAAATTACAAACAAGTATAGCGGACCTTCACTCGTTCCAAACCAGTGTAGAGGACCTGTATTTTGTCTCTAACCAGAGCATCGTACATGCATGTACTCAGATTTGTAAGTAGTGTAGGGACCGACACTCAATCTCTAACTAGTGTAGAGGACCTGAACTTAGATTTTTATGCAGTATAAGAGATCTATACTCCATTTCTAACCGGTGCAGATGACCTGTACTCATATATCCAAGCAGCACATCCAATTTTTGAGAGTATATATAACTAAAATTAGTACTTTTTATTGTACAATTTGTGTTCTTCTACAAGGTTATACATTAAAATAAATAAAATTTGCCTTATTTTGTTACACCAGCAAATTACAATCAAAATATACACCACAACCACATAGAATTTGGAAAGCTTCGATAGATATTATCCACCAATAAACCAGGATTAAAACAAAAAAAAAAATTGAAGAATAGAAGACAAAAAGAAAAAAATTAAAAAAATTAAAGATGGAACCAAATCTTCTACTTGGAAGCCACCACTGTCGCTGCTCAACCATATCTCTGAGCATCACCAGTTGGCATTCTGCCACAGTTAGAATCTAAAAAATTGAAAGAAAAGAACAAAATGACGAAGAGAGATTAATTTCACTTTAGAGATCCAACTGAAGCTTAGTAACATTATGTCAAACAACCATTATAATATTGGTAATAAGATAGAAAATAAGATGGTAGTAATAAGAATTATATGCTATTTATATGCATAATTTCAAAGAAAGGCAGTATTAAGACATGAAACTGATAACAATTCTAATTATGTTGCAGGTGTAATACTCGAATATGTCAACATTGTAGCTGACCTGCACTCAATTTTCTAAGAAATATTGCGGACATGCACTCAATATTCTAATCAGTATAGGGAACGTGCATTCAATATTCTAAGCAGTATAGGGGACCTGCACTTATTTTCAAACCATTGCAACAGATTTATACTAGATTCCTATCCAGTACAACTGATCTGTACTTGATTCTTAACCAGTGCATATGACTTGCGCTCAATTTCTAAGATATCACATAAATATAACACAAAACCAATTAGGTATCCAATATATAACATCCTAATGTGTACAAATCAACATAGTATAAGGGGAGTGTCCATCTCCAAAATATCACATAATGTACAGATGAAATGCACGTTTCTAGGCTTGTGTAACTGTACCCAAACTTGTACATTAGTTGGTTCAACAATAGTTAACCATATGATCACTTTCATATCAACCATATTCTTCTTCACCATAACTAGTTCAAATGACTCAAATGAACTAGTTAGAGAGTTGTTCAATTGCAAGGAAATCTTATGTACTACACAAGACACAATTGAATCAAAACCGATGTGATTCACTTGAATCGGTTCATGAACTATATAATCATGGTTTGCAATTGCATTCCTTAGTTAATATAAATAAGTTCACAAACATCGCTTTTAGATATATTCTACTCAAGTTCGCGGACTGGATTCGCGGACTTAAGTTCCCGGATGGAGTTTACAAACTCCAGCAGAAATTCTCGGGTTTGATAACTTCGCCAGTTCGCGAACTGGGTTCGCGGACTTATCTCACGCACTACTCCGGTTCACTTGATCAACAAAGTTCGCAAACTTCGGTTCAAGGAATAAGGACTTATACATATATGTGTTTCCACAACAATGCTTATATCTTCCAACGGTTATATAATCTAAACTCTCATTTCAATCATTGAAACATTCTCAGAGGATGTTATATAGTTTCTATTCACAAACCATTTTTCGTCAGAGCAATTTTCAAAGTGATTGAAACATAACATGACTTTCGTCACTAGGTAAAGATGAACTTGGCCAAAGCGAAAGCTTACCAACACATATTTCGAGAAATAGATAGGCGAGATAAACTCGGCTCGAAATACCAAATGTGTATAATCTAAGTCTATATAGCAAAACGAGTTTTGTCTCAAGATAGGAGATAAATAGACTTTTGAGTGATAGATAAGTTCAAGTCTCCACATACCTTTTATTCGATGAAGATCCACCAGTTCCTTGAGTATTCCTTCGTCTTGTATGCTGATTTCCATGGAGTTCTTGAGATCAACTACACTTTCTATCCTAGTCCGAGACCTTAGATATAGTAGACTAGAGATCAAGACTTATAGTTTTGATCACTAACATTGACAAACATGCTTGAGATAGCAACGCATGCGAGTTCGACCGAGCAATGCTCTAACACTTCCTTTCACAACTGTCAGTACATATTGGCCACACTCATATTTTAAGTGAATTTTAAGCATCATAACATGAAGTCGTTAATTTATTTGGTATTCGACTGCGAAGATACCTAGCTAGATCCTCACCTTAAAATAAAGATGAATGGACATAACATTTAGAAGCAAGGTAACCCATACATATATTATACTGTGATTTGCAAATCAATACTCAATTCCTCGATTCCTCATATATCACTGGAACCAAGAACACTTTCTTCAATGTCAGTAACGTCTGTTATTCACATATATCTACTGAGTCTAGAATTAGTAACATAGATTTTCAATTATCATTGTATCTACAATAATTCCATTATAGTCCAAGAGTGTAGATATCCTATACTAAGAATTGTTTTTAGCTATTTTGGTTTAGATTCACGTAGTTTATTTCATTTTTCATAATATATAGTTGGTTTCGGATTATGATTCAACAATGTAGAAACCATATACCGATAAAAACTAGGTTATTGTTGATTTCATATTATGATCCAACACTGTAGATACCCAAAACTAGGTTATTTAGACCTACAAACTATAATCGAAGAGCATAAATATCCTATACTTATAAGTTTTCCCTGAAAATGCACTGTACAAATACCCTATACTGATATTGAACAGTATAGATTACATGCACTGTTGGATCATAGTATAAAAACAAAAAATCAAAAATAAACAGAAACAAACCTGAAAATATGGTACTCTCATCAATTGAATAAAAATCGATATCAATTGCAATCAAAGAAATAAAAGATGCAAAACAAAATAATCAATTCAAACACAAAAACTAAACAATTAGTAAGAATATTAAAGTTGCAAATTGATTATGATGAAATCGACGTATATGAATCAGTACCATCATCTCAAAACCAAACGTATAACGTGATAATTTTCTAGATCTGAAATTTTTTCATGAAAATAAAGTAATTAACACGCATGGAGATCAAAATCATGAAGATATATATATATATATATATATCAATTCCTCTTTCAAGAACCTAACAATTCAAAATCTGAAAATTTTAGCTTACCGATTGATTTAATTAACATCAGTTGTTACTTGATTTCGGTTAACTGAGAGGTTAATAACAGAGATTCGAGCATAAACACCAGAAACGAATAAAGAGAAGGGAAAAAAAATTCGGCGTAAATCCCCTGAGCACATAGCTCACGGTTCAAATATAGAAATAAAAAAATGGGAAGAAAACTAAACTAGTATACTTACATAGGGGGTAATAAGCCTCCCCAGACCATACAAGGGCGCGACGGGCCCATGCAAAGGGTTTGGTTAAGATTTAATCTATGACAAATGGGAAGGGGAATCTCTGATACAAGCTCTGGTCTTTAACCAGATCCAGCCAGAGGAGGGTATGGGCCACAATCTTAATCTATGGTGGATTATGATAAGACGAAGAATGCCCAGGAATCCATCTTTCGTCAATCAAAGAGGTAGGTGAAGAAGAAGTGGCCTAGAATATTACAAATACGCATTAAAACTCGCACGTGTATCGGACCCTGAAGGAAAAAATTGGTCCAAAAAACTTAATTTGGACCTCCGGTTAAGCTGAGCTTGAGGATATGACCTACCATTAAGCTAGCCCACTAGGATAGGATCTATCAGTAATTCCTACATGTTATTTGGGATGTTATTTGACGGTTACAAGAATTCACTGGGATGTTATTTGACGGGTACAAATATTCACGGGGATGTGATTGTCAGTACAAAAATTTGCAATTCTAGCGTCCACTCATTTACCATTTTAGTAAATAAGCCAGGCTACCCTGGAAGTTGCATGGTAATGTTCACATCCCACTAATTTTTAACCGCATGCATAATTTTTAACATCATGTTTGTTTTCTTTCTGGTAACTGAAAAAGTGTAGCATGGTAACCAAAAAAAAAGTGTTCAGCTGGGACTCCTTTCACGGCATGCATAATTTCTAATTTAGTTTGTCTGACTTTTTTGATCTAACTCGTCTGGATATGATTAAAATCGCCTGACTTATCTGGATTTGGTTCGATTTTTTTTTTTGAGTCATATCTCACTCAATCGACTCAAAAATATGCGAGTCAGTGTCCCATGAGTCAAGGGGATCTTATTTCCAGAATGAAACGGATTCGAGTCGGGGATTAGGTCTGATTCAGCGCAATTCAGATCTGACTCAAACTGAAAAACAAACAGTTTGACTTGTGCCATGTTAGGGGCCGAATCAGATCCATACGTCGAGTCAGCATAAAAAAAACACCTTGTAAGATTAGATAATCTTGTTGCAAAATAGTTTTCCACCACAGGTATAAGCTCTAGACACTTTGTACTCTTGATACATAAGAGAAAATTCTGATTGTTGCCCGCGTGAAAACTATTTGATATTGATTTGACTTTCTTCAACTGGATACTATCACTTTCGATTTGAACCCGTGGATGGTTCTGATGACACGTCCAACGGAATGTCACAGAAGCCGCTTCATCCTCTAATTGTTTTTTTTAAGCATTAAATTTATTAAACTACTGAGGGACTATTACAGGAGGGTGCATAATAACCCAAGATTCAATAAATTTAGATTGGTAATCCATGAACCTGTAGTAGCATGATACTTGAGCTGAATATTAGTCTTCAGATCATAGTTGCATCCGTGACGGATGTTGATATCGAAGGTCGAAAGGACATCGGTCAATGTTTTCCACAAGAAAAGTTGTACTTTAGATGAACACGACAGTGTCCATAGGATCTCAGATGATGGTAGAGATGCTAAATGCAATTGATTATAGTTAGTAGTCATGCTTTTGTATCTTGATGTTGTGGTGAGATTCCCGAGTGATATTCGTCTACTTCTTTGATTTTTGGCTCGATCCATAACTTCAGAATGAGTCTTAAACTTTGATTGAGTCTTGAGGTAAAATCTCGTCTCTTCCTTTCAGACTAATAGTGCTAATATGCTATTACAAAGGCTACTAAGAGCGCAACTAAATCAAAACTTACGAAGACAAGGACTAAAGATACTAATACACAATACACTAAAGAAATGCTAAACTTGATACAAACCGATTTTGAAGTTTGAGGTCTTCCGACCCATAAAAACTACATATAAACTTTAGTGCTAGATTGTGTGATACTTTTGGCATGAACTGCTGGGATTCTCATTATCGGTGGGAGATGTTGAAGTTTTGCGCCGCTTAGGAGTCTTGAACTGCTAGGATTCTCATTAAACTATATTGATGGGGTAAGTTGAAGCTGATGTTTCATGCTGCTTAGGAGTTTTTCTAAAGACGCATAGAGAAAACAAAAGGTCGAGGTAATCGAAGTAGCTCATAATGCCTCATAAAGCCCCTTATAATCCAGAATGACGTGAAAACAACACCATCGTCTTTCCGCATGACCAAAGACATCTTGAAGTAAAGTCTAACATACTGATATCATAGTTTGCCTTATATAAACAAATCCTAGAAATGAATAAATAACAAAAATAAACCAACTCTCTAATTGACGTACCCTTCATATTGACACAGAACACAAACTAAGACTAGGATAGATAAAATCCTCAGCAAACCAGGCTGAAAATCCTAACGGGATAACCATCCTAAAACCTTTACAACGAGAAAACTGAACAAACAAGTTACACTTCAACTGGAGTGAACACTTTCGCTAGATTAAGATGTGCCATCCACAACTGAAAAACTCCCAGAAAACAGTGACAACAAACAGTAGGATGGAAAAGTGGGTACTAAGGAGAAGACCTACTAGGCCTTAAAACAAACAGGTAAAGATCACAACATCATAGGATACGAAGGAGTTGGAAATATGAAACATGAATAAAATCGATGGGATTTTTCATGGGATAAAACTTTAAAAGATAATGGTAATTAAGATGTACTGGGATATAAGGTTTCCGGAAGCTAAAGGCATGGATCCACTGTGGCTGGAAGTTGCTTATAAAACATAAAGTAAATATGATAGGAAGAAGCAATATCCTTGATTGAAAGGGGATTTGGTTAATCAGGTGAAAGGGATGATTGGAATTCAATCAAATTCCATGGAAAAAATTAAAAAACCTTTTCATTTGTCCGAAATGAAATTCCATGGATCCAAAGAGTACCTTTTGATTTGGGGACCAATAACTTCATATGAGGATCAAGATTGACTATGAATTGTCCATCGATAACAGCAACAAAGAACTGGAGAATCCAAGCAAAACATAATCATGATGAATCAAAGAAGAAACATCCAGTGATTGAGAAAACATCAATAGCCAAATCGTATCACATAGGTCTAAACACATAGAGCTCTAACATAGATCATAGGGTCAGAATACTTAGATATTTATCCGATTAGATTGAAGAAAAGCATCAAAGAAATTTTCTTGGTTTTCTGCTCTGTTATTAACACCGGAACAAAGAGGCTACAACCTAATTCATAACAGTTCTGCTCAGATCCGCTCGGAAACGAGCAAATCTGAGCAAAAATTGAGAGGCGCCGTTGGATATTTTATGAACCCTAACAGAGATCTCTCTAACTATTCCTTTTCTGTCTGTGTTGATATTTTTGCACCTTGCTCCAATATGCTTACCTCTATGATCAGAGATCATTAGAGCTACTCTTTCCAAGTTGTCATGTTCTAAGACCATAAATGCACTAATTTATTATGCCATGGAATTTTGACTTCCTCTTGTACCATTTCTAATAGCTCTTCCATTATTAACCATAGTAGTTATGATATCCCATGTTCTTTGAGGAGTAGGTTTCATTTTTATAAAGATCAAAATCTCATCTGAACTTCCACCTCCCTCAACTTTTGATGGCCATAATGAAAACCCAATCTAGATACCCTTTCCATTTAATTCTCTTCTCTGCAACCAAGAATGGGAATCTACCTGATTGTTTATGAAAATGTTAATGTTAAGACCTACGCAATTAACAACAATCTAACAAAAACACAAGTCATAAAAATATGGGTAACAATTTTTTCCATCTTACCACACGAGGGCGTGCTTTAATAACGTTTGGAAGTATCCTAGGTACGCTTTCATTTATTAAAGTATATGATGTATACATTTCCATATGAAATTCTTTATTATAGGAATCATATTCGTTCTCCAAATACTACGAAGGTTTTCCCAAGCATAAGTGTGGTTTGAAGTCCAACATTTTTTTTTGATGTGTTACCTTCAAATACAGCCTCAAGAGTATCCAAACCTCTTTTGGACGTGAAAATATGATGTTGTAGATCTTGGCTTATTGCATGAATTATAACATTCAAACCATCTGAGTATTGCTTCTCGAGATGTCTTTCCTCGTCATTGTACTTGCCTAAAGTTTGTACTCAAGATTAGATTTTTCAAACTTAATACGTACATAGCCATTGAAAACTGGTATGCGGATATGGAGATTTGGTTGTTCAGGTTGTGTATTCTGAGGTGATGAAGCACATGTTATTGTACATGAGGTGTTGTACTAAATTGAGGTTGGGGTGGTGTTAATTGTTTGACCTTCTCAGCTAAAGAAAAAATTGATCTAAATAAATCTTGGAACGTATCACTAGATAGTTGTACCAGAGGTTTGTGTTATTTAGAGTTGGAGGTCTGGTTTACCTTTTGGTCTGATCAGGAGTTATAGTACAAACCATGGGTTTTCCCCGCCATCACTGTTGAATATATGATGTTAGGTGGGACAATAATATAAGCTTCAGGTGCTGAAGTATTTCCAACTGATGTTGGTCCGTTTGATACTGCATACTTTTTATGGGCACCTATGGTGTTATCATACTCTGTTGGAGTTCCATACTTTTTGGTGTTGATCGCAAAGGTGAGGTTGCACCGAGACAACGTGGTAACCTTCTTTGATGCATTGTTTATAACTTCATAATGTCAAAAATCTCATACGGGTATTTGTGAATAAAAATATGGCCAAGATAAAAATCGTTGACTAAATATCATGTTTAAAGATCACCTCATTATGTTTGGCGGTTAAATCTCAATTGTTGACTAGATATCATGTGTCAGCGAGACTCAATTAGTTTTCTCACCTTGTACATATTTGGGCCTCTGACAGTTATTCATTGTGAAGATCTGACTTTCCATGTCTCAACTCAGTTGTCAGCTTCAATGTTCTTCCCAACTTCTGATGTTGAACTCAGGTCTTTCGCATATGTATTTGTGTCTCTTCTATAATTGACGATGAATGGTTAGTCCTCAACATCTGAACTTGAGTCGTATGTCAGCTATCAGTTGCACTCTTTAACTGTCAGTTCTTTGGAAGATGTTATATTTTGCCATCTACAAAAGTTATATATTTACAGGCTTGGAAAAGCACTTCCTAAATAAGCCAGTGATCCTCATGGTAATATATTTGTTAAACTACATACATTTCTATAGTAGAAGAAGGATCCCTTCACACTTTTATTATCACACTATCTCACACGTTGGAGGTCATTTTTGTGAATAAAAATCAAACTGCAACGGATTTGAAGCTAATACTTTAAGGATGTGTTCCTCTTACCAAGTTCTACATGCCTACCAAAAATGAGCACATTCCGAAATATAGAAACTCACAATCTACAGGTCTTAATTTCGACGCCCAAAAATTCGTTGATTTTCAACGACTCATTTTCAAAGTAGTAGATGGTGATGTTATACGTCTCAGAATACGGTTATTTTCGGTAGGAACGTAGAGAAGTGTAATAGTAACATATACCCAAAATATTAGCTTCAAATCCGTTAGAGTTTGATTTTTATTCGCAAAATAACCTCCAACGTGTGAGATAGTGTGATAATAAAAGTGTGAGAGGATCCCTCCTCTCTATAGTATTCCTAACTTTGAACTTGTACTTTGGCAATTATTATGATACTAGCTTTTTGGGATTAGGAGAACATATGCAATACAATATCCACACGTTGAGTAGAATCTCTAAAAAGAATCGAAAGATAAAAAAATAAACATTAACCCAATTTCGTATATATTTATATATATATATGCACATGTTATTTATAATTTTAAATTTGGATTCATTGAAAATGAGTTTCTCATTGCAAAATATTCAAGGGTACATTAGAAACTTTAATGAGAAAAACCACTATAAACGGAAGAAGGAAAATATTTTGAGACTGACAAAAATAACATTGCGGATAAAAATAAAGGGACGATTGGGGTAGGATTTCTTAGCATTCCATTCGAATCCTATTATTGTGGATTTAAATGGCTGACTTTTTGGGGGCTTAATAGGGTCATAGAATAGTAATTTAATTGAATCGAAGCTTTTTGGCAATCAAAAGCAAAGATAAATGGTGGGTTTTCTTAGTTTTTTCTTTTTATGACATCGTGATGTGATAGAGGAGAAGAAAAGAGGAAGAAAAATTATAGATTTAAGTTTTTTTTATGATTATCATCTTCATCACGGTGATATTATGATCATTATGTTCATCATGATATATGATTAAGAAGAGGAGAAAAAGGAGAAGATAATTAATTATATAAGTTAGATTTTGATTTATTTAAAGATAAGGGTATTTTTAATATTTTACATAGATTAGGCTTCCCCCAATCACATTTTGGTTGCAATTAGTATTTTAGGCCCCCAAGGACCCAGCTCACTGCAACCCCAATAATATAATTCTCGTTGTAAATAAATATTTTGTGGATCTACACCACACTTACTCCTCCCTCTCATGTCTTCTTTTTTGTCCTTTTACATTCTCCACTACTTTGTAACTCATACAACTAGTGTGATAACTTGGGTTTAATACCTTTAGTAATGGGCATACACTCCATAACTCCTCTATTATTAATGCCATCTTTACTACATTCTCTTATGTTTGCCTATAAATTGAGGTTCACTTCCTTTGTAATGGACACAACTAATGAGAATTCTCTTCTTCTTTTCTCTCTACTTTCTATGTCTCATTTTAGTTTATAACACGTCATCAGCACGCTCTACATCGAGCTTCGGAATTTCTAAGAAGAAAATCAGCAAAAGAGAATTGGTGTTAAAAGAAAATTTTCTTTCTAATAATTTATATTAGTAAATGGTGTTTAAATCTCTAAATTGCTTGCATGGTATAATTTAAATCTTATGCTAACTTTTGGTTTCATTTTGTATGCACTCTACTTGGACGGACTAATACAACTTTGATGCATAAGTAAACAGAGACGATCAATGGAATTGTTGGTTTCATTGCTAACCCATTTTTCTATACACCAATTTTGTTAAGGTATTTCTATAATATCTTTTAATTATTTTCTTGGATGGTAACTACATAATTGATTATTGAATCAACTTAGTTAGCCTTATTTGGCATATTATTGTCTTGTCTTATTGACAATAACAAAATCCATGTCTATGAGATCATAAAATATGTTCTCATTAGAATGATTCTTTTTTTTTTCTGCGATGGATTTCATATCTTCGCTGCACCAAATTTTAATTTTTGGGTGCAATTGAATTAAATCTATTGATTAATTTTAAAGAGACATGGTCCATATATATGGGGCGTAGGTGATCAATATTCAAAATTGATTTCCTTTTTTCTCTATTTTTTTACAAAGAGAAAGAAAAAACCCATCGAAAGATGCTGTATAGTTTCTACTCCTTTAATGAAACTGTAATCACCAAAAATTGGTGTTATCGCAATTTAATTACCTCTCTGGTAACTAATCGCGTGCATGGTTGAAAAACCTACGACCAATTTTTTGGTATCTTCATTCATTGGAGGAAGATCATGTGATTTTTATTCGGTTTCTATTCACCTACGAGAAACCATCCGTCTAACCACAAAGTGGTTTTTACCTTTGCGATAACTAAAAGGACAATATTTTTTTCATTTTGTCGATACGAGAGCTTGATAAATCGTATAAACCAATTGGTGATAATTTTTTCCATCATTTCTGGAAGATGGGAAAATAAATTGGCATATTTAATAAATTTGTGCCAATAAGGAGTGATTTTTTTAACCACATAGTGGATTTTTTTCCCGAAGAATATAATGATAATGATTTCTTTATTTTTTAAAGAAACATATTAAGCCAAACAAAATTGGTTTTCCTTATCGATCCCAAAATGATATATCGTTATTATGGTAGATAAACAAATTCAAATACCAATAAAATGAGGAATCGTTGTATCCTTGAGGGATATTTAACAACTTTTGATTTTTCCTCGTGGTAATAATCCCCAATATTGAAACCATTGCACTTGTAGATGAAATATGGTTGGACATAAAAGATCAAAGGTGCGCACCCGGCTAGTTAACTTATATTATTAGTCTTTTTAGAGACTATATTGATCTTGGTATATTTTTCTTTTGATAAAGAATATGTCCATAAATTCCTTAAAATCATTATTTCGTTGGACCTCAAGGTCACGAAATTATTGGAGATTTATTTGCATATTTTTTATGCTTTTGTCTGTAACCAATAAAATCCATGGTTGATTTTGGATTTGTACGTCTAATGGACTACAATTTTAGGTCAATGTACAACCTGGTATTGCTAAAATCCAGAAATATTAAAAGTATATGTCCTCGAATTAATCGGATAATACTTAACGAAACTTGTTTTCGTGTATGAGATGAAAAATTTTCCGTCATATTGAAGGGGAGGCTATACATAAGTTAGTGTTAATTAACCTTATAAAAAGTTATGTCAATTTCTCTCCCATTATGAGAAAATTAAAAAAGGCTGACATCAAATAGGCGTGAAAATATCTCATTTAGATTTTTCATAAGCTTATGCCATTTGAAAGGCAAACCCGATCACATTTAGCAAGCATGTAGTTTTAGCACTTGCTATAGATAGTGCTCTTATAGAGTCTATCATATTACAGTTCACATTCTCAAAATTAATATCTTCTCGTTAAGCTGGGGAGATTATAATGCCCGTGAGTGCTGGTACCAGTAAATTTTGAAGTTTTCAAAATCTGTAATACAAAACAGGATGGGTTTTTGATCCTTGGATGGACGGATAACATTTTGAGAGACAAACATGTGATCCGACCACCCCAGCCTCATCCTAGCCAAAGACATCTAGCGGCTGTGGTGTTTCTAAACCCCTTTTGCCCTCTTAATTACTTCCTCTTCAATTTGACGTTACAACCATTAAATGGTAGCATTACAAAAAAAAAAAACTGAAAATATAAATGCTACAATAACTTTCAACCATGTCTTCAAAAAGAAAAAATGTGCCAATCTTCAACAATCTGCAAATCACAAACAATGTATTCTTTTTAAAAACAATAGAAATAATTTTTATTCCACTCATGAAAATTTCAAAAATACAAAGCATAATTTCCATTGTACTCATTGAACAAATGGAACAATCGAGTAAGGTGAGGAAAGTTACGTGGAGTGCAAGGGAGTTGCAATATGTAAAACTCAGAAAAAATGGCAATCGAATAAGCCAACCTTAATCAACCTGCAAAACACAAATAACATTAGAGTTGTCATATGTAAAACCCAAAGAACAAAGAACTTTAGAAAAATATTTACTTAGAAAGGAAACGTTGCAGAAATCTCTTTGGGAATAAAAATCTGTTCACAGACTATTTCGAGGAAACTTTGCAGATAGAAAGAGGAATAATGTATGATCTTCATGTGGCGGGTTATGGACAAATGAGAAACTTTTACATTTTTGGAAACGGATGGAAGATTGTTTCATTAGAATCTTCAAAAACATTTTCAAAAGATTTTACATTTTTTGAAACCACTTTCTCATGCTGATTGATAAAGATTGTTTCGTTAGAATAATAAGAATAAGAACAATTTTACAAAGGAAGAGAGACTGAAAAAGAAACGTTATTAAAAAGATATGTATTTCTACTCAGCCGTGCATAATAAATGGAGCTAATACTTGAAGCATGCACGACTAAATATGGATTAAATCTCACCGTTTGCTTCTTTTGATTAGAAATACTTACCTAATTTTACGAGGAAATTCTTAGTCAGTTTCATCTCGGCAAACGTTAAAAAGTGGTCCATCATAAATGGGCTAATGTTTAGGACATGCGCGGCAAATTAAGGATTAAAGCTTACCATTTGAATAAAAATACTTACCAATTTTTTTCGCTTCTAATTCTTTCATTCCTATATTTACTTCTCTAATTATCCTCCCACCATCATGAATACCCATAAATAATGTAGAAAGTCCGTACCATGCAACGAAATGGTTGCTTCTATATTCACCCATAATAGGCAGGAAAAAAAAACGTCCAATAAATCAAAAGTTATACTACTTATTACAATTGTTCAATGAGCGTGTATATAAATAGGGGAATGTATTTCTTCAACCACACACATCCACTCATTCACACATTTCTCACTCATTCACTTATTCCAAATTTAGTTTTTTTGTGAAATTTTTAGCTTAAGAGTATCAACATGTCAAACATGATTAGCTGCAGCCCCAAGAAAAGCATTACCCAAAACGCGTTTGCTTCCTTTTCGAGAATGCATGATTGCGATGAAAACAAACCTTTGGAGCTCCAGTTTCGCGTTGCAAGAAAACGGGAAGAGATCGATTTCATGACGACCAACGAAGTCACTACTTTGGATTTACAAATGATTGACGAAAACGTGAGTATATTTTTATTCCGATCTGAATGAAACTAATTTTTTTATATACAATAAAATATTAGTCTTGCATTCTAATCAATCTTTACATCCGACACGGGGAGATATCATGCACGACATCGTCCCTAAGAAATTGATATGGAAGTTCTGGCCGTTACTCCACGAGGGAGGGCTCTATACACTCGCCAAGTTCAACACCACAACGGAGAAATCCATATTTCTTCCATCGAAGAATGATCATTTGTTATTATTCAAATGGGATACCGAGGTTGACTGTTTGTTGGGAGATACCAGAGGCGTTCCCGTGCATGCCTTTTCCTTTGTTGAATTTGATGACTTGGAGTCTAAAATAAACAACATCTACCTTATGGGTACACATTGTTTTTTTCCTTTTAACCATACTCCTATC
This sequence comes from Papaver somniferum, assembly GCF_003573695.1. Taxonomy (NCBI): domain Eukaryota; kingdom Viridiplantae; phylum Streptophyta; class Magnoliopsida; order Ranunculales; family Papaveraceae; genus Papaver; species Papaver somniferum. Next base: position 165,432,319 of record NC_039359.1, on the reverse strand, counting down.
AAACTTATTGTTGTTTGTTGTATTTGTTCTAAATGTTGGCTTCAGTTTCTTATTTTTTAGAGTAGAGAATACAAACGTTCGTTATTTTTTATAGTTTTTTTTTAAATATTTCGACGACGGTTAAGTTTTTTTCCTTCTATTACTAGGATGATAGTTAAGCTCAGTGCATGAGTTTTTATCAAAAATTGTTATTTTAATCAATTATAAGTGTAAGGAATTTATAATTATCTGAATGACAAATATCTAAACAAGTTCTCATGGGTCAAAATAAGTCTTATTATAGTTTGTAGTATTTATTTAAATCTTTATGATCAACTATTATCATGTCTCATGTCGTGCCGTTACGACACGAGTTATTTCTAGTATGCATATATTAGAGAATTGTGTGCGATCGTTGTAAATTAATGATTGTCGGATATTTATTTACAATAGCTACTGAATAAGAAATGATGGTGGTTGTGAACCCATCTACAGATAAATATCCACAAATGTGATTGGTAGGCACAAAATCCAAATTATATTGGATTAAAATCTCTTCAATAACACAATTTTTGGATCCAAGACTTAACACATAAAACGTGCAAGCCCGAATTATGAAAATTACAGGTTTGTGTAGTCTTCATGCGTTTGAGAAATATGATCGTTATAAAAAAAGAATTGAGAATTTTATTTTATTTTTCCTCAAACCTTAGGATTGGTTGAATAATACTTTGTTCACCTTATGTGATGCATTTGGTGTGGTAGTCCTTAAGGACTCATATTGCATTCACGCAAGAAATGTGGAGAAACATATTTGAATTCAGGCAACCACCTGATTCTATTATGTCACAATCCTTTATGTGTTTTTAGAAATTTGGTAAAAACCAAAATCCGGAAAATAAGTTGATGATATCAACTTTATAGGTCTCTTAAGGAGTCATTAAAAACACAAAAATCCACGTTTTAGCAGCATAAATATTATTTTATTATTTTCATAAATCTGCAATTTAATATTGTGCTTGCATAAAACTCTTCTATATGATAAAGATTAGAGTTACGATTTTGATGCTTGTTTTCTATAATACTCATATAGTTGAGTTAGCATTCGTAAATCGTCAAAAGTTGTACTCTTTTTCCTTCTTTTCAAGTTTTGTCCCATGTGGGTTTTCCTGACAAGGTTAACGAGGCAACATCTTGTGGACGTTAAATTTTTATTAAAAATGTTGATATTGTGCTCTTTTTCCTTTGTCCGTATATTTTTTCCCATTGGGTTTTTAATGACAAAGTTTTTAGTGAGGCAATTTAATTCAACATGGTGGTCATCCAAGGGGAGTCACATGAGTTTGGTTATTTGGTGGATTCCCACCATTAACGAGGTCAATCTGTTAGACCAAATCTGCATAACCATATCCTAGAAATTTGGATGTCTTTCTAAACCACATAAGGTTTAGTTACAAATACGTTTTTTTGTTCACTTATTGTAATGCATACATATCTTGGTACTTAGTTGAAGACACTACATCAACTACTTCCACAAATCATCTCCTAGAAGCTATCAATTCAAGACACAGGTCCTCAATGCATTTAAAGAAGCATGAAAATTCGAGAACACTACTGTTAGAAGACTAGCACAAAAGAATTCATCAACTAGAAATTTCTTCATGAAGGAACAAATAACCTTTTGCATTCAAGAAATTCGTTCATCGAAATTGGGAAGTGTCCATTGAAAGATTTGCAAGCCAAAATTTAATTGAAGTACTTATCAGGAGGAAGATCACACGAAGAGATATTTTAATGGACTATCACGTCGTACTCTTTTTCCTTCGTCAAGGTTTTTTCCCACTAGGTTCTCCTTGTCAAGGTTTTAATGAGGCATCATTTGCGCGTCAATCACTACTCTATTCGTTTGTACTCTTTTTCCTTCGCCTAGGTTTTTCCCTTTGGGTTTTCCTAGCAAGATTTTAATGAGGCAATGTCTGGTAGTGTGGTGTCATCTAATGGGGAGTGTGGGAGTGTTGTAAATAAATATTTTGTGGATTTACACCACACTTACTCCTCCTCTCATGTCTTCTTCTTTGTCCTTTTACATTCTCCACTATTTTGTAACTCTTACAACTAATATGATAACTTGGGATTAATACCTCTAGTAATGGGCATGCACTCCATAACTCCTCTAGTATTAATGCCATCTTTACTACATTCTCTTATGTTTGCCTATAAATTGAGGTTCACTTTCTTTGTACTGGACACAACTAATGAGAATTTTCTTCTTCTTCTCTCTTTACTTTCTCTGTCTCATTTTAATTATAACAGCAACTCTTCCATTATCATTACCAATGTTTTAAGTGAAAAACATTGGTGCCGAAATTTTGACATAGTGAGAATAACCATGTCAAAACATCCTCTCCCACCATATGAGTTGCGCATTTCCACATTTTTTCTCCTCCGGATCACACATAATTTGATGAAAAGAATTTACATTTCACCTAGCGGGATAAATGCATTTTTGCCCGTTCGAATTACATTCTTGTTCGCCTAATTAGGATCGGGACCAATCCATTAGTAGCTTTCCTCCAAAACGTTGGTGTTCTTAACAAAGTCTCATTTAGGTCTTCCATGTGGACCATTTCCTTGTTCACTCATGAAATTATATATAAATAAATTTCTTCGCACAGTCGAACCCAAAAACCCTAAACCCTAAATTCTCATTCTTGTTCAGAGTCACAGCGAAATCCATGGATATAGAAATGGAAGAATCACCACCACCAACAACTTCATCTTCATCCCCATTGAAGCGTATGGGTATAAAAAATTCGATCCAAACAAACTTTGGAGATGATTATGTCTTTCAAATTACTTCAAGTCAAGAAGAGAATTTAACAACAACAACAACTCTTGCTGTATCATTATCAACAAATGTGATTAAGTTATATTCACCGGTAACTGGACAATATTTTGGTGAATGCAAAGGTCATAGTGGGCCTATTAATGAAATCTCATTTTTAGACTCGGGTTCGCCTCATCTTCTTCATTCTTGTTCTTCTGATGGCACTGTTAGGTTCTGGGATATTAGGTATTTTAATCAGGTGGCAGTATTAAATGCTGGTTCAGCTCAAGAAGTGTTTAATTTTGCTTTGGGTAGTTCAAGTAATAGTCTTCTTTCAGCTGGATGCAAATCCGAGGTAGGCATCCATTCTATGCTGCTCTTAATTTCATTAATAAAGCTTTTTGTATTGTATTTGTTTGTTCTCTTAAAATTCACCTCAAAACTATGTAGGAAATAGGAACAGAAAAGTGAAGATGTGTATGTTATTGAGGTAATGTTTGTGTCATTATCTGATATCAATTTATAGACCATGCATCGATGTTCCTAGCAGCCTAAGACTAAGTCTAATGGACCTCCAAGATCCAGGATTTGAACCCAAAAGCGTGGTGTAAAGTGGCACTATTTGCCTGATTCCCAACTCCTCCAAGCGATTGCTTGGATGAAATCTGGGTGCAATCCAGGCACGCCATTAGAAATGACGTAACAAAAAAGCATCATACGCCGTTACAAATGGCGTTTTGTCACTGTTTTATAAAAATTCAAATTCACTATCATATACACCGTTGGATTCATAATCTTATTGGAGATCTAAAGGCTAATAATGATAAGCCATTTCAAATGGCATCCTACGCCATTCCAAACGGCGTTTTGACTTTGAATGTTGAATTTCCATTGACTTGGTGCTCTTATTTCAATGATACGCCATTTCTAATGGCGTGCCGCGCCAATTCTAAAGGCGTTCCAATGCCGGATCCTGGGTTACCACTGCGGCTAGGTAAAGCGTTTTGCTGATGTGGTTCCAGGATTCAGCTTGAATCCTGGAGGACCATTAGACCCAGTCTAAGAAACAAAACATACATGTGATCAATGTGTATTGAAATAACATCATAGTCACATTGCAGGATAATATGTATGAAACAAGTCACATGCAATGTTTTATTTCTGATCACACTTGTTTTTGTTTCTTTGCCGTTTTTTTGTTGTTTAGAAGCATATATGTAATAGAAGAAAGTATGCATTTAATTAAGAGACACGTTGTGAGCTTGGTAAGAGTGTGTTATAACTGCCTAAGTAGGAATGCTAATAATTAGCCGGTGGTGTATGCTAATAATTAGCCGGTGGTAAGAGTGTATGCTAATAACTTCCTAAGTAGGAAGGCTCTTGTTTATAACCATGTTCACTTGGGTAATAGAGTTTTATTTCGAGTTTGATTAGTGTTGTCTTTGAGTTGCCTTCGATTCTCTCTGATCTCGTTGATGAAAGAATTGTTCTCATAATTTCTACAAATTGATATTATTTCAATCATAATTGTTTAGTACAGTTGCCGGCATGATCTTAGCTAATTGTTCTCATAATTTCTACGATTTGACATTATCTCCATCATAATTGTTTATCAACAGTTGCCAGTATGATCTTAGCTAAGGTAAAAAGGCTGGAGAAACGTTCCTGTATTCAATTTTGATTACTTGCTTAAAAGTATTTGTAGTATTAATTTTTACCGTAGGTGAAAAAAATATTAATAGTTAGGTACTTGCAGATACTCTTTTGGGATGTAAGAAGCATGAAGCAAGTGGCATGCTTGGAGGAGTGTCATATGGAAGATGTTACTCAGGTTTGCTTCTCCAACTCCCGTTTTATGGTTCAAACTGTGATTTTTAGTAGTTATTTCTCTCAACACATAGAGAAGATTACATGATGTATCTTGTATTGGTCGATGTTTAAATTTGTAGCGTCAGTGCATCTGGCATTCATACCATAAACTGACACAGGTTACTTCTGTTTCTTTTTCTGTTTACTTGCTAGGAAGAGCTAATTGCGTGTATGGATATTTCCTTGCTTCTCATATTTTGTTATGCAAGCATCTTTGAATCATTGTCATATCTAATTGATAGTCTGATATATAATGTTTAGGCATATGTTAAGAAAAAGGTCATGTCAAGGCACAGAAAATATCTATTGACATATCTCTGCTTGACATTGCAGATTAGAGACCATATGATTATGTTCTGATTTCTTCCATGTCATCTTGATTATAAACTAGGTGCACTTTGCTCCAGGTCATCAGAACAAGCTTATTTCTGCTTCTGTTGATGGACTAATATGCATAGTTGACACTGAGGGGGATATCAATGATGACGATCATCTGGAATCAGTAAGTACACCTTGCTGTTCTGCTATGTTATAATTGCTGTTTATTAGAAACTCTGAAAGCATTATATTGCTGTTTGTCTCAATCGCTGAACACGTTGAATGTCTAATTCTACAATTTTACTTATGATCCGATGTTTCAAAATTCAAAGTATCCTAAATTCTTTCGTTTGTATAATAACACAATGATGAAGCTGAAGACTTGCATAAAAACCTAATGCTAGATGTGCTAGAGTGTAATATTAACTTCTCAGTTTTTGGACACACCAAATATGGTCACTCAAATTTGTTTACTCCGTTGGTAGATGGGTTTTATGGCTTCTGCTAGACCTGCAGATTGTGGACTTGAAGTACCCATTCTGAACCCCTTAAGCTTGTGGACTTGAAGTACCCTTTCTAAGACTGCGAGACACCATACTCATTTTCAGATTGTTTATCTCTTCCACTCACTTTGAAAGTGGGTAAGGTTTCGTATTTGATCTCAGGTTTAATTTGACTCGATCTTTAAACAAGTTCCATACCCTACTCTGAGAGACTAACTAATATCAATAGTGTGTGAGACAACTCGTTTTGAAACACAGTTTCATTTTATACCAACTGAAGAGCTAGTGAAACTCGAGCTGAAAACAATACTCGTGACAAGGAAACTACTGGATACGCTTTTCAGAGGCTTTGTCAAGCTTTTGACAATCTTTACCATTGCGATTCTTTGCGAAAACCAAATTGCTGTTCCTAATATTTGCACCTAATATTTGCAAGTTGAAAGATAAAATCGACAATCCTCACCGTGAAATTCTTACATTCTTGTAGGTGATGAATGTCGGGACATCGATTGGAAAAGTAGGATTCTTCGGGGAGATGAATCAAAAGCTTTGGTGCCTGACACATATTGAAACCTTAAGGTCTCCTAAAAGATTGATTCTCTATTAGTCAATTTTTTTTCTACCCTGTTTTATGGATAAAAGTTAGACTTCTGAAGCTTTTGCATGTATATCTTCCAAACACAAAGACGGAGAGTAGTTTCTACTTAATGCCAGTCGGTAAATCTTCCAATTGCTTGACTTATATTGACGATGCAAGTTATCTATGGCGTGCAAACAAATCCTCATTAAGTTAGCAAATTGCTTATTATTGCAGCTACCTAAGACTTGATTCTGAACATGCATCAGGATTAGCATCTGACAATTGAAATTATAAAAGTAGAACCTCTAGGATTTTCTCTTATGCTCCATTTGTTAAAGTACATCAAAGAGAACCCCAATTGGCCCATGTGTTGTCTCGTTAAATGAAGAGAAAAATCTAGTAAATAAGCATCATTCTCTTTTACTATATGTCTGTTGTTCCTTTTGTGTGCTTCGTTTGAATTTTTTTGTTTACAACATCACGCTGATTATAACTCCCTTTTGGCAGTATTTGGGATTGGAAAGATGGAACGCATGAAGCAACCTTCCAGGAAGCTCGTTCATTAGCATCCGACAGCTGGACGCTTGGCCATGTAAGCTTATTTGTAATAGATGCCCTGTTGTTTTCCTTTGGTCATTACTTTATTAATATTGATTACTGGTTACAACAAAGTGTTTAGCTACTTATCTTATAAGCAGGTCGCATGCTCATTTCTTTGCTAAGGCAATTCTCTTTTCTAGTTTTGTTATTTGTTAAGTGATTGGAGGCTAAGTTCAGTGGATGACAAATGCCATTCTTTTATGCTGTCTGATTGATCACTTGTGAGTCAAACCGTCTTTGATGTCAAACCCTACCACCACCCATATGCCCATGTTATCAACTCCCGTTCTATCACTCAGTGACAGTGTCAAGCTCCCAATTTTCCAATACTAGACGAGTGATGAAATGCTACTCGATTATATGATTTTGCATGGGCCTCTGAAGTTACATTGGCTAGTTACTCCTCTGCAAAGGGTATCCCTTAAAATTTTTTTCGCTCCTTGATTCTGTTTCTGCAGGTTGATTACTTTGTGGACTGCCTCTATTCAGAACCGAATGATCGTTTGTGGGTGATTGGTGGCACAAACGCTGGCACATTAGGTTACTTCCCAGTAAATTACAAGGGGGCTAGTGCAATTCAATCTCCCGAAGCTATCCTAGAGGGTGGACACTCGGGGATCGTAAGAAGCGTCTTACCTGCGTCAAGCATACGTGGGAGACCTTCCCAGAGAGGCATTTTTGGATGGACAGGCGGCGAAGATGGTCGCTTATGTTGCTGGTTATCAGATGAATCTTCTGAAACCAACAAACAGTCTTGGATTTCAAGCGCTCTAGTAATGAAGCCTTCAAAAACTCGCAAAAAAAGACATCATCCTTACTAGTCAAACTCATCTTAGGTTCAAGAGGACCATGTTTATGAGAGTTTTCTTGGTATCATTGTTGTATTCTTAATTAGTAATATTAAAGTTGAGGAAATACAAAGAAGTGATATATGTGAAGTGTGAACTAAGGCTTATTTACAATTTTGTTTTTTAAGGCTTGTAGAGTTATTATGGACAGACTTTTCCAGCGTGTTTTCGACTTGGTTCTGAACTTATTGTATGATATCTTATGATTCCTTCTTTAAAATGAGCTAAGAATCACCCATTTTCGTTGTGTAACGAAGTCTATACAGGCTCTGCAAGCAGAATATTTTTGTTGCTGCCTTGCACTTGTGTCTTTAGTGCTTACAGCTATTGAATGTAGTTTTTTTGTTAGTAATTTTTACATGAATACATGCCTTCCATGCTTTCTAAAATGATAAGATTGGTGGAAATCTGGTTTGGTTTATGAATAACGATGCCATCTTTTCTTATTGTTGTTTTGGTCTGTAATAGTGTGTTTGGCACCTTGTTAAATCATTGTATGGTTATATATAGTCCTTTGAAGTTTGATCACTACTTTTGAGTATTCAGGCTAATGTAAATGGCTAATGTAAATGAATTTTTCTTTTTGTCTTGTTTAATAAAACCATACTTTATACTCTTGGTTTCAAATTGTCTCAGGAATTTTGGAATTGCCAACTCCACTGCCAATCAGAAGCGAAAAAAAATTCTTGGCTGTCTCTTTTTTTTTTTGGTAAGAAAAAAATTCTTGGCTATGCAAACAGGCTCTGTAAGCTGAAATTTTTGTTGTTGTCTTGCGTCTTTAGTTCTTCGGCTATTGAATGTTTTCTTTTTGATGATAATTTTTGCATGAATACATACCTTCTATAGTTTCTAAAATGATAAGAATATGTTGAATTCTGAGTTGTGTGAAAGCCCATGGAAATTTATAAGGGTAATTGGTTTAAAACAGATTTTTTTCACACAAACTCTTTGATTTGGTGCCTTTGACGGTCCCCAGTTTATTATTTGATACTTCCATGTATTTTAGTTAAGTTTCCCTTTAGTTTTTGTTTTATACATGGTAAGCTAAGGTTCCATAGTTTTATCATTTATGAAACAATATTTACGATGGTTCGGTTAATACTCGAATTTAACGATATTTGCAAACTATCTATTGATTGCATTGAGCACCCTTTATATTTGGATTTTATTGTTGAGTTTGTCGGGCCCTATAAACATATTAATGGTGACTTGCGGATAATCGTCTGGGACGATAATGTAGTTTTCTGATAAATTTCGACAATTGGTTGGATCCTCAGTAGAATATGTTTATAGGGCCCGACAAACTCAACAATAAAATCCAAATATAAAGGGTGCTCAACAATTCAAATGTGCTCAACAATACTATAATACTGTAATGTCATTCCTTTTAGATGATTTCAAATGTGTTTTGGCTTTGTAAAGCCTTCAGTATATTGATTCATATGTGCTCAACAATTCAACGCTTTGTTTAAGCTTAAATTAATTTAATATCGTATTGTTATATTCATTTGGGCATTGCTTGTACATTCGTTATTCTTCTATTGGATTATGACTTACCCCGTTTTGTATTGTTTTCCACAAAGTTTGAGAGTGGCTTGAGGCAACAAGCTTGTTAAGGCTTGTTAGATAAAGTTTTGTGTTCAAAATGAGTACGTTGATTTTGTGTTCCACGTATATATACTCATGTGTAAATCTGGTTTAGTTTATTAAAAAAGATGATATCTTTTTTTCTTGTTATTTTTGATCTGTAATTATGTGTGTTTGGCAACTTGTTAAATCACGGTATGTTATATATACTCCTTTTGTCATTACATTTGAGTACCCATGCTATGGGTAAATGAATCTTTCTTTTTAGTACCGTTTAATAATATGTTTGCAATGGGAATACAATACCGTATATTCTTGGTTTTTACCCTTATTCACATTATCAATTAGTTAACCAGAAAAATGTGAAATACAATAGCGTAAACTCTTGGTTTCAATCTGTTTTCATCTCGTATGGAAGTTCGGGAACTTTGGAACTTGCCAATTGACCGAATTTCACAGCCAATCGGAAATGAAAAGAACCTAACCGGAGATTCCAGGAAGTTACTCGCCTAAACGATTAAACCTAACTATAAAATTATCTCTAAAATTATACTCAATAGAATAAAACCGATATTGAGCAAAGTCATAAGCTCATTTTAGGTGGCGTATGTTCCACATAAAAATATTCAGGATAACGTGATTATTGCTCAAGAATTTGTTTATTCTATGAAAAATGAATAAAGGTGTTAGGTATGGTATCATGGGGATGAAATTATACATGTCAAAATCCTTTAATAAACTCGAACGGCGATTTCTTAATTATTAATGTGCTTGAAAAATTCGATTTTCCTAATCATTGGTGTATTTGATTTTCCAATGTATCAGTACCACCAACATTTCTATTCTCCTCAATGAATCTCCATTTTCTTTTTTCAAACTCTCCAGAGGTATTAGGAAAGAAGATCTACTTTCCCCATATTTGTTTATCTTATGGGTGGAAGCGTTTTCTAGATACTTATCAATTACATGCTGAGCATAATCATCTCATCAATGGAATAAAAATAACTAAAGATGCTCTAAGTGTCTCATTTGCTCTTTGCAGATATGATTGTCCGTTTTCACAAAGGATACTCTCAATAAGGCTAATAACCTTATGTATCTCATTAAGGATTTTAATCTGATTTCTGGTCAAGTGATAAGCTTCCCAAAACCGGGTTGCTTTTTTAACGAAACTGTAAACTCTGAGCACTTTGTCTCTCTTATTATATCAATACACGTGAAACAACTGAAACCGAACGACATGTATTATTTCTCAAGAGATCTAAAAATGGTTTCTTTGCTCACCTTGCCGACCATTTTGATAAACATGCTGCAAAATAGAAGGTAGGCAATTGACTCAAATCGTAAGATTAGCCATGGTTAAACATGTGTTGAAATCTTTCCCCTCCCATCATATGAATCATTTCTTCTTCCTGGTGAGACTATAAATCAAATGGAAAATGCGTAAAGGGATTTCTAGTGGGGTAAAAAGTCTCAGGGTGGTATTTTTTTAATGAAATGGGATAAAATCTGCTCTCATCGTGGTTTAGGTTTCCGAAATTTGAGTAATATGAACCTCACTATGCTTACTAAAACTGCTTGGAGGCTCATCCACTCTTCAAGTGATTTGTGGGTCAAAATTTTGAAATGCAAATACTTCAAAATTCCACCATTTGCATCATAAAAAACTTAAAAATACTGGTTGGTTTCGGTGGAGCATCTGCAAAGGTCTTAACATTATCTCCAAACATGGCTATTTTGGAATAAAAAATGGTCATAACACCAATGCTTTTCTCGATAATTAGATCTAACTCAAAGTATCCTCTATGTAATTTTTATCATAATCCCAACATTTATGTAGCTAGTTTTATTAACCATGAAAACTAAACCTGGAATATGGATCTGGTGCAAGCATTTTTCACTAGAGAAAATTGTTAACAAATTATGCAAACTAGATATTATGTATCTGGTGAGGATATGATACTCTAGCCTTATGTTTTCTGTTTATATACTTAACCTGAGCCTGCGGTAATTTTCCCAGGATTGAGAGCGTTTTCTATATGGTATTTTGTTGCACTCCAAAGAGAATATTTGCATGACTCGTTGATCGTCTCCGCCAGAATTTTGCAGTCTGTTATTATTGAGACACTAGATAATATATTTTTACTTAGCCAAGTAGACGCTTTTAGCAAGGCTTTTGATTCTGCATGAAAAGCTGAGGAAGCCCACTCCGATCCAGCTACAATGTGCATGAAAGACTCGTTGTCCACAGGGCAAAGTAAAAAAGCATATCCGATTAACGAATTTTCTTTTTTAAAAGCCGCATCGATAAATATTATCCAAAGTCAGAACATTTTTCCTTGGGGACATTACTTCTTTGCATCATCATATTCTTTTGGATCTTTCCCTAAGTATTGTGATGCAATACTTTCTTGATTTGATCTATGAGGTTATTCGGATTTGGAGAGATTTTTTCAAACACTACCGAACATCTATGCTTCCAAATAAACCAGGATATGGTTGCGATTTTGTCCGACCATTGCATGAATTCTGGTTCCGTAATCCACTATTTTATCCAATTTTCTATGGAGTACGAAAGAATTTTTGTGTTTACTGCTTCTAAAGAAAGACCAAACTAAATAGCTCTTGCAAAAGGGAAAAAACGAATTAAATGTTGTTTCTATTTCTTGCTCTTTGGAGTTATTTATTGGGCACTCCATATTTATGTCTGTATTATGGCTCCAAGTCTTCAATAAGTTGGGAGGGCTTTTTGAGCTAATTTCCAGACGAATAATTTGATTCTCGGAATTGTTTGAATCTTCCATATCTTTTGCCAGGGGAAAACATTTAAGCTACTGTTTTCTTGATCCTAATATATGAGGAAATTATATATATTTTTTTCCGAGAAGATTCCTGAAGGGTGATGTTGCCATCTTATTTTGTCTTGTTCTTGGATTTTTGAAGATATGGCTAGAATTTTTGCTTTTGTATCTGTGTCGAAATAGTTATCAAGTTTATCTTGGTCCCATTTATCTTCAGGAGTTATCAACTCATTTACCCTTTGCGGAGCAGTTTCTTGAATATTAATGGATTTTTGAATAATATTTTTATTAGGAACCCATTTATCTTCCCAAGTTTTTGTAGATGCTCCGTTTTTGACTTACCATGCAAAATTACCTTTATTGAGGTTCAACCCTTTTGTATGCTAGTCCAAATCCAGGATAATTTAGATGACCTAGAAAATTCCAGAGGATGGGAGTTTGAGAAATATTTAGCTTTGAGAAGTTGAACGTAGAGTTGATCTTGATCTGTAATGAGTCGGCTAGCTAGTTTAGTGAGGAGAGCGATATTAAATTGGTGCAGATTCTTGATCCCTAGACCTCCTTAGGAAATAGGCTTGAAAATATTGACCCAAGCTATTATATATCCTCCTCTGCACTTGGGATAATCTTTATTCCCCCAAAAATCTCTTTGGATTTTGTCCAGATGATCTAACATTTCATTTTGAAGGGGAAGCACTTGTATCTGGTAAGCTGGATAACTTTGAAGGATGGGCTTTATTAGTACTGTTCTGCCTGCTTGTGAGAGCAATTTAAATTTCCAACCTTAAAGGGTGGCGTAATATTTCTGTAGAATATGTTCGAAATTTTCTTTTCTATTTTTATCAAATAAAAGAAGGGTTCCAAGATATCTGAAAAAGCGGGGGTCTAACAACCACACCCAATGTTTCCCTTAGCAATATGTATGGACTAACTCCAATATATTTTTAAGAGAATCAACTAGACAGCCAGACTCAATCTTAATAAAAGTATATCAAAGAGTTATATATCTCTTTCTCGATTCTATACTTACTCAAGCAAATAGAAATCTGCGAGTCTAATTGAATACAAGAGAAATCACTTGAACGGTACCAAAGACCAATGTTCAAGTATCAATCAATTTCAATCAACAACCAAAGGTTGGATTTCCCAATTGATCGATTTAACGCACAACCTGTGATATTTCAATTATATAACAAAATATAATGCAGAAAAGAATTAACACAGACACCAGAAGTTTTGTTAACGAGAAAACCGAAAATGCAGAAAAACCCCGGGACCTAGTCCAGATTGAACACACACTATATTAAGCCGCTACAGACACTAGCCTACTACAAACTAACTTCGGTCTGGACTGTAGTTGAACCCCAATCAATCTCACACTGATTCAAGGTACAGTTGCGCTCCTTACGTATCTGATCCCAGCAGGATACTACACACTTGATTCCCTTAGCCGATCTCAGCCACAACTAAGAGTTTCTACGACCCAAAGTCGAAGACTTTAATAAATAAATCAGTATCACACAGAAAAGTCTACGGTAATAGATAAATATGTCTCCCACAGAAATACCTACGAGTTTTTGTTCTGTATTTTGATAAATCAAGGTGAACAGGAACCAATTGATAAACCAGACTTATATTTCCGAAAAACAGCTCAGTATTATCAATCACCTCACAATAATCTTAATCGACTAGCGAAAGAAGATATTGTGGATCACAAACGATGAGAAGAAGATGTTTGTGACTACTTCTATATCTTGCCTATCGGAGAAATCAATCTCAATCCAATCGTACGATTGTACTTAGTACGATAGAAACAACAAGATCAGATCACACAACTACAAGAAAAGTAGTATCGGTCTGGCTTCACAATCCCAATGAAGTCTTCAAGTCGTTAAACTACAGGGTCTCGGTAGAAACCTAAGGTCAAAGGAGAATCGACTCTAGCTAATACAACTAGTATCACACAGGAGGTGTGGGGATTAGGTTTCCCAGTTGCTAGAGTTCTCCCTTATATAGTATTTCAAATCAGGGTTTGCAATCAATGTTAACTTAGTAACAAAGCACTCAATATTCACCGTTAGATGAAAACCTGATTAGATTCAAGCTAATATCTTTCAACCGTTAGTTCGAAACTTAGCTTGTTACACACAAATGAAATGCACGTTTATCTAGATTTGTGTATCTTTGAGGATAAAAACTGATTCTGCTGTTTTTGGTAATTTGAGGTGTGTTGATGAGAAACGAATTCAAACCCTAAACAAATGCGCCACCAGTGGAAAATCAGTATTTTAAGTCTGTTTAGGATTTATAAAAACAACTTCCGAGAGCATTCCTTATGGACCAGTCTTCCTACGGTAGACGTTTTTATAAAATAAAATACGAAAGTAAATAGATTTCCGGCGAAAGTCGTAACATTAGTGGTAGTTAAGTCTGTTTGGGGAGCTAGTGTCTACGGTTCCAACTCCCAAGGTTTCCTCATCCTCTATTATCACTTCTATCATATCTCTCACATCTCAGTTTCTCCGCCCCAATCTAGTTTCTCATCGTCCTCCTTGTACTCTCAGATTCATCGTTGAAACCCTAAGTTTATACATCATAACTAACTCGAAAGCATTCTTTTCTCCATGAAAACTCTGCATCTGTTTACATCGATGGAAGATTTGAATCCACCAAATCTATTTACAATCTGAAATACTGCCGGTAATGAAAGAGAAGGATCAAGCGATTTTAAAATCAGATGTTCTAACTCCCGGGTTTTAATGTATGAGTTGTTATATCTTTTGGATCAGATGATTAAGCCATTGAACAAGATATTGAAGGAGGAGGAATCAGTAGTCTTACAAATCAAAATCTAAGAGGTGGGTTCTTTTTCTTTGTTAATTTTGTTATGCATATCTTAATTTTCCCGTTTAAGTTTTGTGTAGGTTGTAATTTCAGTATTGTTCTATGTAGGTCATTGTTCATTCCTGTAAAATCCTAAAACAGTCCAGGTAGTGAAAAGTATTTGGGATGAACAGGTTCAGCCATGTCACGGGAAACAAATTCTAAGGTATAAAAACATAATTACTTCCTATGATTTCAATTTCTCAAAATTGTTTTTTTTTTTTAATTTTAAATTGTTTTTGCTTATTTATGGTTTAAGTATGTGGAATTGGGTATTTTTGGTTGATTTGAATTGCAGCTGTAGAAGATGGGGGTTTGCTGTTTGATTGTGATATTTTAGATTACAGAGTTGGGTTGAGGCGCAGATGGTGGTATTGAGAATGGAAACATAAATGGGTTTGATGGAGTCCAGGGGTTGAGTTGTTAATTGAAATTGGTGATGTTCTTGAGATTTATAAGGAGAGAATGGAGATGGTGGTTATTATGCTGAAGTTGCAGGTGCCGATGATGGATTTATATGGATTATTGGCCTATCCTGAGGTTGATTGATTCATAGATGGTGGTTGAGTTAGGTTAACAAGGTATGGTGGTGGAGACAGGAAGATAAGAAAGGTTCTGAGATAGTTGACAGATGAGAATGGATTTGTGTTGGTGGTTCTGGGTGAGTTTCTTACCATACAAGACAGCCAAGTATGTGCTTTCCAGGGAGAGTTGGTGATAATCTGGTTGGTCATTCGACTTTTGTATGTGTTCTCAATGTTACTAGTTTTCAGTTACGGGTTTTCATGAATGGATGAAAGTTGTGCTTGAAAGGGTTTTTCCTGCCATTTATTTGTATGTTTTGTTTCTTTGGTGGTGCTTCTTGTTCGGTTGGTTGTAGGTGTATGGTTATGGTTTAACATGTTTACACTGTGATGCAGGCTTATGACTGAAGAGTTGAGAAACTTTTTGGAGTTCAATTTACCCTAAGTTAAAGAAGGAAAGAAACCTTAGTTTAGTCTTGGAGTTGCTGAACCAAAATTTGGGTCAGATATCTATGAAGAAACTAAGGTTCCATGCCAATGCAATGAATTTATTCTTGAACTTCTCCGCGCTATCCGCTTTCATTTGGAAAGGTTCATTAGTGACCTTAAGGTTTGTAGCTTCAATCTCACACTCTCAAAATCTTTTTGCTTTTCTATTAATATGATTAATGCTGTTATAACTAAGTTTTTTCTATCATGTGTAGCTCATCCTTTTGGATAAGGGTTGGGTTGGATAACAGTTACAGCGGAGCTATGGTGAAGTTCAGTGTCAACCGAATTGGTACTCTGACACATTTTTTTTGTTTTGAACTCAACACTGTTCTGAACTGTTGGTACTTGTGGCGATTTCCTTAAATGACCGCGAATTTGGATATCAAATGAAGAAGAATTTGCAGCATCAACTATTCAACTTGCCATGGTGCGTAACCGACTACCCATAAATATATTCTACTTCAAGTCGGGCGTCTATGTCTATTTTTACTGTATTTAATTACTTGCTTGTTCAAAAGTTAATATATGCTATAATGTTATCATATGAGATTTGAGCAGGTTATTTGTTGTTGATCTAGGATTTTGGTTCTCCTTATTCAAGATTTCTATTTTTAGCATGTTAAGAATTTGATATCCTGCGCCCCTGCATCTGGAAAAGAGCTGAATGCGAACTCAGAAAGGAAGTTTCAAAATTTAAAACTCTTCCATGATGTTCCCATTTTGTACTCAGAACGTCATTGTTTGATCTCTTTTAACACTATCATTGCAGGCAAGTATGAAGCTGCTCGTTCACTAGTATTTCCATTGTTCGATCTTTGTTCAGGTAATGATATGAGGATAGACAGTCCATTAACTATTATGACGTACATGAGGAACCTGACAAACGGTCTCGTCTTATATAAGATTTTTGAGAATAGGGTGTGCTTTCAGAGTTGTATCTACTGATTTTTATAGATGTAATACACTAAATAATATCCATCTTCTTAGTGTAGTGGTCTGATTATTATCCTTTTTCTGTTCATTTGCACACGTATGCACTTGCGTCGGTAACTTTGTCTTATGTAAATCGGTTTTGAATATCATTGCAGGCAGATGCGATTTGTTGTATCATGTATTGAGTTAAAAAGTTTCAGGCTGATGCTGAAACTCACAAAGTTTATGCACAGATGACTCCTCAACCTGTAAATTTAATGTAAGGTAAATGATTCACATTGATATTTATCCTGGTATTTCTTTTTACAGAATTATATGTAAAAATAACAAAATATAGAGTCTAATCCATTTTATGTACCTCGATACGACTAAAAAAATCTTCCCTCCCATAGAGTGTGCAGTTTCTTATATATTTTTCTGTTCACATCTTAATTAAAGCATCAACGTTAGACACACTTCGGTTAATCACACTGAAAGTAACATACTTTCTGTGCAGAGATGAGAAATCACAACTATCGACACTCATGATTAATGACATCAAGTGATAGCATGCATATAGGAATTACCGCTGCATATGCCCATACGGCTGCAAGAAATTGTCAGTTTACTCTCTTTTACAACCCAAGGTATGTTTTTGCTGCCTGCCTATTTTTGTGTCTTATCACTATGGATAAATGATATACTGTTTAAAATCGAGATCAACACTTGTTCTGAACTATTTTGTTAGCAGGGCTAGTCTTTTTGAATTTGTATTTTCATTAGCCATGTATAATAAAGCAATGCATACCCAAGTTTCACTTGAACTGCGAGTTTATAATGATGTTTGTTAGTTAAGTCAAGGATACCTGATACACGGGTACGATAACTAAAATGTGTGGCTGCTCCTGGGATAATGGGTACCTGATACATGGGTACGATAACTAAAATGTGTGGCTGCTCCTGGGATAATAATAGTATAGTTAATCGATCATTAAACCTATGTAAATTTGTTTCTGCTTTTTGATGTTAATGTGCACAGGATTCTAATGTTAACATTTAAGATATATAACTTCTTGTTGTTTACTTGTCTTGGCAGTGTAATACAATAATTGCCACATTATTAACCGTATATCTATATCCCTTTTGATGACCATAATCATGTCTGGATTTGGAAATTTCATTGGTGAATTTCATGTTTGTTGTCAGTTCCCTTGGTTTGATTAGTTTAGTTTCTCTTCGCAAGGTATCATTCTTCTGGCTTGTTCATCTGAAATCTTTTAGTTTACTTTTAAGTTGTCATTTATGTGCTGCCAATTATTTTGGTTATCTCTACTGTTTCTGTGTTTTTGGCTATGTTCTTGTTTTCAACTTGTTGGATTTTTGTAAATGGTGAGATTGATTTGTTTATGTTGTCTCTCATGCCTTCATCATGTATTACAGGCTAACCTGCCCGGGTGGGATGACAACATGAACGTTGACTAACATCTTTCGAACAAACACAGGCTTGAGCTTGCTGGGTAGTGGACCTGATTAGAGCTGGCATGTCAGTGATTGAAGGCATAAATGGTGAAGTCTTCCCTTCAACTTAGTGTTGCATCTTTCTAGTTGTTAATCTTTTAGTGGGAACATAAATTTTAGTACTTGAGGTTCCGAGATTTGGAAATTATTTTAGATAGTCAAAGTTGTAAACCGTTTAACACTTTCCAATACAAATTCAATTTATTTTTCTGATTAATACAATTTTGAAGTAAAAATTAATTTAATTGTGATTCAGCTGAATCAGCTTCTGTTCTAACTGAATCAATTTCATTTTTTTTTTCATGATATGTCCATATAAAAGGCTGCTTCTATCAGTAGTACAGACTGCTAAAGATAGTCGTTTGTGAATGAATTCTTGGACTCCCAGGACTAGTCGTTTAAGAGATAAGACTACAAATTTAGGGCCCCCATCCACAGTCCTTTTTAGTGATAAGGCTTTTTCTGGCAGACTTTTTATTTTGATTTTCCACATGCACTGCACGGGAAAGCTTTTAAGTTCGAGAGATCAATCTGTAAGACTCTGGCCTAAACCAAGAAATGGTCGTTCCAGATTCAATTCGGTCACAAGGTGAAGGAGAAGGGTTGATCTTAGGGAAGGAAACGGAAAAGGTGTTTGAGATCATAGTTTTGAATTATGAAGGTGTAGTTGTTTATGACTTGCGTATCAGAAAATGGTTTCTGGCTACTTGTGTTGATAACACTTGTGTTCCCTTTTTCAAAATAGGTTGAAAACCTATTTATACAACTCATTGAGAGCACCCTGATCTCTTAGGAAGTGGAGGAATTTAATTAGTGGAGAGGTGGGTTTGTGCGGAAAGTGGTGATCATCATGTTTCCGTTATGAGGGAAAAATGATCAGACGTTCACCCACTACTCTCAAAACTGTTAACCGTTCGTATTTCCTGACACTCTCTCGTAATGGGTGTGTTACATGCCGCACGCTGTAAACCGCCAGACCAATACCCTAGTGAGCATCTCCCAGTTTGTGACATGTTTGATGTCTCGAGTGAATGGGTCAAGTCATGTGACTTGCCGCTAATCAGCACGTAGTAATTTTAAATCAAATAATAAACTATTTGTAAAACCGGTATTTATAAAGCATAGCTTATAATCGATGTATGTAAAGCATTACTTTAGAATGCAGATGGAAATAACCGATGTGTTAGAAGCATCACAGTTTTTAAGCTCGATCGAATCAGTCACGCTTGAGTGTCTTAAAAGGGTAGCGCGATCGACCTCTTTTGGGTGATCTTTCGAGTGCCCTATGGGCGAACTACCACCTGGTCGATCACTCCCTGTGGAGGAGTGATGGTCGACGGTCATAATGCTACTTTGTTAGTTTTCTGAAAATAAATCTACACCGTCCAACTAGGATGGCGAAGTTGGATGGTCGTGATCGATTTGTGGCAGTTGTTCAATGCCGTTGACACAATTTTTATGGTTTAGAGGCCGATCGGCCAACTCCCTTTGAGCGAGCGATTCGAGGCGCTGCATGCGGGTTTGAGTAGGTCGATCGACCATGAACAAAGGTGGGTTGCCAGCGAGCATGCTGACATCCTAGGTCACCTAAAATTAAATCTAAGCCACTCAATTCGGCTGGCGAAGGTGGATGGTTATGATCGATTTGCGGCAGTAATGTGTTGCTGATAGACACATTTTTGTGTCTAATTTGTCCTCAATGTCCGTATTGTTGGAACTCTATTTTTGTACTAATATTGTGCTTTTATGTATTTTCAGGAAATAAACATTTTTGGAAAATTCGGCTCGAAAAGTTGATTTTGGCACCCGGAGGACAAGTGTTATTCGGACTCTCGCTTTTGAATAAGGGGTAACCTAATTACTAAGGGGCAGCCCCAGGTCACCCCAAGGCATCTGCTATTCGCACCCCAGTTCATGAAACTACTATTCACTCCTCCTTAGTCAATACTCCATCTCACATGGAAACTACTCCCCCTTACATAATGATCCGAAAACCATATGTATTTGTAGTGTGAACTACACATTAATTCTCCCCCTTTTTGTCAATAAAATTGGCTACGAAAACTAGTGGGATCCTAATGAAATTTACATAGAGACATTTCATGATCAAAAGAAAGCACATATCAACTTTTTAGATGCCATCATATAGCCGAAGCTAAATGTATTCATCAAGGAGTTTATAAACATACAAGATAACCCTATAATATTCCACAGGCGCACTCTCCACAAAGATTTGGCAATTAAGCGCAAGTTCAATTAAGAACTCTCCCCCATCAAATGTCATTCCCGAAAGAACAACAAGAGCGACCTTAGTTTCACAAGAAAATAAGGATTTCTTTGGACATAAAAAATCACATACGAATATGAATTTGAATCCAATAAATACTCAATTAAATTAACCACAAGAAAACTCATGATTAATTTAATCGGAAATGATCAACATAAGAGAACTTACGGAGCCGCACATTATATACATACAAAAATGGATCAGGGAAAATCAATACTGCGGAATAGACAAGGATTCATTCTATTTTCCATCACTATTTGCACAATGACATACAATAGACATAATCCTCGTAAACAAAAGTTCATCCTATCTTTCATCAATACTTGCATAATGACATAATATGATTAAAACTTTTGTAATGTCAAAAGTTCATTCATTCTTTTATCAATACATGCATATCGACATATGAAAGACTTAACTTTTGACAAGGTATGGGACAATCATAGTTCACGGACGCAAACACACATATCCCATAATAAATTTGCAATATATAAAACCATAAAGATTAATACTAAAAAAATCATCCTCCAAACAACTTTTTAGAATTTAAACAAATAAACCTAAAAAATAAAGATGAAAACGTTGGACATAGCTATGTGTAATCACAATAATGGCTATTCCAAACACTAGTTATTCTTCCTAAAAATACAAGAATAAAATTCTCATAAGAAGATTTACTAGACAAACTAAAATCACAGTTCATTGAGAACCTCATACCTTTCAATGAATCCGTCAAAGAAGGTATCACTGATTTTCTTTACTCTCTTGACCGTAGACACACCATGTTCGTGAGTTAGAACACTAACTTTACAATCAAAAACCCGAGCAAGCTGTCTAGCCTTGACACAGTCCATGATGAGCTTCTTTTGATTCCGTATCAGAATATTCTGATTGTCAAGGATTCTGGCCTGACCATCTAAGAGTTGGTTTATTTGCAGTCGAAGATTCGAAAACTCGACCTTTGAATCGTTCTGAAAAGGAGTTAAATCCTTGACAGAATCATCAATCCAGGTGTTGTGATCCTTTCTTTCAAGCATCTTCTTTAGAATCAGCTTTTGAATTGACTCACGTCCTTGAGTGTCTTCCTCCATGTCAAGATGCACTATCTCTTGAGATTTTGTAGAGTTCTCCATATATTTTTTTCTTAATAGGGATGGAATGACACAATGGAAACCCTATGAACTCACAGGAGTAGGACACGGACGTTCACGTACCGTTCACAAGAGAGGGATGGATTTGAACTAAATCCAGTAAGAGGAAAAACACAATGTTTGTCAAATATTGCTCAAAAATCCTTAGAATTACATCCTGAGTCATAAAAACAGTCTTTCATAACTTTGATTGATTGACAAAAGAAAACGACACATAAAGACGTACAACAAATCTTGAGACTCCCATAGTCATCATCCTTGTACCACTCAAGATAGATTCAAGAATGAGATTACCTAAAGTTAGGTAAAAGAGTGAGAAGTGATCTCACTACCAATCATGGGAAGAGGGTTGTACAGGTTCTTTGACCGTTTTACTTTTATATTCCCCTTTTTCCATTGATTATAACGTATTCCAGAGGAATTAGTCATAAACCCTTTCAAAAGTCCGTCTGAAGGATTTTTCTGAGGACCGAGTCTAGGACCTCTAGAAATAGGTTCCAAAAAATAGAATTGGAGGATTTCCATTTTCTTGATCTAGACTTACCAAATTTGTTCTTATGAACACAAGGAAAGTCTTCATTAGTTGCACAAGAGTTTATACCATAATGAGGAACATGCAACCTGTGATGATTTCTTGAAGAGAGATCATAAGATTTCTGGTTTTCTGTCGGCAAGAGATTCATTGTAGATGTCCTCAGACGATTTACTCCATTCACAGTAGAAAGAAGCAAATTATAGAGATTATAAATTTGTTTCCTCCTAGAAAAATAATGAATATCATAGTGATTCTTTTTTCCACAGAATGAACAACATCGTGAGATTGGGACATGATTGCCTTGATCCAAACTTTCATACTTCGCATGCACATTTTACAAGTGATTCTCAGTAGGTTCTTCCTTGTAGGAATTTTTCTTTACACGAGGTAAAACCTTGTGAGTATCAGGAGAAGGTGTAAAGAATGACTTAATCATCAAAACAGAGTTTTCCTTTTTCAACGCGTTACACTGTTCTTGGGCAAGTTGCAAAGATGCAACAAGTTTCTCTTTTTCATCACGATAGTTATTTCTTTCTGATGAATGCGTCTCGATCAAACGTTTTTCTCTAATTGAATCTTCATTGACAATATCCTCAAGAATACTAATCTTTTCACGCTGTAGAGAAGTTTCTTGAAGAAGTTTTTCGATATTGTTGGAGAAGGACTCAATGATATTATAGAGTTCACGTTCTCGACCAAGAGACTTTTCAAATTCATCAATGAGCTGAGCATGATTCTGAAAATCAATAGTCTCAATCGAATTTTTGAGATTCTGGTGAGTTCCTTTTCAGCTTTTGCGATAGTATCGACTGTCTCTTTGAGGTGACCCAAAGACACTTGATATAGTTAAAAGTTTTGGAAGGCATTTTGGTATACGTATATGCCACAGGTGAGGTTCTGTCCACAGACTCGGATTGATACAAACACATACTGATAAGGTCTTTAAATGTGTTTGCCGCTCTGATACCAAATGAAAAAGCGTGGGTTTAACAACCACACCCAATATTTATCTTACAATCTGTATGGACTAACTCCAATATACTTCTAAGAGAATCAACTAGACAGTCAGAATCAATCTTAATATAAGTATATCAAAGAGTTATATCTCTCTTTCTCGATTCAATACTTACTCAAGCAAATAGAAATCTGCGAGTCTAATTGAATACAAGATAAATCACTTGAAAGGTACCAAAGACCAATGTTCAAGTATCAATCAATTTCAATCAACAACCAAAGGTTGGATTTCCCAATTGATCGATTTAACGCACAACCTGTGATATTTCAATTATATAACAAAATATAATGCGGAAAATAAATAACAAAGACACTAGAAGTTTTGTTAACGAGGAAACCGAAATGCAGAAAACACCGGGACCTAGTCCAGATTGAACACACAATGTATTAATCCGCTACAAACACTAGCCTACTACCAATGAACTTCGGACTGGACTGTAGTTGAACCCCAATCAATATCACACTGATCCAAGGTACAGTTGCACTCCTTACGTCCCTGATCCCAGCAGGATACTACACACTTGATTCCCTTAGATGATCTCACCCACAACTAAGAGTTGGTACGACCCAAAGTCGAAGACTTTAATAAACAAATCTGTATCACACAGAAAAGTCTACGGTAATAGATAAATGTGTCTACCACAGAAATACCTACGAGTTTTTGTTCCGTCTTTTGATAAATCAAGGTGAACAAGAACCAATTAATAAACCAGACTTATATTCCCGAAGAACAACTCAGTATTATCAACCACCTCACAATAATCTTAAACGATTATCGAAAGAAGATATTGTGGGATCACAAACGATGAGACGAAGATGTTTGTGACTAATTTTATATCTTGCCTATCGGAGAAATAAATCTCAAGCCAATCTTACGATTGTACTTAGTACGATAGAAACAGCAAGATCAGATCACACAACTACAAGAAAAGTAGTATCGGTCTGGCTTCACAATCCCAATGAAGTCTTCAAGTCGTTAACCTACAGGGTCTCGGTAAAAACCTAAGGTTAAAGGAGAATCAACTCTAGCTAATACAACTAGTATCACATAGGAGGTTTGACGATTAGGTTTCCCAGTTCCTAGAGTTCTCCCTTATATAGTCTTTCAAATCAGGGTTTGCAATCAATGTTATCTTAGTAACAAAGCACTCAATATTCACCGTTAGATGAAAACCTGATTAGATTCAAGCCGTTAGATCGAAACTTAGCTTGTTACACACAAATGAAATGCACGTTTATCTAGGTTTGTGTAACCGTACCCAAACATGTACATCTAGTTGGTTCAACAGTAGTTAACCAAATGGTTAGCCATATGAGCACTTTCATATCAACCATATTCTTCTTTACCATAACTAGTTCAAATGACTCAAATGAACTAGTTAGAGAGTTGTTCAATTACTTAGATATTATAGAAATATACAAGACACAATCGAAGAAAAACGATTTGATTCACTCGAATCGATTCATGAACTTTATAGCCACGGTTTGCAAACTTGCATTCCTTAGTTTATATAAGTTTAAGTTCACGAATAATCGTTTTTAGAAAATAACCAACTCAAGGACGCGGACTAGTACGCGGGATTAAGTACCCGGAATAAGTTTGTTTTCAATTCACAAACTCCAGCAGAATTTCTCGGGAAGAGAACCTCCGACAGTACGCGGACTGGGGATGCGGACTGGGTACGCGGACTCTAGTTCCGGTTTTCCTGAGCAGCAAAATACGCATACTTTGGTTCAAGGAATAAAGACTTATACATGTATGAGTTACCACACAATGATTATATCCAACCATGGTTACATAATCTAAACTCTCATTTCAATCATTGAAACATTCTTAGAGGACGTTATATAGTTTTTGTTCACACACTATTTTTCGTCAAAGCAATTTTCAAGTAATTGAAACTTAATATGACTTTTGTCACTAGTAAAGATGAACTTAGCCAAAGCGAAAGCTTACCAACACATATTTCGAGAAATAGATGAGCGAGATAAACTCGGCTCGAAATAGAAAATGTGTATAATCAAAGTCTATATAGCAAAACGACTTTTGTCTCAAGATATGAGATAGAGTAGATAGAATTTTGAGTGATAGATAAGTTCAAGTCTCCGCATACCTTTTAGTCGATGAAGTTCCACCAGTTCCTTGAGTAGTTCATCGTCTTTGTATGATGATCGACATGGAGTCTTTGAACACTTTTTATCCTGGTCCGAGACTAAGCTATAAGTAGACTAGAAATCAAGATTTATAGTTTTGATCACTAACATTGACAAACATGCTTGAGGTAGCAATGCATGCGAGTTCGACCGAGTAGTGCTCAATAT
Organism: Papaver somniferum; assembly: GCF_003573695.1. Taxonomy (NCBI): domain Eukaryota; kingdom Viridiplantae; phylum Streptophyta; class Magnoliopsida; order Ranunculales; family Papaveraceae; genus Papaver; species Papaver somniferum. The sequence continues at coordinate 165,406,769 of NC_039359.1, read as the reverse complement.
CTATCATTTTTTTGTCATCATGGGAACTTTTAAGATTCTCGCAATTATTTTCCCATGTTCAGATGAATTTTAGGGCTAAAGTAGATACCCGATTTTTGAAGTTTAATCATTTGACCCGTAATCTCGCCAAATATTGATAAAATATCTAGTAAGTTTTTTGCTTCTCCTAGATCGGCTTTTGTGAATAAAAAGCAATCGTCTGTGAAGAAAAGGTGAAATATGTTCAGGGAATTTTTATTTATTTTAAGGCCCAGAATTTTCTTTTCAGAAACATCCTTTTCTAGGAGTCTAGAAAGAATCGCCATGCAAATTAAGAACAAAAATGGAGAAAGCGGCTCACCCTGCCTTAGGCCTCTTGAAGTGGAGATTTCGGACCCGGATAACCGTTTAGAAGGATGGAAAATAAAGTGGTCGATATGCATTGCATTATGAAATTTACCCAAGAGTCACCAAAACCTAACGTTAATATAACCGATTTAATGAAATTCTACTCCACTCTGTCAAAAGCGTTTGAGTTTTTAAAAGATCTAATTTTAAAGCAAAATGTCCTTTTCTGGCTTTTGAGTTTTTCATAGAATGAATAAGCTCATGGCCAATGATAATGTTATCAATAATTTATCTCCCCGGTAGAAAAGTTGATTGATTGGGAGATATTATCTTATTTAAGATTGGTTTTAGTCGGTTTGCTAGAGTCTTGGGTAGGATCTTGTAAATTGTATTGCTTAAGATGATGCGTATAAAATATGTTGGGGTTTGTGGAGTGGCTTTTTTGGAATCAAAATTATGAAGGAATAGTTTAATTCCGGAATTAGGATTTCCGATTTGGAAAAATCTTGAACTGTATGAATTATATCTGGACCCTGTATATCCCAGTTAGCTTTAAAGAATCCTGGTTGGAAACTGTCTGGTCCTGGTTCTCCCCACTGGTTCCCAAATTTCTTTTTTTGACGGAATAACGGTTAGGGAGAAGTTTTCAGCCTGGGAGATGCAAGGTTCAATAATACTTGATAAGTCTTCCACAAAGTTGTTGTTCTGTGAGGTGCCTATATGAGTAAAATGATTTATTAGAAGGGTATTGATTTGATCTTTGTATGAAATCCATAGATGATGGTTCTCTAAGAGAGTTTATAGCATTAATTATTTTCCTATTAGAAGCTAATGTGTGGAAGTATTCTGTGTTTTGGTCATATTCCTTGAAAAATTTATCCCTTTAAATTTGACGATAATAGTTATTTTTTATTTTGTACCATTTACCTAATTCTGCTTGGAGATTTCTTATTTTATCTAAATTAGTAGAGAAATTTCCAGATTTATGGAGGCTATTGATCTTATTATTCAGGGAATTTACATTTTATGAAAATTTCCAAACACATCTGAATTCTGTTGAGATAAATCTGAAGAAGAGTTGAAGCTTCAGATAGATTTTTCTGTCCTGGGTACTATTGGAGTGGAAATTCCAAGAATTGGCAACCATTGGGGATAAAGTAGGATGTGTCAGCCAGGATCTAATGCATGTAAATGGCTTTTGGATTATTATTTTTTTCCGGATTTAAGTCAAGAAGAAGCGGTGTATGATTAGAACCAACTCTAGGTAGATTTCTTACCTTTGTGTATGGGAAATTTTGCGTCCATTGAACAAAGGTTAATGCTCTGTCTATTCTTTCACAAATATTGGCATCACCTTTTATATTATTGGACCATGTGAATGGCGCTCCTTCGTATGCAGCATCTTGAAGCCCCAAAGAGTTTATTGTACGAAGTATGAAAGACTTGCTGCTTGAGCTAGCTTTGTTTCCAACTTTTTTTTCTTCTGGATCCAGAATAAAATTTAAGTCTCCTATAAGGAGCCACGGTTTATTGACCTGCTGAGCAATGTTAGCAATATATGACCATTGTTCAAACTTGGCTTCCGGATCAAATGCACCATATACACAAGTGATTAACACCTTTATTTCTCCAATTTTTGTTTCAAAATGGCACACATTGAGATTTGATGATATTAAATGCATTTCTATATTATTGTGCCACGCAACCCTTTTGAAATTCCCACGGAAGGAACAATAAACCAATCAGAGAAGTGGGATTTTTTAAGGAAAAGCTCCACTCGAGACAGGGGGCTTTTGTCTCGGCAAGAAAAACTATGTCTGTCTTGTAATATTGATTGAGGTGGTTAAAATGGTGAGTAATTGGAGTTCCAATACGTTGGAATTTTCAAGATAGAAGTTTCATAATGACTCTTGGTACTACAATGATTGAAATAAGAGAAGAGGAAATTGGGAAAAGTAAACTTAAGATGGAAATCAATCGGTCTAGTTTTGGGAAGATCAGAAAAATATAGAAAATGCTTAGAAAACTGAGAGCAATTATGAGTTTAAATATAGCGCAAACAAATTACAACGTAAGAACAGAAAACAAGACAGAAACTTATCAGAGAATAGAGGATTACACAATTTCCTTTAAAACCAGAAAAAGCGCAAATGGAGATTTAGCTCAGTTGTGGTTCAGAATGGGAAAAGATTGTTAAATAGAGACTGACTAAAAGCAGTAAGAGATAAACTATTGAATACAAGCTACATAACAGATAACTAAACTAAAAACCCAGATATCAATACAAGTAAAAGTGCTCATATGCTCTGATTTTTTCTTGTTACACCAAGTTCTTCAAATGGGGGATATATACAAATTCTTTAAGAGGTGTGTTTCCACTGTTTAAAGAGTTACTCCCAGAGATAAGTTCATTTTTGGATATTCAAACCATCTGATGAGGCAATTTGACTCTTGAGACTGAAATGTGGATAATCACAAATATATATTGATAGTTCAATCACAATTGCTTCTCTTATTTATGTATCTGTTTCCACAATAAAGTCTAAACCAATGCTTGTCACAAATCTAACTTATGATTACATAAACCACAGAGCTTAAACTATGAAATTCAAAGTACACCCTATTGTTCAACCCCATTTCAAATTCAGCATTAATACTAAAACAAGATGAAGTCTAAATCTGATAAGTGCCTTAACATAAGAAAATTCCAAATAGAAGACGAATGAGAAAATTAAAACCCCGATTTTACCAAAACATAAGACAAGAGAAAAATAAAATCCTTAGATGAACTCCAAATAAATAAACCATTAGTTGACACCTATAAACTGTCCTAGATAAACATACATAACTCTATGTAACTCAAGCACAGCTGAAAACTGGTCAAAACACCTCATAACTACTTTACCCATATACAAAAACCATTTTGAACTTCAAAAAGACACCAAAGAACAATTTTGTCTCATATAGAAAAAAACTACCTAAATTCTTAAGTTCAAGGAAATTTAAGATGATCAAAAAATTGTGGTACATCATCAAAATCAAGTTGCAACTGTGGTGATACTTTTTTTAACCCAGCTAACTAGCTACCAGACCAATATACCAGAGATGGACAACACTGCCGAGAGAAAAGAAGATCAAAATCCAGAGTTTAAAGGGTGTAAAAGAGGCAAAAAAATTAATAAGGAGATCCAATAAATCATGGAAAATGCATATAATAATGAACCTAGGCTGAAATGGAAGAAAAAGATTTTATAGGGCCTAGGGTGAAACGGGAATAACACAATCTAAAAAAATCTACAATACAAAACAGAAGGGGGTTTTATCCACCAACGGCTAGATAACATTTGAGAGACAAACGGATGATCCAACCATCTCAATCTCATCCTAGCAATAGAAATCTGACGGTCGTCGTGTTTGTAACCTCTTTCATTATGAATTTAATAATTAATGGGTTTGTAATCTCTTTCATTATAACTTTAATTTAATAATTAGTGGGTCATCTCATAACTCAAGATATTAAAAGGGATATTGAATGCAAAACCAAATAAAAAATATGTGTGCCATATCTATTAAGGTTACAAACACGATAATAAGATATTTTAGGATCATGATAAAACCGGTAATAAAATATGTGTACTCCAGTTTTGAGGAAGTGTACAGATTTTCATTTTCAATACATGGTATCTGTAGCGACACTGCAGTTTTATTAATTATAAAAATCATAATCTTTGGACACAACTCAAATTATAAAAATGCCATATAGGTTATATTTGTATAATGTGGTGAATCATATTAGCTAAGGAATTTGGTAGTTGATTACTGATGTATATGTATTGATTTAATATGTATTAAGATACTTGCTTGAAATTCCTAAATTTTTTACGAATTTGAGTGATTGGAAAGAAAAAAAATCAACAATTCTAATATCAAATCATGTCGGTGCCGTTACGGCACAGGTTACTTCTAGTGCAAAACAAAACCTAACCCATCAATTAAAGGACTTCTTCAACTTAAAAAATAAAATCAACAATTATCAGATTGTAAATAACCTAGGGTGAATGAATTATCATTATCTAAAATTAAGGCAAAAGATACCTGACCTCATTAGATAGTATATTCTTTCTCATCTGCTCTGAGAAGCAAGTTGGTATGTGATTGAACAAAATTGCAGTGATCAAATAAAATCTTCCACCTTCTTGATATTAAAAATTAATCCCCTTATCTCCAAATTAGATCCATGAACTTGTGTAACAGGTTTCCATCAGAGCTTATGAACGGCGAAATTAACCGCTCGTGGCCTGGTTAATAACAATAGAAGATGAAGAAAGGTTGGGAAAACCTCAAAAACAAAAATAAGAAAATCTTAGGTATGAAAATTGAAAAGGCTAATTTATGAACATAGGAGCAGTTTTAGGCATGAATCTTAGACATGTACAGAATTTGATCTTCAACAATGATGGAAATCGGTGATGGTGGGTTGAATCAGGCGACGATCGTCGCCTGATTCACATAGCTCCTCTTATATTTCTCTTCAATCCAGGTACGCGACCTCCACCATCCTTCCTTGTAAACTTCATATTATTTTAAATAAATTTCTTTCATAGCAAAAAAATAATCAACCATTAGTATTTCGTTCCATTAAGAAACGTTTACATGATGGTTTTCAAGAAAATGAGTACATCATAAACGAAAAGACGAGGGTACCCAAATACACCACAATCTTTAATTTATCCACCTATAAGTCCTCTACCGAAAGTGATTGTATATGGACAAAGTCGAGACAATACAACTCACACTTCGTGTGATCGTCTATGGATACGAGATCGAGACAATACGAAAACAAGATAACTTGTGTGATTGACTATGGATACAAGATAAAGACAATACAACAAAGAAGTATGATACTTGATAATAGGTTCGAACTTAACCAAACTCCATAGGATCACTATCAAGTATATTCAGGATTAACATTTGTGTATTTTACTTCTAATTATGATAAAACAATTGTAATTGCGGAAATAGAAAAGTAAAAGACACAACAAGATTTTCTTAACGAGGAAACCACAAATACAGAAAAACCCCAGGACCTAGTCCAGAATTGAATACTCTCAGAATTAAACCGCTATACAAAATCTAACCAACTTCGTATAGTTGAGACCAAGCAACTAAACCTATAGTTCACCTAGTTTCTTCAGTATCCCTGCACTTCCGACATATAATAAGTGCACGCACTGGAACAACTCATTTGGATCATATTCCAAACAGTAAAGGAACAACAAATTTGTTTGGTAACAACTCTCTTGATTCTTTCAGATGAAGATATCTCAAGTCATATGCAAAGGCTCTTCCGTTTAACCAATAAACTCCTTTGCCTGGTCAGATCAACCTATATAACAACTACCGAAGTATCAGGGTTTAAATTTGTAATCAAACAATATAGAATCAAATAAGATACTATAAGATGATGTCGGTCTTACCCGATCAAGGTTTGTGCACACTAAAGATATAGAAACAAAATCAGAAATATTCTTTGTCTTCAAATCTTCTTTAATCTTCAATAAACACCTGCACAACACCACTTGAATCTCTTGTGATCAATCACACACAGAACGGAGTCTGTTAACAATGGATTATCACAAGACGTCTTTAGATCTACAAATAGTTCTAAACATCCCGTCGATACTTCGATCTAGTTTGAGTGAATCTTATGTCAGAAGAGAAGATTCTCAAGAATAAACAAACTAGGTGCAATCAAAGTTCAACAACCATTAATCAATCAAATCAATCGAAAACTAAAATAAACTGCAATTATCCAGTTTCCCACCAACGGTACTCGTAGACACTTCTTGATCCCACAAAAGTATTTAAACGAGCGGTCGTAAGAGATTTCGCCTAATTAGGATACTCTCCTCTCCGATTAGATGGCTCCACCAGAAACAACAAAAAGATAAAGTTTGCCTGGCCCTTAGGATAGTTTGCGCGAAATGCAAACTTGGGTATTTATAGACCAAGGATGTTTGGACACCAAGGAATTTCCAAAACCGAATATTCTCAAGATATGCAACTAAATGCCGAAATCAGTTTTCATAATTCTTAGAAATGCTTTGTCCAATATTTCTGAAATCTCACTAGAAAATCTCCAATTAGTAAATGCACATTACCAATTTTTATTCTCTAGAGATATGCATTTAATTGCTGGCAATTAAAGCATATAAAACTAACAACCTTAATTAAAAGATTCTTAATTTATTTCGGTCCGGGATCTCCTTGAGTTATTAAGGAATATCTTTGAACAATAAAAGATAAGAATTACTGAGCATGTTCAAAGTATGTCGACATCTTTTATGTGTAAATCCTCTTTCATATTTACAATCTTGGAACCGATTATACCACACTTCCAAACAAGTTAGAATTGGTTCATCTGTATTCCAAGAACTATGTGATTGATCAAATATCAAATCACTAATCATGGGTTTCCGGTTTTACCAATCACAAGGATCGGTTATACCTTAATATGGTTACTGGGACCGGTTACATCAGTTACTAGGATCGATTACATCAATTACCAGGACCGGTTACCATATTCTCATGGTATTACTTGTGATCGGTTACACAAGTCACTAGGAGCGGTTACTGTTAGAGCATTGCTCGGTCAAACTCGCATGCGTTGCTATCTCAAGCATGTTTGTCAATGTTAGTGATCAAAACTATAAGTCTTGATTTCTAGTCTATTATAGCTAAGTCTCGGACTAGGATAGAAAGTGTAGTTGAGCTCAAGGACTTCATGGCGATTCATCATACAAGTAGAAGAACTACTCAAGGAACCGGTGGAACTTCTCGACAAAAAGGTATGTGAAGACTTGAACTTATCTATCACTCAAAAGTCTATCTACTCTATCTCCTACTATTTGAGACAAGAAGTCATATGCTATATATATGACTTTGATTGTACACATTTGGTATTTCGAGTCGAGTATACCTCGCCTATCTATATCTCGAAATATGAGTTGGTAAGCTTTTCGCTTTAACCAAGTTTATCTTTACCATGTGACGAAAGTCATGATATGTTTCAATCATCTTGAAAATTGCTTTGACGAGAAATGGTGTAACAACTGTATGATGTCCTCTATGAATGTTTCAATGATTGAAATGAGAGTTTAGATTACATAACCAATGGTGGACATAAGCATTGTTGTGGAAACACATTTATGTATAAGTCCTATTCCTTGAACCAAAGTTTGCGAACTTTGTTGATCAAGAGAATCGGAAGAATGGCGTGAGCCAAGTCCGCGAACTGTCGAAGTTCTCAAACCCGAGAATTTCTGCTGGAGTTGACAAACTATTTGCATGAAACTAAGTCCTCGAACTCAGTCCGCGAACCGACAAAGTTCTCATACCCGATATTTTCTGCTGGAGTTTGTAAACTCTGCCCGGTAACTTAAGTCCGCGAGCCTAGTCTGCGAAATTGAGAAGATTATATATCTGAAGATGATTTCTGAACTTAAACTTAAAAAGACTAAGGAATGCATTTTGAAAACCGTGGCTATAAAAGTTCATGAACCGATTCAAGTGAATCAAATCATCTTTGCTTCAATTGTGTCTTATGTAGTACATGAGATTTCCTTGCAATTGAACAACTCTCTAACTAGTTCATTTGAAATTATTTGAACTAGTTATGGTGAAGAAGAACGTGGTTGATATGAAATGATCATATGGCTAACCTTTTGGTTAACTATTATTGAACCAACAAGTGCATACGTTTGGGTACGGTTAACAAACCTAGAAGCGTGCATTGTCAAGTGTGTGTAACAAGCTAAGTTTTCGATCTAACGGTTGAGAAATATTAGCTTGAATCTAAATCAGATTTTCATCTAACGATGGATATTCATTGCTTTGTTACCAAGGTAACTTAATTGCAAACTCTGATTTGAAAGACTATATAAGGGGAACTCTAGTATCCGTGCAAAACTAATCCCCACACCTCATGTGTCATACTATTTTGCATACTAGAGTCAATTCTCCTTTAACCTTTGGTTTTCTTCTTCTAAAACCAGGTTAACGACTTAAAGACTTCATTGGGATTGTGAAGCCAGACCGATACTACTTTTATCGTAGTTGTGTGATCTGATCTTGCATATTCTATCGTACGAGTACAATCATACTGATTGGCTTGAAATTGATATATCCGATAGGAAAGATATAAAAAGTAATCACAAACATCTTCGTCTCATTGTTTGTGATTCCGCAACATCTTGTTTCGCTACCATACGATTAAGATTGTTGTGAGGTGATTGATAAATCTAGGTTGTTCTTCGGGAATATAAGACCGGATTATCAATTGGTTCCTGTTCAGCTTGATTATTATCAAAAGACGGAACAAAACCTTTTAAGGCTTATCTGTGGGAGACAGATTGATCCTTTGATAGACTTATCTGTGTGAGTCAGATTTGTTTATTGTCAAGTCTTCGACTTTGGGTCGTAGCAACTCTTAGTTGTGGGTGAGATCAGCTAAGGGAATCAAGTGCACAGTATTCTGCTGGGATCAGAGGCGTAGGGAGTACAACTGTACCTTGGATCAGTGGGAGACTGATTGGTGTTCAACTACATTCCAATCTGAAGTTAGCTTGGAGTAGGCTAGTATCTGTAGCGGCTTAATACAGTGTGTGTTTAATCTGGACTAGGTCCCGGGGTATTTTTGCATTTTCGGTTTCTTCGTTAACAAAATTTTTGGTGTCTGTTTTATTTCTATTTCCGCATTATATATGTTTATATAATTGAAATAATACAGGTTGTGTGTTTGAATCAATCAATTGGAAATCCGACCCTTGGTTGTTGATTGATATTGATTGATCCTTGGATATTGGTCTTTGGTACCATCCAAGTTATTCCTTGTGTTTGATTAAGGACTCACTGATTTTTGTTAGCTCGAGTAAATCAAAACAAGAGAGAGATATTAACTCCTCGATATACTTTAATCTAGATTGAGTCTGACTATCTAGTTGATTCTCTAGCAAAGTATATTGGATTTGGTCTATACAGCTTGCTAAGCGAAATATTGGGTGGTTTTGTTAGACCCCCGCTTTTCCAATTGGTATCAGAGCAGGAAAACACGTTAAAGACCTTATAAGTCTATGTTTGTAGCGATCTGATTATGGACGAGTCCATCTCTAATAACTTACCATTTCATTAATTACCAGATGATTCTAAAAGCTTGGATTCACCTGAGAGAACTGTCACATCTAAGTCAATATCTAAACATTCTCTTGATGTAAAAACTGTTAATTGGGAAACTCTCCTAGAAGAACAGTTGGATGAACTTTCTGATGAAGGTAATTCAGATATTGATATGGATGTTGATGAGGAAGTCTCAGAGTATGTTAAGTTTTTGGACTCGTGGAATATGAAGAAGATTACAACTTCTCATGTGTCACCTCTTCTGACTCCTCTCTGTCGAGAAAAAAAGAAATTGAGAAGATGTTACGCACGTATTTGTTTATCGAATCGTTCTAACGAATCGATCCTCAAGGATTCTGAGGAAAACCTACGTCTGAAATCACTTGAATGTGATAATCTTTATCAAAAGTACTTTTTGTTGGAAGAGAAACTTGCAGAATCTGAAGCAAGGTTTAACTCTCAACAAATTAGTTTTGATGACAGAGAAAGTGCTTGTCTCGCTCGAGAAAAACGCTTGAGGATGATTTAGCTGCTGCTCTTGATAAAATCAAGATGTTGGAAGATGACTTGAAAAAGTTCAATACTTGTTCAAGCAAATTAACCACTATGCTAGGAGCAAGTAAAAATCATCGTGATACACGAGGATTGGGCGATAAGGGAATAGATGCTCCAAGTATTAGCAAAGAGGTAAAATTTGCCAAGGCTAGTGATTCTTCTCAACAAAAGGTTTCCACTGATGGAAAAGGTGAAATACCTTCACCAACAATTAAGGTTTGAGAGAGAAAAGTATATCAACCTCCAAAGTCTGCACATACGGATCGAGGTAAGAGCATTCCTTATGTTTGCCACTATTGCGGAAATAAAGGTCACCTAGAAAGGAGATGTCGTTTCCGTATAAGGAATGAGAAACTTCATGATATTCTTGTTTGGGCATCACAAGAAGTTGTGAAACCAAGATCATATGTTAAGGATAATCCCCTTAATGCTACAGGTTGTAACTGTCCAACCTTTAGGCAAAGGAATCAGTGTTGTGGTAAACCTATTTTTGCCTATAAACGTTATACGAATCCTTTTCACAATCGTAATGGTTATCAAAAGGATAACTTCGTAAAGACGAAGAGAAGATCTGTTGCTCCCAGTTGGAGAAAGAATAAATTGCAAAAGAATAGTAAATCCAATCCTCTTTCGAGAAATCTTGAAGAGAGTAACGGAAAGAAGGTTCCGGTTGTTTCTAAACGCACTCATAAGTGGGTTCCCAAGAAAGTCAATGACACTTTGAGTGTGAAAAGAAATGATCTCCCAGAAAATTCCATGACTATGGAGAAGGCAGTATCCATGATGTTGGAACTTAAAGAGTTATTTGGAAAGATGGATTTGGATGTGAAAGGTTCTAAAAGTGATCTCTTTCATGATAATCCAAAAGTCACTTGTGGTGAGCAATACATTGTTCACCTCAACACAACTTGAGTGTGTTTTAAGTGCATCCTCACCAAGGAATGCCCTGTTATGTATACGGTGAGGGAAGCACTAAAATTGGGGCGCACAGATTATGTTCTGTAAGGTTGTAGAATTCAATTGGATTCTTCTAAAAAGGTATGTCTATAAACCTGAGCAATATTTGTATTTTTATAATAATCCATGTACCTTGCTTATTGTTCATTTCTACCTAACTTGATCTATGTTTATGGTTCTTAAATGTTTGGGTTTGAAAATAGTAGTTTGGGATGTTTGGACTTCATGGTACGCCTACCAGGTATGCATAACATCATTGAAAATCAAAATCCAGGGGTTTAAGTACGCAAACCCGTATGCATACTTAACGTCGATATTTGGTAAACTTATTTTGGCCGTAACTTCTTCGTCCGAACTCGGAATGACCTCATTCTTTTTGCATTCTCTTCCTATTTGAATTTTCTTCAAATTGGAGATGAGAATTACTGAATTTGGATGATTTAAGATTGGTATTTGTCCTTCTTGTTGTTTTTGAGTGTTTTGCTCCGTCTCATCGCACTTGTTCCACTTCTCTTGGACTTGGGCACTTGGATTATTGGAGTACTACTCTTCAGAGCTAATTTTTAGCTTTTACAAGGATGTTGTAGGTAAATCACAAAGAAGGAAGTTCAAGAATAGGCTGTAGTACGCATTACTATAGGATTCTTGAATGTTCACAATCATTTTATGTGAACTATGGTGCATGATCGTTAATGACTTTGTATGTTCTTCGTTGTTAAGAAAATATTTTTATATGCCTTTGGTAGATATTCTTGGTATAAATACAAGCGAAAAAGATTGATTCTACCCCCTAAAGACAAATCATCTTATATGTGCATTACGAGTTTGTCTTGATGCCTAGTAAATCTTCTATTTTTATTATTTTGTTTAGAAGAATAACTAGAGTTTGGAATAGCCATTACTGTGATTACACAAAGCTATGTCCAATGTTTTCATCTTCATGTTTCTATATTTATTGGTTTAAATTCTAAATTTGTTTGGAAGATGATTTTTGCAGTATTAATCTTTATGGTTTTATATATTGCAATATTGTTATGGGATATGTGTGTTTACGTCCGTGAACTTGATTGTCCCATGCTTAGTCAAAAGTAAAGTCGTTTGTGAGTTGATATGTATGTATTGATGAAAGCATGAATTGACTTTTGACAAATACAAAAGTTAAGCTTATTATGTCAATTTCTGATAGAAAATAGGTTAAAATCTTTTGTTTTCAAGGATTATGTCTATTGCATGTCATTGTGCAAATGGCGATGGAAAAATAGAATGAATCTTTGTGTATTCCGTAGTAATTGATCTTCCCTTATCCATATTTTATGTATTACTGTGAGGCTCCGTAATGTGTCTTATGTTGAGCACTAAACAACCAAGTTGATTATTTTATTATTAGCTTTGTTGTTGTTCCGTGAGATACTTTATGTCGAGCATTTTGAACTAAATTAATCATCTTATTTGGTTATTTATCTATGACTCCGTAAGTTTTCTTATGTTTGAGCGTTTTTGACTAGGTTGATTATTTTCATGATTAACTTAGTCATTGCTCCATAGATTCTCTTATGTCGAGTATGACCAATTAAATTGATTACTTTCGTGATTAGTTTAGTTGTGTATTTCTATTAGATTAATTCTGGGTTTTCTTGTGATTAATTCTAACTGAGTGCTTTTAAATCTCCATAAGTTTACTTGTGTTGAGCATTTCCAATTAAGTAAATCATGGGCTCTCTTATGATTAATTTAATTGAGTATCTTGGATGCAAATTCATACTTGTATGTAATTTGTTATATCCAAAGAAATCCTTCTTTGCTTTTTGAAATTAAGTTCGCTCTTGTTGTTCCTTCGGGAATGACATATAATGGGGGACAGGTCTTTTGAACTTGTGCTTAATGGTCATATCTTGAGGGGTGTGCGGCTGTGGAATTTTAGTGGGGTTATCTTGTATCTTTAAACTCCTTGATGAATGCATTTAGCTTCGGCTTTATGATTGCATCTAAATTAGTTGGTATGTATTTTTTTTCTTTTTATCATGAAATGTCTCTCTCGGAAATTTCATTATGATCCCGTTCTTGTACCTTTGCCAATTTTATTGACAAAAAGGGGGAGAATTAATATGTAGTTCACATTACAAATACATATGGTTTTCGGATCATCGTGTAAGGAGGAGTGGTTTCCATGTGAGATGGAGTATTTACTAAGGGGGAGTGATACATATCACCATAGTATTATTGTTGAAGTTATGATACAACTGAACTTTGACGCTGTGTAATAATACTATGACATTGTATAACAATGATCGAGAAATATGTTTTCTCATTGTTATAGCTACGTATCTTCAACAACGGTGATGCTAAAATTACAACCTTTGGGATCATTGGAGTACGTGGAAGTGATGAAGATTTCGAGGAATGTTGAACATTAGACATGTGGAATAGGAGCTACTAAAGTTTCTTTATTTTTTTTTATATTCCATATGTATTGATAGTTTTGTCAATAAAATTGACAAAGGGGGAAATTGTTAGAGCATTGCTCGGTCAAACTCGCATGCGTTGCTATCTCAAGCATGTTTGTCAATGTTAGTGATCAAAACTATAAGTCTTGATTTCTAGTATATTATAGCTAAGTTTCGGACTAGGATAGAAAGTATAGTTGAGCTCAAGGACTTCATGGCGATTCATCATACAAGTAGAAGAACTACTCAAGGAACCGGTGAAACTTCTCGACAAAAAGGTATGTGAAGACTTGAACTTATCTATCACTCAAAAGTCTATCTACTCTATCTCCTACTATTTGAGACAAGATGTTGTATGATATATATATAGACTTTGATTATACACATTTGGTATTTCGAGACGAGTATACCTCGCCCATCTATATCTCGAAATATGAGTTGGCTAGCTTTTCGCTTTAACCAAGTTTATCTTTACCATGTGACGAAAGTCATGATATGTTTCAGTCATCTTGAAAATTGCTTTGACGAGAAATGGTGTAACAACTGTATAACGTCCTCTAAGAATGTTTCAATGATTGAAATGAGATTTTAGATTACATAACCAATGGTGGACATAAGCATTGTTGTGGAAACACATTTATGTATAAGTCATATTCCTTGAACCAAAGTTTGCGAACTTTGTTGATCAAGAGAACCGTAAGAATGGCGTGAGCCAAGTCCGGGAACTGCCGAAGTTCTCAAACCCGAGAATTTATGCTAGAGTTGACAAACTATTTGCGTGAAACTAAGTCCGCGAACTCAGTCAGCGAACCCAGTCCGCGAACCGGCGAAGTTCTCATACCCGAGAATTTCTGCTGGAGTTTGTAATCTCTGCCCGGTAACTTAAGTCCGCGAACCTAGTCTGCGAACTTGAGAAGGTTATATATCTGAAGATGATTTCTGAACTTAAACTTAAAAAGACTAAGGAATGAAGTTTGCAAACCGTGGGTATAAAAGTTCATGAACCGATTCAAGTGAATCAAATCATCTTTGCTTCAATTGTGTCTTGTGTAGTACATGAGATTTACTTGCAATTGAACAACTCTCTAACTAGGTCATTTGAAATCATTTGAACTAGTTTTGGTTAAGAATAACGTGGTTGGTATGAAATGCTCATATGGCCAACCTTTTGGTTAACTATTGTTGAACCAACAAGTGCATACGTTTGGGTACGGTTAACAAACCTAGAAGCGTGCATTGTCAAGTGTGTGTAACAAGCTAAGTTTTCTATCTAACGGTTGAGAAATATTAGCTTGAATCTAAATCAGGTTTTCATCTAACGGTGGATATTCATTGCTTTGTTACCAAGGTAACTTAATTGCAAACCCTGATTTGAAAGACTATATAAGGGGAACTCTAGTATTTGTGCAAAACTAATCCCCACATCTCACGTGTGATACTAGTTTGCATACTAGAGTCGGTTCTCCTTTAACCTTTGGTTTTCTTCTTCTAAAACCAGGTTAACGACTTCAATACTTTATTGGGATTGTGAAGCCAGACCGATACTACTTTTAGCGTAGTTGTGTGATCTGATCTTGCATCTTCTATCGTACGAGTACAATCATATTGATTGGCTTGAGATTGATATCTCCGATAGGAAAGATATAAAAAGTAATCATAAACATCTTCGTCTCATTGTTTGTGATTCCGAAACATCTTGTTTCGCTACCATACGATTAATATTGTTGTGAGGTGATTGATAACTCTACGATGTTCTTCGGGAATATAAGACCGGATTATCAATTGGTTCCTGTTCAGCTTGATTATTATCAAAAGACGGAACAAAACCTTTTAAGGCTTATCTGTGGGAGACAGATTGATCCTTTGATAGACTTTTCTGTGTGAGACAGATTTGTTTATTGTCAAGTCTTCGACTTTGGGTCATAGCAACTCTTAGTTGTGGGTGAGATCAGCTAAGGGAATCAAGTGCACAGTATTCTGCTGGGATCAGAGGCGTAGGGAGTACAACTGTACCTTGGATCAGTGGGAGACTGATTGGTGTTCAACTACATTCCAATCTGAAGTTAGCTTGGAGTAGGCTAGTATCTGTAGCGGCTTAATACAGTGTGTGTTTAATCTGGACTAGGTCCCAGGGTTTTTCTGCATTTGCGGTTTCTTTGTTAACAAAATTTCTGGTGTCTGTGTTGTTTCTATTTTCGCATTATATTTGTTTGTATAATTGAAATAATACAGGTTGTGCGTTTGAATCAATCAATTGGAAATACGACCCTTGGTTGTTGATTGATATTGATTGATCATTGGATATTGTTCTTTGGTACCATCCAAGTTATTCCTTGTGTTTGATTAAGGACTCACTGATTTCTGTTAGCTCGAGTAAATAAAAACAAGAGAGAGATATTAACTCCTCGATATACTTTAATATAGATTGAGTCTGACTATCTAGTTGATTCTCTAGCAAAGTATATTTGAGTTATTCCATACAGATTACTAAGCAAAATATTTGGTGGTGTTGTTAGACCCCCGCTTTTTCAGTTACACCAATTACTAGGACCGGTTATGCCAATTATAAGGATCGATTACACAACTCTTTTATGATCGGTCACACCAATTACTAGGATCGGTCACACCAATTATAAATATCGATCATACCATCTTAGGTGTACACTAATATAAGTCATACCAATACATAAGTCAGGCACTGTGATTAGTTTTACCAAGATACATAACAAATTATGATCGGTTCTACTAACTCACACATATTTCTAATCCAAAGATATGCAATGAATAACAATACCAATAAGCCTAGCGATTTCCCTTTCGATTCATAAAACAAGTTCATGAATGTACTTCCTTTAAACAAATGTAAACATTGTTTCCTATGATGAAACCTTCACCTTTACCCATACACATAATCACAATAGCATTCATACAATTATGTTGATGTCTTATATACGAAGTTCAAAAGATAAGCGTTATACTTCGTATCCTAATTCCTTAACACTATGATCATACGATCATGTCTTACTACTAGAGTATAATCATTCACAGTTTCGCAGTTATGTTTTCAATATATCACGACTTGAAAGATACGTTAGGAATGAAATAGTTCAAGTCAAATATTACTAAACTCAAGAGGAAGGACGATGTCGTTGTTGTAGCTTGTTACTTCTTCGCATTCTTCAAGTCTTCGAGTAATACTTGTATGTCTCATAATCCTAGTCTTTCTAGCCTAACCTATACGAAGTTGTCTCTAGTACATAATCAAGTGACTCTTTAAATGAGTTTTGATTCACTAAAATATGACAACCAAACTTTACATACGAACACTTGGTGGGTTCAACCGAGCTATGATCTAACAATAAACATGAAACAAATACAATAAAAGATGCAAAACGTAAATAAATCGCGAAGAGAAATAGCAATCAACAACAGTAGCACCCAAATCTTGTATGGAGAGATTGGATAAGGAATGGTACTCAAAATCACGGTTCGACCATTTTGATTGATTTTCTTCTTGGAAAAGAGATACTCCTATTAGAGAGGAGTGATTTTCCCAAAAACTCATGTTTAGCGAGAAGTCCGAAAACTCTAGATCTGTTATTTTGTTGAATAAGAATTTGATCTTGCTTCCGTCAAATCGTCTGATGTACTTGTATCTAGAATCTCGAATCACGAAAAAATCTACAGAAAGAAACACTATATAGGTGTAGATAAAACCGCTCTACTAGCGAAGAGAATAATCGCCCTAATAGCAGATATTCAAAACATAAAATAAAACTAAAAATAAGAAATCTTTGCTCAAATATAATCCTTAGGAAGAAAATGACTGCGTTACATACCAGATACGATGAAAATTAGGCTTTATTTAGTGTGCACCCGGTTAAAAAAGAGTTTTGGTTAAAAACTTCAGCGTATCATAATTACCATTTAATAGATTTATAATCAGAACCAAATTCATCAATTACCATTTAACGTGTTGTAAATTAGTTTTTATTAGTTATCATTTTTAAAACTCAAGTTTTGTTTCCTTAGTACTAAAATAAAGTAATAAAAACTTACATTATTTTATTCTATAATTACTATTATTATTATGCAAACCGAATAAACCTCTGAAGGCCTGGCCTCTATTGAAAATAAATAAAGAGTTATTCATATAGGGTTTGTTGGTAGTCTAGCCACCAACTGGGCACCAACGCCCTTTAGAATCGCCACACCCATTCTATGAAATAAAAAGCTGCATGTGCTACAATTAGCGTTGTTGTTGGCAAGACAGTTTTTCAACCTTTTCAAGAAAGCTACAGTGTCTTCTCCTAGTTCACCTAATGTAGTGAATGCCAAGACACCTAAACTATATCCATGAGACTCGCATACTGCCAAATACTTGTTCCTCTTACGAAGGACTGCCTTGGAAATAGCTTGGCCCGGTGAGAAGTATCGAATATCAGTAAAAGGAAATACGCCTGTGACGTCTAAACATGCATCTTTCCCCTTGTCCCAATTGTACACTAATAAGTCAGCGACAATAATGTGTTGTTTCCCGCAGAGCAGAAACCGAGTGATGCTTCTTTTCTAGCCGCGACACCAGCCCTACAGCATATATCAATGAAGACATCCCGCACCTGGTCGTGTCTGAATTTTCATATATGTCAATCACCCTGTTACAATTGGTACAATGGATATCATCGGCAAAGAGAGGAATACCGAGTCGATAACATAGTATGCTGCGAAACTGTCTTGGACCGAGGGTTTGGTTTAGCCCGCTGATGGGAATGGCGAGTAAATAGTCTTGAGCATGTTGCATGCGATAACACTGCCATAAAATATTGTCACGTACAGTCATCTGAAAAGTGGAGGGTATTTGTATCTTCACGGTTTCAAAATATGTCAGCGCCAAAGAATGCATAGAATGCATGGGAGGGGTGGAAGCAGCGTCAAAGCTCAGAGAAGATGATGGGATACCACAAACCTGGGTGTATAACTTTATTGTTTGCTGGCAGGAGGGACTTGGGTCAGTACAAGCGACATTGTGTAAAATGGTAATCTAGACAGTTTGTGTTAAAATACGGGCATCCAACTCAAAACCAATTGGCAATGAGTGGAGAGGTCCTAAGAGATTATAAACCGTAGGATCTTAATTGCCCATACAATGTGGGACTAATAATCTCAACACGCCCCCTCACGTGTAGCCTCGTTGGGTCTAACACGTGGACAATAAATCGGGTGACGCGGAGTAAAGGTGCGGTCAACTGACTCGACACAAATAGCCTGCTCTGATACCATGTTAGAATACGGGAATCCAACTCAAAACCAATTGGCAATGAGTGGAGAGGCCCTACGAGATTATAAATCGCAGGATCTTAGATTGCCCAACAATGTGGGACTAATAATCTCAACACGCCCCCTCACGTGTAGCCTCGTTGGGTCTAACACGTGGACAATTAAATCGGGTGACGCGGAGTAAAGGCGCGGTCAAATACTCGTCGCAAATAGCCTGCTATGATACCATATTAGAATACGGGCATCCAACTCAAAACCAATTGGCAATGAGTGGAGAGGCCCAAAGGATTATAAACCGCAAGATCTTAGATTGCCCAGACAATGTGGGACTAATATTCTCAACACGCCCCCTCACGTGTAGCCTCGTTGGGTCTAACACGTGGACAATAAATCGGGTGACGCGGAGTAAAGGCGCGGTCAAATGACACTCGCAAATAGCCTACTCTGATACCATATTAGAATACGGGCATCCAACTCAAAACCAATTGGCAATAAGTGGAGAGGCCCATAGGATTATAAATCGCAGGATCTTAGATTGCCCAAACAATGTGGGACTAATAATCTCAACACGCCCCCTCACGTGTAGCCTCGTTGGGTCTTACACGTGGACAATAAATCGGGTGACGCGGAGTAAAGGCGCGATCTAAAGACTCGTCGCAAATTGCCTGCTCTGATACCATGTTAGAATACGGGCATCCAACTCAAAACCAATTGGTAATAAGTGGAGAGGTCCTAAGAGATTATAAACCGCAGGATCTTAATTGCCCATACAATGTGGGACTAATAATCTCAACAGTTTGGGTCTGAAATTGTGAAGCTAGGTAACAATAGTTACTCGTGTCCATCATGGTGTAAATTCCCAGTCCGCCACCTTTGATGGGGAGGGTGGCTATACAGTACTATAAGGGACCAAAACCTGCTCCATCGGTTGTAATCAAGAGCCTCATATATTGATATAAGTGATCGTCGAAGGGAGACTTAGATTGTTCCAAGGCAGAGGGGCACGTAGTGCGCACAGTAAAGTACAGTCTGGAGACCTCAAAGCAGTTACCAATAACAACAGTTCTCAATGAGGGTCTTTAAATTTCTTGACTGTATTCATAAGCTTAATAGTCTTGTCCACTCGCTGCATAACCATATCTTTACAGAACTCCAAGTCCAAACTGACAAGACCACCTAGTAACTTGACTCCGGAAGTAGGTCGACCAATATTTACCGGGAAAACAAGTGGGTCGAAGCTTCTCGGGTCTGCATTAGGCCAGAAAATTTCAGTTTTACTGATGTTGAGATGAAGACCTCTCTGAGCATCCTCCGATTGAATGATATGCCATGCTTTGGAGACTTCCAAGGTATCGCGTATGATTGTACCGTCGTCCAAATGCCAAGCTTGCAGGTCCAGTACCAAGCTTACAGGTCCAAGTATCGCCGATGATTCTATAATTTATTTAAATTTTTATTATTTTATTAAAAACTAACATTTATACGGTTCAGTTTTTCTGAAGATTTATATCAATAAAGCGTCTGTTTCCTTCACACAGACAAAAAAAAAAAAGAAAAAAAAACTTTATATCCGTAAGATTACACTGCAATATATTATCTTACGTACTGCAACGAAACAGATGATTATTTCCTTTTTCATTTAAAGTGGCTAGGGTCTCAAAAATATTTCTATTCAAACGATTAATCCATTGGATCTTGGTCAGACGATTGACTTTAATAGCATGGATGAAGTGGTATGGGCCACAGTGAGACCATCGGGTAGTTAGAAAAGTCGAGGCAGTCTTCCGAAAACCTAGAATTAGAACGAATTAGTGGTAAAATAAAACCGGACTTCAAAAGTCATTTCAATGTAGCATAATTTTACTCGACCGTTAGAAAACCTACCGTTAGAGAGATCCGACTTTTTCCAAAACACTTGGTTTTTAAATTTCAAAAGAAAATTTTCTAATTGAAATAGACATTTATCCCTCTCTCTGCATATCCTGTAAATCAAAGAACATTCATTGATTTACTCAACACTTTTTCTCTCTCTCTAAAACACATTTCTACCATCATGAAATCTGCAGAGAAAATGGCTCTTAGATCACTTGATAATGTCCTTCCAACCACACCAGAAAGACTCAAGAAAATCGCAAGAGTTTCAGTTCTTCCTGCATCTAAAAAACCCAATTCTGATATCATTGTCAATGATGAAAACCAAGCTCCTGTTCCTTTATCTTCAGAACCCATAATCGATTATATTTCTTCCGAAGATCTAAACCCCATTTCAGAGCCGGAATCTAAAATCAATGTAACCATCTAAATCTCTCTGTACAGATTTTCATTTTCAGTTGAAAATATTAATTTTTGGTGTTAATCTAATGTGTTGTGTGTTTTAATTAGGGCCTGATGGATGGATTGGATTCGAAAATTTGGACGAAGGTTTGTGAGTCATTAAACGATGTTAGACGATTTGTTTTGTTTCATTCATCTATCTTGGTTCCAGTACTAGATAAAGTTATGCTGGTAATGGTGAAAGCAATGAAGAATCCGAGAAGTGCATTAGTTAAGACATCGATTATGGCAGCTTCTGATATTTTTAAGGCTTTCAGCGATAACTTGCTTGAATCCTCAGATGCCTTAGATCAGCTGGTATGTTAATTACATTAGTCACCATACCCACTTTGTTTCTGGTTCCATAGATTTTTCTCTCTCGATCTCTAATGAGATTGCTGAATGTTGTCACAGTTGCTGCAACTTTTGTTAAAAGCATCACAAGACAAGAAATTTGTGTGCGAAGAAGCCGAGAAATCTCTACGAATCATGGTGGAGTCGATTTCCCCAGTTCAGTTGCTTCACAAGATCCGGGTTTACAGTAGCCATAAC
Source organism: Papaver somniferum (assembly GCF_003573695.1). NCBI lineage: Eukaryota > Viridiplantae > Streptophyta > Magnoliopsida > Ranunculales > Papaveraceae > Papaver > Papaver somniferum. The sequence continues at coordinate 165,385,170 of NC_039359.1, read as the reverse complement.
AATCCTCGAGTTAGGGCTAAAGCAGCTGTTTCAATTTCTCATTCTGTATCAAGGATGGTATGTGGGTACTCATTCAAAGTTGGTACGAATCGAAATGTTTTAATAAATCATGCATCTGATTGGGCTCCTGTGTTGAATTTTCAGGATTTAAATGGAATGAAAGAGTTCGGATTGGGAATGCTTATTCAAATTGGGGCAGATTTATTGAACGACAGGCTACCTGAAGCTCGAGAAGCTGCTCGTAAGACTATTACTTCGATTTATGATGCTTTTGTCCAAGATGAAGATCTGAAGAATTCTGAACTATCGTTGAAAGCATCATGGGAGAATTTCTGTCTTTCTAATTTGCAAACTATTCAAGCACAATCTTTGATTAAGATAATTTTTACTTAGTAAGCAGTTGTACTGTAATTGAGGTTTTACATGAAAACCCTCGTACCCACTAGCTTTAAAAGAGTGTTTCGGTACATTTCTAAGTGTTTCAAGTTTATAAAGTGGTATTCTTGATTTATGAGTTCTTCAATTTCCGCTTCTCCTTGCTTTTATTGATTGTCTTCTACTACCAAAATGACTCTGAATCTGCCGTTTGCCAGCCAAGTAAACAGTCTGTAAAGACCTAAAAGCATCCTTCTTGAATTATTGGAGATTTGCAACGTGGTTTTTAAAAGCGTATGCTTCACGCTTCGGAACGTACGCTTTGTTTCAAATTTCGGCATTTCGCTCTGAAGCGGTCATATGAAGCGCATCTTTCACGAAGCTTTTAAAATTTCGCCTAATTTTTAAAATTTTAAAAAGAAAAATTTGAATGCTTTAAGGCTAACCCTTATGGGCTAGATTGAACTGCTAGATTGGCCAAAAAGTGTTGCAAATCATGAAAAAAGTATGGGGAAAAAGTTAACACTAGCATTGGATAGTTCTCTCTCCTAGCAAGTGCTCGCAGTTGAACTATCAGCGAGATTGAAACGCAGAATGGTTCAGCGCTCAAAAAGTGTTTTTAACGCTGAACGGTTCAGCGATGGGAGATAAATTTTATGATCTATAGTGGTCCCAGGTGACATGGATGACCAATCTAGCTGCTAGATATCTAGCCCATAGGATTTACGAGATTGCCCATGCTGACGTGGATGGCCTATCTAGCCCATAGGACTTAGCCTAAGGGGGAATTGAACACCCCACCTCTCACTCGTTTGGAGTAGATTGAACTGGTGTACACACGCTTTGTTTTTCATAAAATTAGACTTATATAAAATTTATATAAATATTATCTTCCTAATAAGTTTATAATTACTAGTTACGACTAATTTATTTATAAGAAAACATCTACTTCAAACATCAAGCATGAAGCGATGCTTCACGCTTCAACATACACATCGCTTCCTAAAAATGAAAAACGCTTCACGCTTTCAATACCTTGATTTGCACCCCAAAAGAAAAAAAGATTATCCTTCTTGAGTTATATGTAGGTCCCAATAAATCTCCATAAAATTATAATCATCCAACTGCCGGTCATATTTTAAATTTTTAACGGATTATGTATTTTTTTTTTCCAAAAAAGCATCTATGGGGCAAGCGGTTGGCCTTGCATCCTCTAGAGTCCAGCCCATCCTCTTGTTTTTCTCGCATTGCTACACGGATGGAGATGGTTATCTTGAACTTCCTAAAGAAAAACTAAGGAAAGTTTCAGTCATATAGGACTGACGATGAGGTGAGGATTTAAAGAGTGTCTTTGCTCTTTAGAGCATCTCCAAGAGAAGGTGTAAAAAATTCTATATGAATTTTCAGTTTAGTCATTTTATTTATGGGGTCTATACATAGAGTAAACATAGGACCTCATATCTAAAAAAAACATCTCCAACAGTGAGAATTTCAGCTCTTAGAATCAAAAAAAAAAATAGTTAAAAACATGACGTGGTGGTGCAACCGGAGGTGTAGATAACACTTTCTTGAACACCTTCATATTTAGCAATTGGTCCCTCCTAACTTGTAGGATCCTATTGAATTTATACCAAAAAGGGAGTCTAAAATCCTATGTGTCACTAAAAATAAACAAATCTACCCTCCGTTGGAGATGGTCTAAGACTGTATTATCGTTTACAGAACCTAGTGCTATAGAGGTGTCTGTCAGCTGCATGCAGTACCTATCCTCCTTCCCATGTTCACGAGTTCTAACTAATAACAATCAGAAGGTTGTTGTTAAAGGTGCTGACTTGCTGCAGGCTTGAAGAATGTCTTTAGACTGTATTTCTGCTGACAGAACCTCATGTTATATACAGGGGTACTTGTCAGGTGTAAATGAGTTCAGCCTCACTGTTGAATGTAACTTTGAATGAACATGTATTAAGTAGGAAAACTCATAAATCACAAGCCAGCTATCTCAAATAATAAGAAACACAACCTAACATTAGTAAGAAAAATCAAACACAGATACATACTTCCTTTTTTCTTTCCAAATACTACTATAGTAGTACCATGCAGCAGTACCCCACTGTTGCAAAACGTTTAATTCATAACCACAAACACTACCCACCACCTCTAATAACAAGATGTATCAGATCCAGAAAAAAGGAAACCCAAATAGATCTTACATTCACACCCTCACTGCTTCAACACAGCATGATTCTAGTGTAACAAGGAGCAATGCCGTTATAAAAGTGGTCTACTGCTTCCTTCAATTGTTCAATCTCACATATTGTAAATCACCCACGGCCACGGCCTCCACCTGTTCAACATATTAAAAGATACCATTAGATATTTTACCAGGGGCAAACTAAATGAACTAAGCAAAACTATTAAGGTTAACAGTGAAGAGTTCTTTGTAACTGTAATTCACAAAGAGAGGTCAACACTCGACTGAAAGAAATTAGGCATACCGCTACTGCCACTGATTATGGACATGAAAAAGTACAATGCTAATAACAAATTCATAACATGGTGAAATAATATACCTCTGCTGCCACCGCTTTTGCTGCCAGGACCACCCCGGCCCCGGCCTCCACCCATACCTCTACCGCCTCCATCATCAGAACCACGACCAATGCCTTTAGCTGGTCTCCCACCAGGACCATCTTCTCTACCTCTTCCTCGTCCTCTTCCTACGCCAGGTGGTTTCCTATCTGAACAAGTCAAACAATCATAAGATGCAATTAACATTAGTACTATTGCTACATAAACCTGTATGAAAAAACTTTGCCAACTAGACAAACTGATGCTCCACTAGTTCTGAACAAGAGGCTACTTAGCAGGCTCATCCATGGGTTAGGAACCATATATAACGACGTACAGAGATTTAATTGAATCTTCGGCGAATCAGAAAGGCATGGAAATGTACACAGGGTGACTTTTTAATATTTTTATTTTTATTTCACGCAGTCTCCCCCATATTCAACTTAAAAGAAAGCGTAAAGTATGAGGCGAACCTGAGCGACTCTTGTTTGTTTCTTCCTGAACTTTATCGATCACCTGAACAATTAACACAAAAAATACGAAGGGCGATTACCATGAAGCTTAAGCAAACTGTGCAATAATAAACACACACAAACACCAAAACAAACAAACAAAAAGAAACAAAGAAAGAGAAACTGTGCCACTAACTTTATCTCTCTTGGTGAAAATTTTATGGAGTTCAGATAACGCGTACCATGACTAACTATGCCCAGGTATTGGATAATAATGTACAGATTGTTAAGGTGGATAAAAAATCATCCGAGCACCGGTGTGCAAGAGACACCAAGGAAAATCAACAGTCTTGGGGTTAATTAAACATTTTCGGATTTCTATCATGATCAAGGAGTGTAAAAGTCTGCCCTCGATTCATTACATTATATACGACCACAAATGTAAGGCATCACCCGAGCAGCATACAGTGTGTAAGAGACATCCAAGCAAACGTCAACAGTTTTGGGTTAGTTTTAAAATTTTGGGACTTCAAAAATGGCCAAAAGGAGCATCACGTGTTTCTATTTTCCAAATTGAAGGTCTTTTCTTCTTTATTTATGCTACTGGGCAAATGTAGAACACATGGGTTTTGGCAACGAACATGACACCTAAAGCTCAAACAACTGCTACACAAATGAAATATCAACAGCTAAGTTGGCAAAACAGAGTTAGACGACGTTAAAAGACATGTAACCCTCATGCTAGGCTGTAAAATCTCATTAGAATTTAGAAATATTTCTGACGAAGGCATTCTATGTTACAACTCCAAACTGTCTTAAACACTTCTTAATAGATGATGTGCAGAGAGGTTTGCCACTTATTTAGAAAAACTTGTAAAATACCTCATCTGGTACTCGAAGGTACTTAATCGTATTCCCGCGAATGTAGCATTCAGGCATCCTCCAAAACCTATCTCCATCCTGTATTCATAGTATCTATCAGACTAGTAAACTAGTAAAAGAATAAAGCAAAGAGATTTTTTTTTTTGATCAGTAAATAAGCAAAGAGAGATTTTTCATGGTGAAGCCAGCTTACTTTAGAAGTACAGATAACTTCCCGAAGATGAATATTCATCCAAGTATCACAATTCACCAAATGGCCATTATAGGTTTCACCATTCTTCAACTCCACCAACTAGAACAAGTAAATCCAAAATAGAAAAATTAACAAATAAATAAAGTAAATCAAAATTTACATACCAAAACACTATAACCTAATAATCGTCTGAAATCTTGTATATTACCATAGGATGCCCTTGGGCAGTCTTTAATAAAGAAAGAGGAAGCTGTACACAAGCAAGCAATCAATCAGAGCGAGCAAATAAACCTTAAAAAACCCTAAATCAAAAGAAAAATCGAAAAAAATACTTACCATCTTCACTCACGCTTAGAAAACCACAAAAATCTGAAACAAAATAATCACAGAACAGAAAAAGTCAGTACTGAAAACCCTAATTCTCAAATTGACGGGAAAAAAAACTGTTTAAAAGAGTAACACTGATTATTGACTTCGCCGAGTGAACATACCGATTTGATCTCTCAACTTCAAGATTTGAGAGGGGGGGAACCGGGAGATCGGATTTGGGCGCGGTTTCTCTCTGAAAGAGAAGGTCTCTCAAGTCTCAGCGTACAGAGACGATGTATATATCTGAGGAAAGAAAGACTACTTCTTTTTTAAGTACGACGGGTGTTGGTCGCCAACTCGTTTAGAGTGTATGCGCGCAAAACCGAACTCGTTACATGAGTCCATGTTTGCTTCCGGTGAGATTTAAGGTCAAGAGTTTGGTGGGCAAATACTTTTTGTTTTTTTTTAACATGCACGGCCTATTCCAATGCACAAGGTTAAAAAAATTTATTTGACATATCAGATGACATGGCAAATGAATTGTGCCATCATGGGTGTGAATATTAAATAATGAGTGTTGGTTCATCAACCAGATATGAGGTAGCAGAGTGGACCCAACAGTATTGATAAACTCGCAATGCACAAAATCATCCTTAAAGTTGCTTTATCTCATCACGAGGTGGGCAAAGATCAACGGTGATAGATGATAGATAGAGCATAACTTAGGTATGTGGAAGTGCCTGCACTCAAAGGCGGCTGAGAGGTCGACTCAGCATTAAATGCAATGGTAAAATGTAATGAGCACGTGTTATTCTCTCACGCTGAGTCGATGACGTGACACCCTTTGGCTGGACGAGGTCAGCCGCCAACGAAGGTACAAGATTGACCAAAGACCATCAGATCTCAATGAAGGTAAAGACAGCAAAGAAGTCCCTGATTGAGAAGGCGCTATAAATATTCAGCCTCTTCTCCAAAAAATGAACCTGCAATTACTAAGAAAGAAAACTATGAAGATCTTATACTTGTATTGAATACTTAGAGATTGTGTTCTTGTACTTCTATTTGGCTTGATTTCATTTCTCTCATAGTATATAAGAGTTCGTAACCACACTCAAACCTTAATAAATAATCACAACTCATTACCCGTTGAGGTAGGTGAAAGCCGAACCACATAATATCTCGCATGTTGATTCTTAACTTAGCAGTATTTACTTTATTATTATTGTAGTAGCTAGCTTATCTTTATTATTCTAGTCAAATGCTTTGCGAACATACCTTTTATTACTCACATACCAACTCCCCTGAGGTGTCTTAATTTCATAGCATAAGGTCACCAAAGTAGATTGTATTACATAGACTATCGGGAAAATTAGTTGTTACAATGGGGAAACCACAGAGCGATAAAGATTCTAGCGAACGATCTTGACAACATCGCCAGCGATAAAGTCTTCATTGCCGGCGCTACCATGAATATTGCTCGATATTGAGTTTAGTGCATGCATTATAATCAATATCGCTGATGTTCGACCTTCTAACGCCTATAAATACCGCACCGTCTCATCTATTCTCTTCACACTTTACCTTCCCTTCCCTTCTCAACTATTCTCTGCTATTCTGTTCTCTTCGTTAAGAAAAATCTCTTTAAGTTTACTTCCTAAACAGATATCGCGAGTGAGAAAAGAAAAAGAAATAGAAAACTCAAAGGATCTACTAGTACCCCAGCCAATGGATGAAGTTTCGTTGTGGATAAAAAATATGAGTTTCAAAATTTTAGACAAGTAGCTGGTGATGGTGTACTCACTATGCACATATCTGGCCATCCGGAGCGAGTTAATTCAGTATTTCTAAGAGGTGGATGGTTTGAGTTCCGTACAATGGGTTACTTCCCCATGTTGTACAAGAGAGAGTCCGAAGATATCCTTGGCGACATTTATATCATATACATAGAAATCACGCGACTCAAAGAGTTCAAGTTATATTCGAACGATAGTGGAAGACTACAAACACATTCTTTTTCAAAAAATTTGAATGCGGTAAGTTAGTTTTTTTTAGTAATTAAAATTTTAGATTATGTTTTTTGTTTTATAGAATTCAACAAATTTTATTTATGAATATGTTGTTAAATAGGAGTTACAACGATAGATTTGTATATGTTAACGGGAGTTCCCTGTGCTGGAAACTTACTTCTATTTAACAGACCAAATTGGTTATCATAAGATAGATGGAAGCAAAGACTTCCTTTATACTCAAATGATGTAGAAGGAAGTCAGACATATAGACAAATAAAAGCGCATGAATTAAAAGTGGCTGGGTTGAAAAGTTTTTTACATCGTTATGCTAGGAGAATAGAACTGTTGAGGTTAGATAACCAATCCCTGACCATTATAAGAAGCTCGAACGTCTGTTTGTGTTGTGGACACTAGACCAATGCCTATTTCCAAATGCTAGATCATTGGTGTTAATCGGTTTTCTCGAAGCATTACAAGATTAAGAGAAAGCACCAAGATATGATTGGGGGTCTCCAATTTTATCAGAGATTTACATATCCCTCGGTAATTACTCGACGTGTGTCAAAGATAGTTTTAATGCTCTTTGGGGAGTGTTAGAAGTAAAAACCAATATTTTTGACACTATTTATTTGTTATTTTGACATGAAAATTTTACTAACCAATAATATTATTATTTTTAGTATTGGTGGTATATATATTTTCGTGTTTTGGAACCTTTTCTTAAGAATCACACCAATGTTTTTCAGGTCATACTGAAGTACGATTCCGATAATTGACAAGCAGAACAAATTGAAGATGGTCAACATTTTGTTATTGTTCAGAGGATTTAACAGTTGTGTAGAACAAGCCTTAACCTTGCCTCCACGTCGTATGAAGCAATCCCTAAGTTCGAAGAAGAGCAAGCTCAGAGAATGGTACAAATAAGCCTTAAAAGGATTGTGTTATACAACCTTATTTCTTAAAAGGGTGTTTGGTATTATGGTGAAAGACTACTTCTTCAGTTGCAGAAAAGAATAGTAATAGCCTTCAATCCATATCCAAGTGAAAAGGTTTCTGAAGATGACTACCTGAAATTGATAAGGGAAGGTCATCATTAGGAAGAAGCTAATGAATTGATCCAGGAGTCGATGGACAGAACTGACTACCTATACTGGTTTAACACTATATTCCAACCAAATATTGTTATGCACCGCAAAGTTTGGGTCGGACGGATTTCCCAGCTTTAGGTAGGATGCCACTATTGGTGATGAATTTCTTCCTTCCAAACCTTCACCAGAGACGGGCGACGCATTTGCATATCATACTGAAGCAGGTTCATCATCAACTATACCACCATTTCTTGGGATGTACATACTTTATCCATCATATCTCGACAGATTGTTACTTATCCAATTGTTTCTACTGCACCTGATCGGATTTATCCATACCGGGGGGTCAATGCTACACCGGAGCAGTATCAGACCCAGTTGAACGATTATCATGCTCTACCACATGGATTTCAGAGATTCCACTTGGATGAGTTACAAAAACTGAGGGAAAGCATGATGTTTGACATGAGTCCAGGATTTTCCGGTCATGATGGCGTAGGTGGTAGTGGAGGCATGAGTCCTAGTGTTAGAGCACCGCTCGGTCGAACTCGCAAGCGTTGCTATCTCAAGCTTGTTTTTCAAGTTTAGCTGATCAAAACTATATACTTGATTTCTAGTCTACTTATAGCTATGTCTCGGATTAGGATAGAATGTGTAGTTGAGCTTTAGACTTCACGGCGTTCACCAATTGAACATAGAGATCTACTAAGGAGCTTGGAGGAACTTCATCAACAAAAGGAATGTGGAGACTAAAGCTTATCTATTACTCAGAAGTCTATTCTATTCTATCTTCTAATGACACTAAGTCGTATAGCTATATAGACTTTTACATTATACACATTTGATATTTCAAGCCGAGTTTATCTCGCTTATCTTTTTCTCGAAATATGTGTTGGAAGCTTTTTTCCTTAGATATGTTCATCATATTATTGACGAGTTTAGTTGGAAACAATTTATTTGTTGGAAACTAAATATAATGTCAAAAGATGATCATGTGAAAATTACCTTGAACATCTTATATGATTTGTCTGAGACGGTGATCTGATATTAGCTTGGGAAGTTTCGTATTGATCATTCGATCGCTTTAAAATTACTTGAAGCTAATGGTTTGTGTGAGACAACCATTATCGTCTTCCAAGGATGTTTTAATAATTGAAATGAGAGTTTAGAACAATTACCCATGTCTTGATACAACACGGTATGCATACCTAGTATACGAACTGTATTGTGATGATTCAGGTTCGGAACTCTTGTTTGCGTACTTAGTATGCGAATGCATTTACCTTAGAAGGTCCGGAACTCTTGTTTGCGTACCTAGTATGCGAACGGGTTTACCTAAGTGGGGTTCGGGACTGTTGTTCGCGAACTTGGTTTGCGAACGGCTTGACTAGGCCAAGGTCCGGAGCTGTTGTTCGCATACCTAGTTAGCGAACACAGTAGTAAAGTTCTAGAATCGGTCAGGTACTCATGAACTAAAACATTTATGATCTAAGGAATACAATATTTTCAAACCATGCTCAATGTTCATGAATTTATTCTTGTATAAGTACTTTGTACGATTATGAATCAACCCGATTTCGATTCAATTTGTTCATGTATATCTCTATGAGATAGTGAACAATTGAACAACTCTATTTGAAACACAATTAGATTCATTTGGTTATCTTTCATGATTGATTGATCTTCATATTTGATCTAGAAGTGTTTGATGAATACGATTAAGACAAAAGTGTTCATATGGCTAACTTCGGTTAACTATTATTGAGCCAACTCAATATACACGTTTAAGTACGGTAACCCATATCTAAATGAAGGTATATTTCATTTGTGTGTAACAATCAAAGACCATCTAATGATGGAGATTTATTGCTTTATTTTTAAGCAGACTTAGCTTGAATCTTAAATCATGTTTTCATCTAACGGTGAATATTGAATGCTTTGTTACTAAGCTATCTTAGCTTTGATTGAAAGTGAAAATGCGGGGGTCTAACAACCACACCCAACAATTAGTTTGGAAATCTGAGAGGACTTACTCTAATATACTTTCTAGAGAATCAACTAGACAGTCAGACTCAATCTAGACTAAAGTATATCAAAGAGTATTATATCTCTAACTCCTAATTCAATCCGCAATCAGCAAATAGAAATCTGCAAGCCCAATTGAATGTAAGAGGAGTAAACTTAAATGGTACCAAAGACCAATGTTGAAGGATCAATCAATCTCAATCAACAACCAAAGGTTGGATTTCCTAATTGATCGATACAATGAACAACCTGTGATATTTCAATTATATAACAAAATATAATGTGGAAAAGAAATAACACAGACACCAAAATTTTGTGAACGAGGAAACCGCAAATGCAGAAAAACCCCGGGACCTAGTCCAGATTGAACACCACACTGTATTAAGCCGCTACAGACACTAGCCTACTACCAATGAACTTCGGACTGGAATGTAGTTGAACCCTAATCAATCTCACACTGATTCAAGGTACAGTTGCGCTCCTTACATCTCTGATCCCAGCAGGATACTATGCACTTGATTCCCTTAGCTGATCTGACCTACAACTAAGAGTTGCTACGACCCAAAGTCGAAGACTTGATAAACAAATCTGTCTCACATAGAAAAGTCAATAGGATTGAATAAATCTGTCTCCCACAGAAATACCCAAGAGTTTTTGTTCCGTCTTTTGATAAATCAAGGTGAACATGAACCAATTGATAAACCAGACGTATATTCCCGAAGAACGGCTTAGTATTATCAATCACCTCACAATAATCTAAATCGTATGATGGTGAAATTAGATATCGATGAGACGAAGATGTTGGTGATCACGTTTTATCTTGCCTATCGGAGAAATTAATCTCGAGTCAATTATTTCAATTGTACTTAATACGATGGAATCGGCCAAGATCAGAACACACAACTACAAGAGAAATAGTTGGGTCTGGCTTCACAATCCCAATGAAGTCTTTCAAGTCGTTAACCTACAAGGTTTAGTAAAACCTAAGGTTAAAGGAGAATCAACTATAGTTTATGCAACTAATAACACACAAGAGGTGTGGGGATTAGGTTTCTCAGTTGCTAGAGTTCTCCTTTATATAGTTTTCAAATCAGGGTTTGCAATCCAAGTTACCTTGGTAACAAAGCATTCAGTATTCACCGTTAGATGAAAAACCTGATTCAACCAAGCTAATATCTTTCAACCGTTAGATCGAACTTAGCTTGTTACACACAAATGAAATGTACCCTCATTTAGGTTTATGAACCGTACCCAAACGTGTACGCCATGTTGGCTCCACAATAGTTAACCGAAGTTAGCCATATGATAACTCTCATATCAACCATATTCATCTTAACCATAACTAGTTCAAATGACTCAAATGAAACTAGTTAAAGAGTCGCTCAATTGCTATATTCTCATAGAAGTATACAAGAACACAATTGAAACAAAATCGGATTGATTCACTCGAATCAATTCATGAACATTATAGCCACGGTTTGCAAAGATTGCATTCCTTATAATATAAATGTTTAAGTTCATGTACACAACCGATTTTAGAAAGTAACTCACTCAAATACGCAAACGGGTACACATACTTGAGTATCCGGACTTGAGTTTCGTTACGCCAGTACGTGTACGGGTGTGCATACTACAACACTTTCCAAACTCCAGCAGATTTTCACGGACGTGAACTTTCCGCCGGTATGCGTACGGGTAGGCATACTTGCCCAGACATCAGCAACCACCAGTACGTGTACGGGTACGCATACTTCAGGCTCCCGGTTTTGTACTTGCACAATAATGTGATTTACACACTATGTTTATATCCAAACATGGTTACATGATTCTAAACTCTTTATTTCAATCATTGAAACTTTCTTAGAGGATGTTATATAGTTGTTATTCACAAACTATTTTTCGTCAAAGCAATTTTCAAGTTATTGAAATTATCATAATGAAACATTCCAAGACTTCACCAAATGATTGTATCACACAAACCATGTGGGATGTTACTCGGCAATTTTCATATGATCTTATTCGGACTTTCGTCACGAATGTAAGATGAACTTGACCGAAGCCAAAGTTTGTCAACACATATTACGAGAAATATATAAGCGAGTTAAACTCAGCTCGAAATCTCAAATGTGTATAATAGAAAACTATATCGTAACACGACTTATGTCTCAATATAGGAGATAGAGTAGAAATAGACTTTCCAAGTGATAGATAAGTTTCAGTCTTCACATACCTTTTGTCGAAGAAGTTCCACAAGCTCCCCTTAGTAGTTCTTCGTCTTCAAATGATGAACGTCGTAAAGTCTAATGCTCAACTACACAATCTATGTCCTAGTCCGAGACATCTAAATAGTCTAGAAATCAAGACTTATAGTTTTATGAAATTTCCACAAAGATTCTTCATGACCAAAAGAGAAAAACCTACCAAAAAATTTAGATGCAATCATAAAGCCGAAGCTAAATGCATTCATCAAGGAGTTTATAAATATACAAGATAACCCCTATAATATTCCACAGCCGCACTCCTCACAAAGATATGGTGATTAAGCACAAGTTCAAAAGAACTGTCCCCCATAAAATGCCATTCCCGAAAGAACAACAAAGGAGACCTTGCTTTTACAAGAAAAAAAAGGATTTCAACACACACAAGGATACTAAACAGAAACACATCTACTTAGAAACAAAAGCAAAAACTGAACCACTACTCATGGAAATCCAAACTCAATTACCCAAAATAGCGAGATTCTATCAGGGGCAAGAGTTATGAAGGACTAATGAACCAAGACAACACCAATAGACTGTCGCAAGTTTTGAAAAGTGACCGTGTCTAATGGTTTGGTGAGAATATCAGCCAATTGTTGTTCGGAAGGCACAAATTCCATATTTATGATACCATTTTCATAAAGATCTCGAATAAAATGGTACCTTATGTTAATGTGCTTGGTTCTTGAGTGATCAACAAGATTCTCAATTATGCGAATCGCACTGGAGTTATCACAAAATATCTTCATTACTCCTGAGTCAATTCCATAGTCAGCGAGCATTTGTTTCATCCATAGAAGCTGAGTACAACATGAACCCGCATCAATATATTCTGCTTCACATGTTGAGAGAGATTATGAATTTTGCTTCTTGATGTGCCAAGCAACAAGATTCAATCCTACATAGTAGAAACCCCCTGATGTACTTTTTATGTCATCCATGCATCCTGCCCAATCATCATCTGAATAGGCAGTAAGATCACTGTTAGTATCAAAAGTGTACGATAGACCATACCCGGCAGTGTGATTAATGTAGCGTATGATCCTCTTTGCAGCTGCAAGATGAGACTCTTTCGGATTTGCCTGGAACCTAGCACATCAACCAACACTAAATGCAATATCAGGCCTTGTGGCTGTGAGATATATAAGACTTCCAATGATAGATCGGTAGAGTTTTTGATCCACATTTACGCCTTTCTCATCTCGATGGAGTTTACCCATGGTAGGCATAAGAATCAGTTTTGGAGTTGACTTATCAAGGCCGAATCTTGAAACAATATCTTTGGCATATTTTTCTTGAGATAAGTAAATTCCATCCCCGTGTTGTTGAATTTATAAACCCAAAAAGAATTTTAATTCACCAACATTGCTCATTTCAAACTCCTGTAGTGATCTACAATATAAACGATCGATAAAACTCAACCTACAGGATCTACGCTGTAGGATTGAAAAATAAACCTCAAAGAGGCAGAGAAGAACAAAAGCAAAACTCTAATTTTCGATTAACTGAAAAAAAAACAGTGAAATCATCCACAACATATTAGGGTATTAAAAATTGCACATGTGCCAGCTACACACACAACATGTGCCAGCTACACACACAACATGTGCCAGTCACACACACACGCTACTAACTACACCAGACTACTATCAGGGGTGCCCCTTAACATGGGATATGACAATGCCCCTCCCTTATAGCTTATCCTTGTCCTCAAGGATAAATCTGAGAAACTTGGCCTTGATAAGAGCAGTGTCCTCCCAACAATAATCACCTTCTGCAGCATGGGACCATTGCACAAGCACCTGCGGAACATGCGGACGACCTTTGAGAAGTATACGAGAATCAATCACAGATACTGGTTTCACCTTCATTAACCCATGCTTTTCCAAAGAAGGTAAGTAAGTCTGTGGAACAAGACCCTGACTTATCTTCTTCTTTAATTGCGAAACATGAAAAACAGGGTGAATGCGAGAAGTAGGGGGTAATTGCAGTTTATATGCTACCTGTCCAATACATTCCAATACTTTATACGGGCCAAAAATATTTGCAGAGAGTTTGAGGTTCTTACGCAGTTGGACTGAGGTCTGTCGATATGGTTGCAGACGTAAATAGACCCAATCACCTACCAAAAATGATCTCTCAACTCTGTGTTTATCTGCATGTTGCTTTATGCGATGCTGGTCTTCACTTAGATTTTGTTGCAGTACCTCCGCAAGTACTTTTCGCTGATGCATGTAGTCCTCAACAGTGGAGTTGGAGATAGAAGAACAAGAGTGCAAACCAAACTGGGGAGGATCATACCCGTATAAGGCCTGAAATGGTGTGAGGCGGAGACTGGTGTGGTAAGTGGTATTAAACCACCACTCTGCCAATGAAAGCCAAGAAGCCCACTTAACAGGCTTGTAACTGCACATGCAACGTAAGTATGACTCCAAGCAGGCATTAACATGTTCGTCTGACCGTCCGTCCGCGGATGATAAGAGGTACTGAGGTGCAGTGAAGTGCCTACAATCTTGAATAGCTCACGCAAAAACCCGCTTAAGAACACGACATCTCTGTCAGACACTATAGTACTTGGAACTCCATGGAGCTTGAGAATAGTGTCTATGAACACCTTGGCAACTTACTGTGCAGTGTATGGATGGCGTAATGCAGTAAAGTGGCTATACATAGTAAAACGATCAACAACAACTAAAATTATCTCCTTGCCCTCAGACTTTGGCAAGCCAGTGATGAAATCCATACTCAAATGCTTCCAGGCTTGATCAGGGACAGGTAAAGGCTGAAGTAGACCTGCTGGTGTAATGTGCTCCACCTTATTCTGCTGACAAACTGCACATTCACGGATAAATTTGATTAAATCTTTCTACAAGCCGACCTACTGTAAATAAGCCTTAGTGCGCTGATAACAAGCTTGCATTCCTGAGTGACCGCCGATGGCTGATGCGTGAGCAGCTGTAAGAACCTTCTGACGAGCATCACCAGAGGAATCAATGTAGATTCTGCCATGCTGTCGGAGAATGCCCTGTGAATATGTGTAGCCATCAGGATGAAATGGAGACAGCATGAGTTTAGGTATCAGTTCTTGAGCTAAGTGGTCATATGCATAACTAGCCTGAACTTCATCGAACCACTGTGGTTGAGCTGTAGTGAGGGATGAACATGAAGCCCTAGACAAAGCGCCAGCGACTCTGTTATCTGTACCTTTCTTATAAAACAAGGTATAATCAAACCAAGAAGTTTGGTTAGCCATTTCTGCTGAAATAGAGTATGGAGCCGCTGATCCATAAAGTATTTAATACTTTTATGGTCCGTAAAAATCTTAAAATGAAAGCCAAGTAGAAAGGGTCGCCAGTGATGAACAGCCATAACAATACTCAACAACTCTTTTTCGTATCTAGACAGTGCTTTGTATCGTAGTCTCATAGCCTTGCTGAAGAATACAATAGGCTTGCCTTGTTGCATAAGCACAACACCTACCCCACTATCACTAGCATCAGTCTAAAGCTCTAATTCCAAGGTTAAATCTGGTAATACGAGGACTGGGGTAGTAGTTACCACCTTCTTCAATTGCTCGAAAGCCAAGTCAGCCTCAGAAGACCAAAGAGAACTATTCTTCTTCAACAGGGCAGTTAGAGGTTGGCAAATGAGTCCATGGTTCTTCACAAACTTACGGTAATACCCTGTTAACCCTAAAAACCCACACAACCCTTTTAAGGTTGTTTCTTTTGGACAGTTAAGCATACATTCTATTTTGGCAGGGTCTGCTGCTACTCCCTCATTACTAATAAGATGACCCAGATATTCAAGTTTATGCTGACCAAAACTACATTTACTGCGTTTAGCAAGGAGTGAATGTTTTTCTAGAATAAGTAGGGTGATACGAAGGTGTGTGCAATGAGATGCTAAGTCAGGGCTATAGACTAGTATGTCATCGAAAAATACAAGGATAAATTTCCTAAGATAAGATTTAAAGATGTCGTTCATAAGTAACTGAAAGGTGGCAGGGGCATTAGTCAGCCCAAATGGCATGACATGAAACTCGAAATGACCATGGTGTGTACGAAAAGCAGTTTTCTATACATCTGCAGGGTGTACTCGTATCTGGTGGTACCCAAAACAAATGCCTATCTTAGAGAAAAAGGTAGATCCATGAACCTTAGCAAGCAGCTCATCAATGAGAGGGATGGGGTACTTATCTTTTATAGTGATCGAGTTGAGCTTGCGATAATCCACGCAAAAATGCCAGTCACCATCCTTTTTCTTGACCAATAGCACTGGAGAAGAGAACGGGTTGTGGATTGGTTGGATGACTCCAGCTGTGAGCATCTTCTGTACCAGTTTCTCAATCACAGATTTCTGCACAAATGGAACTCTGTAGGGCCGTTGATTTTGAGGAACTGAGTTAGGTATTAACGGAATGTGGTGATCATGGGCCCTCTCTGGTGGAAGTGAGTTGGGCAGTTGAAACACTGAAGTAAACTCTTCCAAGACCTCTGTAATGGGAGCAAAAATATCATGTGAAGTAACAACATCGGAAGATAATTGACTAAACATAACTGGTTCACCGCTGCGAAGTAGTCTCCTAAATGCTTTGCCTGACATAAGAGATATACGAGCTGCGTCTTCCTTATGACCCACTAGTTCAATATCTTTTCCTTTATGCTGAAATTTAATCGTTAACTTCTTTAAATCAAACAACATTGGGCTCAAATCACGCATCCAATCCACACCGAGAACCATATCGCAGCCACCTAAATCAAGAAGGTGCAGGTCATGAGAAAATGTGTAACCCTGCATAACCCATGTAAACTTAGGGCATTTGGCTTGACTCAGCATTTTGTTTCCATCTTCTACAGTGACTTGGAGAGTCTGAATTGGTGTGATGGTGTAACCATACCATTGTGCTGCTGAGGGGCTGAGAAAGCTATGAGTGCTACCACTGTCAACCAGAATAGTCAACCCTTGTGTTTTAACTTGTCCTCGAAGCTTGATAACGGAGTGAGAAATGTTACCAGCTAATGCATGAACTGATATTTCCATTTCTTCCTCCAATTCCACAATAGTAGGACTAGATCTATCTGTTATATCACCAACTTGTAGTCCTTCCTCTTTATCAGCCACAATCATGTATAACTGTTGTTTGTTACACTTATGCCCTTTGGTGTAAAATTCATTGCAGTTGTAGCAGAGCCCTTTTTCTCGCTTTGCTCTCATCTCAGCATATGTAAGCTTATTTACTAGTGGTAGCTTAGGACTGGTAGTGGGGCTAGTAACAGTTGGTGTAGTAACCAATGGAGTTAGAGCAGTTACCCTGGTGGAAGTAGACTGACCTTTACTCTGATAAGCAAACTTATTGGTAATCCTTGGCTGATTCTTAACAGCCCTATCCATGATACATTCCTATCTCCTAGCTAGGAAAATAACTTGCTGTAATGTGTTAGGAGTGAACATTTGAACTACCATCCGTATATCTTCTTTAAGGCCACTAATAAAGCTATGAATGAAATACTCTTCAGTCAGAGATGGATTCTTAGCTAACATTAAAGCTTTTAATTCTTCAAATTGTTCTTGATACTCTAAAACTGTGTTAACATTATCAAGTTTTTTAAACTCTCCTACAACATTATCATGACCTAATTCCTGAAATCTAGTACAAACATCTATAATAAAATCTTCCCAATAAAGAGAGCCTTTACCTTCCTGATAGTCCTGAAACCAGACATCAGTGTTTCCATCCAAATAAAGAGTAGCCAGATGTACCTTTTGTTCATCATTCATCTGATGAAGGAAGAAATATTTATTGCACTTCCAAATCCAAGCTCTAGGGGGAATAGGAGCATTTATCATACGCCCCGCCCTCCCACATCCTAGCTTTATACAAAAGCAAATGGTGAGTAGGCGAGTTCATCATATGCCCGCTCCCTCCCTTACAAGTAAAATCAAATAGAGGGGGAGTAGGCGCGTTTCTTGTATGCCCTGTCCTCCCGCATCCTATCACAAAAACAAGGGGGAGTAGGCGCGTTCATCATATGCCCGCCCCCTCCCCTACAAGTAAAATCAAACAAGGGGGGAATAGGCCCATTTATCATATGCTGAGCATAATCCTAAGCACCAACTCGCAAGCATAGTACTTCGAAGCAAGTACTTACAGCAACAACCAACAAAACGAGAATAGAAAACATGTATAAATTTAAACAACGATAAAACTTTAAACATTAATCCAACTCCACAAGGGTGGGGGTGGGGGTTGGGTGGGGGGTGGAAAGGAAGAATGAAACTGTTCATGAAGAAAATAAAGTAAGCACAAGGTGAAAACACATCAAATGGATTGAAGAGAAGACAGTTCTCTCCGTTGCTACTCAAGGGCATCCAGAACATTCTTCTATGCGGTCTCCGCCAGGTTCATCTCGTCACTCTCCACTCCTACCTCGGCAAGCAATTGGTTCACTACCTCTTTCTTTCGCGCAGAGCATTTCTTTAGTTCCTCCTCGAGTTCAGTTATCCGAGCTGTGAGTTGGACACGGGGGTCTTATGATTCTTCACTTTCAGCAACTCCAACCATCTCATCGGAAACTTTAAATTAGTGGCTGCTCGTATGGAAGCTTCCCAGCTACTGATGGTGGTCGTGTCAATAGGACCATCCACCACCTTGCTAAGTTCGTCGGCAACCTCCAGCAACTTCTTGATCATATAACACAACGTCCTCATATCCAATAGACCTGCATTAACCATGTGGCCATCGGTCCGCTCCACAATGTCCTTGTAAGCGTCAGCAAAAGATAACGGAACCCAAAACCCGTAAACTAAAGTATGGGTGGCGGGGTCAACCCCAGCCGCGATAGCATCCACCACCACAGTAAATTGGAGTTGCGCGCCCGACACCACGAGGGGAATTTCTGTTTGGTACCAGGGGGAACGCCTATCTGAGATCCACCGTGGTATTTGCGAACGCACTTGGAACCACTATTACCACCGGCGCCTAAGCGCCGCCCGACGTCCACACCAGGGGTCTCGGGCTTTCTCCCTCCCTTGCGATTACTACCCATGATCTAATAGCAAAATCAATCTTCAGTCAAGGACGCGGGTTAGAGATGACATAATACAAACATGTACATATTAGGTTTCTATACCAACCTCGGACGCGACTTGATGTGGCAAAGGATCAATATATTTGTCGCGGGATATAGAGGAACCAGAAGATGATCCGGGATCACTAGCAGCACCTGGAAATTCAAAAGTGAGTAACATGGCGAACAAATGTGCAGATTTATAAACAAAAAAAAATAGGAGAGAGAGACATTGATGACTTCGGAAAGAATATTAGTCACCTTGAAAACCACCTGTGGGGACTACCACGTGGGATGAGGACCCACCAAACACAGACCGATTGGACCAGATGGGCTCATCGATTCCAGGACAGCATTGGGAGATACAGGAACCTCACCCGTAGCAGGAACAGTCTGAGCCCGAAGAGGGCGGACGGATAACACATTAAGACGCGGCGAGACCCATACTCCACCTTCGGACAAACTAATTCCGAGATTGTTCAGCTGATCAGCAAAAGATGGATTTGGATCCTTGACGGCACCTTGAAGAGATTGTGATACGCCCATTTGACGAGGCTGTCCGAATTGCAAGGGAGGCACGTTAGCGGAGGAACAATGGCGCAAAGGAGGATCTAAAAAATTTTCTGCTTCACGCCTAGCTTTTTTAGCAAGGCTCTTCTCGGACCACTCACTCTCAGGCATGTTCAAATATTCCTCTATACAGTAAGAAGGGGGTTTCCATCCCATGTAACTGGAAAGAGGAGCACCCTGAGAACACAATTGAGCCAGTCGCCTTTCAGCGTCCAAATTGGTTTAAAAAAAAAAGGGTATGAAGGGGACCAGATACTAAGAAAAATAAACGATTAATAAATACCTGAGTTGCCAAAGAACTCGGAGACGTCTTGGATACGTTCAAACGAGGGGGTTTGCGATTGGAAAACTTCGTCTCTTTTTTCGGCCGAATGCGATCACAACCTTCAGGGGGTCCTAAAAGTCACGATAAGCTCCAGAGGGCGGCCCTTGGTGCCCGGAGGAAGATGATGTGCCATTGCTACAGCATCATTAATCTTAATCCCCCCCAATGCATGGAGTGCTTTAAGGTCTTTGTAAGACAAGTCTTTAGGGGGAACTTGCTCCCGCATAGGGAAATTCAAAGCGCGGCATCGCATGAAAAGTTGATAATTATGGGCACCTTCGGTAACTGCCAAGGGTCGATCCGGAAGAGGATGCTTGAACGAGAAATTAATCCCCCGATCGGCCAAGCGCACTGGTCCTTTGAAGACATAGCGGTTGAAACTAGCAATGATGTCTGAGGTGTCCGTGCTCTCCTGAGGGGGGAATCTAAGAGGGACTCCTTGGTCAAATCCGACTTGACGAGCCACACGGTCGGGGTTGTAAGACACGACTATAAATTTACCAGCATGAAAACCAGGAAGATAGCCAGGTAACACCGCCATCACCGAGTCAAAGTATGATTCCGATAATAACTGTGTCGAATCCAAATCCGTGTCAAAGGGTGCAATAAAGTCGTAGTGGGCCGGACCGGATCGACCATCATGATAGGAGAATGGCTCAAAATCTTTAGCCTTGTCTGACAACTGCGCTATATCGCCCTTCGGTACTTTCTCCTTCTTGCGCCAGAGTGCCATGCAGGGATAACTGTAATCAACTGGAACCTTTCTCACCGAGCCATCGTCTTGTTCGACATCCTCTTCGCGGCGAATCTCCAAATCGTGGGGATCAGGGGCATATGGAGTAATATGTTCCCAAGACCACGCAAGCATGAAGGAGGCAGGAATATAGGTCTCGACCTTATCCGTCGACCCCACCGATTGAAGATCCTGGCAAAACAAATCCAAGTGCCGGTATAGGCCGCCCAAAAAAATAGGAGCGAGAGGAAAGGAAACCCCGCGGGACAATAACACCGTCATTGGAACCAGCTCGTTCTTTATCGTGTCCTGAGGACTGTACTCGAATACGTCGCGACAGAGCCAAAGAATAATGAAAGCAGCCATCTCAGCTCATGGATTAGACTCCTTGCGCTCCGGGGGAAGCACCTTTCCCTATACCAATCGCGGGGCCCAGAATCGGATCCAAAGAGGAAAAGACGCGCGCTTGCTATCCTTGGAAAACCATTCAGAGTCAGGCGCAACGGCCAAAGCGTTAGGGTCGTGGATTGATTCATAAGCACGGAATGAGATACTAAGTAGACGCTCTCCCGAGGGAGGGATCGGAATGTTCTTCCTTTTCTTACTCCCAACAAGCGTGGCTTTCCCCTTCACAACAGCCGAGGACCCCACTTTACTCGCGTCCACAATTTTTCCCTCTGTGATGACGACTTTCTTTGTTTCTCCCTTTTGGGTCGATGCCTCGTCCTTCCATACCAGTTCAACCCGGGAAGCATCCTCGCAGTCTAGCAAATAACCCCACAGAACCCGGTCATCCTGGGTAAGCGCTTCATAGACGACTGCCTCATCATAATGGGTCCCGTGAAGAGGCAAGCCGGTGAGTGCGGTGACTTCCTCTAAAACGACAATGGCTTCTCCACATGCTGTAAGAAGGGTATGAACGGGAGATACCCAACGGCAAAAAAGTTGTGTCATGTCGCGATTGCATCTCTCTACTTCTCGTTGAAGAGAAGAATATACAACCTCATTGATCCCAACCATGCGAAGTATGGCCGCGTGGTCAGGATTATCAATAATATAAGCTACCTAATATGGCCATATCGGGGGAGTTATCGATGTAGATCGGGTGTCAATGTCTTGGACCTCATAATCACCACGATGGATAGCCATGTGGGGTACCCTTTTAAACGGAAAAGTAGCCATATCCGCCGGCTCTGGACACATAAGCCACTCAAGGGCGGTTGGGTAAGGCAGAACCGTGGGATTCAATAGACGAGGAATGAGATTATCATCTAGAGGCATCACGCGTCCATCCCAGCGGAACTCCTTCAGTTTCATCGCGCGCTTTAATATAAGGGTTCCGGTGAACTCCGCGAGTGTATAGGATTTTCCATCAGCGGGGAGAGGTAAATGAACCTCCTGCTCTCCTGAGTAACCGCTCTCTTCCAATCCCTCGCTCTTTACTTCCTCTGATTCGTCGGACTCGTCGGAGGAGCTACCATTAGAAGAACTACTGGACATGACGCGTGTATGGGTATGATATGTGAGAAGGTAAATGGAAAAAGAAGTGAAAGAAAAAAAGTAAATTGGAGGGCTCATATATATAGGCAATCTGAAGGCATAAAGGTGGCAGTTGCACAAACAGACACGATAATTGATAAGGAACTGAAGAGATCGTGCTAGGAGGAGTTTAAACGTCTCCACGAACGCCAAGAGGGAACATGTTCAGACAATGATGTTTATGGGTGAAAACTGTTTCTGCTGGGTTTTTTAAATTTGGGTGTGTGTGGATGAGAAACGAATCTAAACCCTAAACAAATGCACTGCACGGGAGTACTTTAGATTCGAGAGATCAATCTGTACAATTTTGGCCCAAACCAAGAAATAGCCGTTCCAGACTTGCTTCGGTCACAAAGTGAAAGAGATGGGGTTGATCTTAGGGAGGGAAGCGAATAAGGTGTTAAGATTGTGAAGGTGTTGGTTGTTTATGACTTGTATCAGAATGTTGAACTGGCTTGCATGATGTAAGCTATCAGTTCTGGGTGTTTCTGGATACGGTGTCAACAACAACTTGGTTTCTCGTGTTTTTTGGAAATAGGTTGGAGAACCTATTTATACAAGTAATTTGAGCGCAATCCTCATCTCGTAGGAAGTGGAGGAAGTGAGTGATAGAGTAGTGGGGTCGTGTAGGTGATTGTCACACGATCACGCCTTTGCCCACTTCCCTCGTCATCTTTAACCGTCCATGCTTCCTGACACATTCTCGTAATGGGCGCGTTGCACGTCGCACGCTGTAAACCGCCAGACCAATACCCCAGTAAGTATCCCCCAGTTTGTGACATGTTTGATGTCTCGAATGAGTGGGCCAAGTGTATGCTCGATGCATGTAATGCATCGCTTTCAAGCAAGCAACTCAAAACAGTCGATATGCATGAAACATCGTTGTTTTAAAGCTTGATTGAATAAGTCGCGGATTAAGCATCTTAAAATGGCAGCACGTCCAACCATCTTCGAGTGATCGTTTGGAGGCCGCATGGGCGGGCCACCATCTGGTCGATCACTCCCTGTGGTAGAGTTGCGGACGGTGATCATTGAGGCACTTCATTGATCGCCTAACTTTTAATCCAAGCCGTCCGACCAAGATGGCGAAGTTGGACGGACGAGATGACTTACGACACATATTTGCTGCCGTTTAATAATTTTAGGTTTTTCTAGAGGTGCGCGAACATCCTCGCTTTGGCTTGATCGAATCCAAGCATGGGCACTAATTTTGGAGGTACCGACCAGGCATGCATGGAGACGTCCCACCGGCGTGCATGTCTACACCTCTCGGTCCCACAAATATTCGATCTAGTCCACTCAATTTGACCGGAAAAGATGAGTGGTCGTGATCGATTTGCGACATAAATACATTGCCACAAAGGTTTAAAATCCGTGTGGCATGCCACCTTTGGGC
This sequence comes from Papaver somniferum, assembly GCF_003573695.1. Classification (NCBI taxonomy): domain Eukaryota; kingdom Viridiplantae; phylum Streptophyta; class Magnoliopsida; order Ranunculales; family Papaveraceae; genus Papaver; species Papaver somniferum. Next base: position 165,361,378 of record NC_039359.1, on the reverse strand, counting down.
ATGCGTTTCGAGATGCCGGGACCTTATCTGCATAGAACGTCTAATCACACGCAAAGGTGGTCCCACGTTGATCACGTTGACATCCTTGGGAACCCTTGAGTCTATATCCACACCTTCCGTTTAGGCTGGCGAAGATGGATGGTCATGATCGAACTACGACAGATGTGCATTGCCGCAAACCTTAATTAGGTTTTTGAATCAGTCACACACACGTGACTTTGGCCAAGCGGTTTGGCACGCCCTGATCCTCCTTTGGAGATATCGATCACGTGGGGCCAATGTTGGGCTGATGGTGAACGCATGTGCACCTTCCTGATAGTCCTAAATGCGATCTAATCCATCCAAATAGGCTGGCTAAGCTGGATGGTTGTGATCGATTTAAGACACTAGTGAATTTCCGCGACCCTTAGAAGCATCACGCCTGCCATGGTTTGAGCAATCATTTCATTACTCCATGGCCTTGCTGTGAGAAAACCGATTGGGTGGAGGAAAAGTGGGCCCGCCAACGTGTGCGTAAGCGTTTCCCTGATCATTCATGGGACGATCTAATCCGTCCAACCAGTCTGGCAAAGTTGGACGGTTGCGATAGTTTTAAGATTGCCCTGAACAGTCTATGCTCGTCGAGCTTCGCAGCGCAAACACCCATATTTAGGTCAGCGTTTGAAGCGATTATGGACGAGATATATATAGCTCGATCGACTAGAGCACTAGTGGGCCTGCTGGTAACCACTAAAATGATTGCCTAGTTCCGCTAGGAATAGGTCATGCTTATTAAATCGCGCGGCTAAACTGTGTGGCCGTGATTGTTTCTGAGACTGACATTAACAACCTAGATTTTCTTTAAGAATAAATGTGTGTTTAGTCACGCTAAATTTAATTAAAAGTGTGTGAACGTATTGATCTCTTTGTCAGAGAGATGTAGCCTGTATGAGTATTTTTGCGCAGATCCTAATACTAGCACTTCGGGAGATTCATGCTACTCTGCTGAGAGTGAGCATTGATCGTCATGCCATGTTAGTATTGAGAGTTCGGCTGAGAACATAACATGGAAAAACACCAGGAGCACAATGCATTAAATGGATAATGCTACTAAGAAAATTCATAGAATATTCGGGATTATTGCACCATTCTGAATGAATTCCATTGTAGATGGGGAAAAACGATTTGCTGGTTTTTGCGGAATTGAGGAGATGACCGTGCGAAGGAGACTCCTTGAACCGAGCAAATGCTCAACCTCACACAGATGCACTGCAAGAAGGGAGTGCTTTAAGATCGACAGATCAATATGTAAGACTCCGGCCTAAACCAAGACAATGGCCGTTCCATAGTCAATTCGGTCACAAGAGAGAATGGGTCGATCTGTAGGAGGGAAGCTGAGAAATATGTGAGATCAATTGTGATCGAGATTGTAGGTGTGTTGTGTATTCTGCGTAAGAAAGTTCTGAATGATTGAATTTACTCAGTTGAGAGTGATTGCTCAGACGATGAGTTCGTGCAGACGAAATATTGTCTGTATGAACTTGTCGAGAAATTCTTGTCTAGACCAACGTCCTTCCTTTCAATCATGATTCAGAGGTCTTTCATATTGCTGGAATTGTAAACACCATGATCCCATGAAGTGTGACAGTTGCGGGAGTCAGAGAGTGGGGAAGTGGGAAATCGTGTCAAAACAGTTGCTCTTCGTGGTGAGACTTGGTTAATTTCCCATCCACTACTTTGCTAACTCCTCCAACTGATTGCACGACTTGCTCACATTCTCATCATGTGTATGAACACATGTGCCGTAGACCGCCAGACCAAAACCCTAGTTAATATCCCCCCATATGACATGATTGACATCTCGTGATTGTGGAGTCAGTTGATGACTTTTATGGGACGATGAGTCCTTGTATTGTGGAGTCGAACGTGGTTTACAAATGTTCCGAGACTCATCGAACATGTCTGCTAAGACAAAGGTATATCGTCGAATAAATCTTGATAATTTAAGGTGAGCAAATGTTGCTGAATTGTTGAATATTGATAGTTGAATCAATATTCCTTAGTCTGAGCAGATATTGCTCGTCTGAGAAAATGCTGCTCATCTGATGAATTCTTGGTGGTAGGACCAAAATAAAATATTAATTTAAGATACTGGCAGCTAGGCCGAGCATAATAATAAAAGTGTTGATCATGGGATCAACATAAAATTATTAGTATTTGAATCTGCTCATAATTAAGTTTTCGCAGAGCTCTGGATTCGAAACCCTAATCTTTGATCAATTGATGATTTATTGAAAACCACAAACTGAAGAGGGACCGGATACATGGGATGATGAGTCGACCATGTAACGCCCAGATGCTCAAATGAGAAAAATACACCAGTCTCCTGAAGACCAGTTGGTGAAAGGATGATTAAATGCTGGTTTAATCATTTATTAAAACAATGCTCGTGCGAGCGTTAGGTAGTAAAACATGATTATGGAGAGATGAGGGACTGACTAAGGAGTCATGGGACCGGCTCTTGGTGGTCGTGGGACCAGCTGATGGTCGTTTGAGCAAACTCCCAGTTGTTTGAGAAGAGTTTGGACTAATATGAGCAATTGAGCAAATTAGGTCAAAATTATTAAAACATGTGGGACCGGATATTTGCAAGCCCTAGGGACAGCCTTGGTCGGTCAAAGAGCCATGCCCGTGTCACCATAATGTCCGTGTCTCAGTCCTGAGAGTTTCGATATTTTCTGATGCGTGTTTGAGCAACATTTTGTGAAAATATGAAGGATTCAAGGTCTTGCTGAAACCGGGGAATCTTCATGAGATGATGAAATATAATTAATAAAATAGGGGATTCCAAGGTATGGGACCGGCCCCGACTAGGGAATGGCCGACCAGCTAGCAAGCTCGGTCCCGCAACACCTTTCCCAATTTTATGTAATTTTATGTATTTTCCCTGATGTGAAGGAAATACCATGAAACTGAGGAATTTCATGAGGTTAGGGAATTTCCATGAGATTATGGAAATAATAATAATAATAATAAAATAGGGAGTAATGAAGTGTGGGACCGGCTATGACCAAGGCATGGCCGGCCGGCCAAGGAGCCCGGTCCCAAGGAACTTTCCTTAATTTTATAATATTTTTCATGATTTTAGGGAAATATCATAAAACCAAGGAGTTTGTTGAAACCAAGGAATTTGTTGAAATCAAGGAGTTTCCATGAGATGAGGGAAACATAAAAAATAATAATAATAAAATAAGGGGCGTGTGGGACCGGCTAGGGGCCGGTCCCACGATTTTCCCTAATTTTATATTATTTTTCATGACTTGAGAGAAATTTCATGAATTTAAGGAGTTTTCATGAAACGAAGGATATTTGCTCAAATGAAGAGACTTTCATGAGATCAAGGAAAATAATAAAAATATGATAAAATATAAAATTGGGCGCGGGACTGGCCACTGCACGACCGTCCGTCGGGTGGGCCTAGTCCCCTGGCGCCTCAATTAATATTTTATTATTTATTATTTTCTTCCTATTTTGTATAGGTTCATCGTTCCTTCGTGTTTTGGAATGCTCGTTCGTGCATTCAGGTGCTCGTTTGTGCATTATCGCTGAGTACACTTGCACCATTTTGGTCGGGGCTTACTCGATAGCAGCTCAGATGCCTGTACGTTGAATATTTATCACTAACCCGTGGAATTCTGTTGGGAAGAACCACGAATTGAAGTGATGAAATATTACGAAGAATCGTAGAATATTGTTGAATATTCAGTTAGAGATTAGAGATAATTAATTGATGGCTCTATACTAGCAAGCATGCTGTCTTGGAGCATTAATTATCTGAGAATTGAGAAACATGAGCTTGTTGAAACGTCATATTTCCTTTATATAGTCAGGGAAAACCTTGTTGCACCCTGAAGACGTTATTTCTCTATACTAGCAGGCAAGCTGTCTAGGAGCCATCCAATCCTTTGATTCTATATAGAAGTAATTACTGAAATTGCTCAGTATTTATGAGAAGTGCCGTTTCCTCAGCTGAGAGACTACACATCTACATATACTTTGAGAGACAATACTCTTAGTCAGAGATTTTATGGCATGAGCTTTCATGCTTCAATGAGAGACATGAGCCTTAATACTCATTTGATTGCTGGATCAGGAGCATGTATAATTATGGTTTTACGATTTTAGCCTTTGTCGAAAATCCACAATCTCATTAAGTCCCCTGCTTAGTAAGGGACAATCATGTTCCTCAATCATCACTGGATAGTGATTTTCTAGTCATAAACGAAATAAGTAATTGAACTTAGTCGTAAGATAAGATGTTACCGGATTTTCGATTGTACGAGCGAACCATGGCTTGAACGAAGATCCCAGTGGCATGATAGAGCATTGTCTAACGAGCGTAAAGTGGTGTAGCGCCGCTGATTTGGTGATGGAACCTTGATCGGTTTAGGATTCACGGATCCTGGCCCAAGAAAGGAATCCGTTTTAGCGCGGACGTTCGTTCGTTCGTTAGTTTAAGAAACAAACAAAATAGACCTGAGTCTAATGATAAAAATTTTGTCTATGGGCTATCACGAAAAACAAAATTTTATTTTTTAAATATGTGAGATTTCACAAAGTGGAATAAACTCTCGTTTCAAAGGTGGATGCTCGTACGAGAGATTTTTTTTTTGAACAGACGTGCGTCTGTTAGTAATAAAATTTTGTTTATGAGCTTTCATAAAAAAATTATCTTCGAGCTTTCAGAAATCTTTGAAAATATACTCTCGCTTCAAAGACAAATGCTCGCGCGAGGGAACGAATATATATATATATATATATGTTATTTTTCAAACTTACGTGAGTTTCACGTTAAATATATATATTTTTGTAAAACCAATGTTTTGATTTTGAACAACTGTTGAAACTAGACAATTATACATGGTGAAAATAATGTCTATGTAAGTTTTCATAATTGTAGAATGGACGTCTGTCCAATTTTTGAAAAACCAGTGGATGTTAAAATTCACGTGGGTTGTTCACTGTTTTATGAAAATCAAGTTATGATTTTGAATAATGAATTTTGCTCGTCTTTGCAGGTTTGAAGGAACGAGCAAGTTTTTGAAATTTTGACGTTATAATCACTACAGCTAGTGAAATTGTAAATAGGTAAGAGTTGGATTGTTACCGTTTTTGTTACACGTTTGTTATTGGTATATCCATGACTCCATTCTTTCGCATCAGATAGTGGTGACTTCTGGTTACATCCACTCTTCTGTCTCTTCTGGGGAACGCTCCAGAAATACCAAGTCAAAGATCAGATGTTCATGCAGAGGTGAATCAATCTTTCAGAGATGCTGGAAAGCTGATGTATTGTATGTCTCTCGATCATCTGGAATTCATCCGTGATGGAATCAACGCTTTCTTAGCCTTAGCGGGTGCAGAAGAGAAGCAGGGACGAGATGAGTTATTACTAAAAAGGAAAGCTGAAGATGAAAGGCTTGCAGCTTATCAGCAAAACGCCGCCGACTTCATCAAATGAGACTAGCAGCTGAAGATGAAGTCTAATCTCGCGCGGAAGGTGTAGCTTCTGATTCAGATGTAGATGAATGAATAATTTCGTCATAATTCGTCATCAGAAAATTCAGAAGTCAGGTCTTCATTGAAAATGCTGTAAAATCTTCGTATGATGTCGGATTTTCTTTATATATCCATGTTTCTTCATCCTCAGAAAATTTCCAAGATTTATCAAAGAAGATTTTCGGCTTTTGAGCATGTTTAAGGGCCGAAATTGACGAAACAGTAAACTTTTCAGCTGGTATGTAGTCCAATGTTTTGGCCACATCTCTTTGCTCGTTTCTCCAGTTGCTATGAATTTTGGATATGTTGTAGAGGACATCCATACAAAGAGAATGGTATATGACCCATACCTATATTATTCACCAATTTCTCCCAGATCGCTTCTTTGTGCATGACAGTGTAAAATCATCTCAGGCGAGCTTGTTGTAAAACACTCATGTTGTGTCTTTAGACCATTCGCTTGTGTATGGAACGGTTGGGGAAGGATTTTAATGTCATTAATTCATTTGATATCAGGACCCCTTGATTGATACATGAGCATGGTGCTTGCAGTGCCATCTTGTTTATGTCAGTCGTAGAAACATCACTTCTGAAACCCTGGTCACGGGACCATAACTGAGGTTGCTCTCAAGAGGGGATGATGTAATGACCATGGTTGCATGTCCTGATGATATAATTCCTTTTATTATGAATGATTAGCACATGAAAGTCTGGTGTCACGGGTCTTGGACTATGATCTGATCATCATGATCAGTGGACTGTCAGTCCCCAGTATTTTGTTAAATCTCTCCTTTTCGTTTTCTCTTCTTCTGGCAAGACTTGGATAGAGGACCTAGGTAGAAAAATTGATGTAAATACCTAGGTGGTCGAAGTTGGAGGTATCTTGATGAAGTACTTAGTGGAAAGACCTGGTGGACACCGATCGACTGTGGAAGTTATGAATCCCGTCTAAGAATTGCTGCTTGCATGTTGTACGCTCTGGAAGCTGTAGAAACCTCACACGACGTCGAAATTTGATGCTTGACCCCAAATTTTGAATCTAAGAGACTGAGTTATCTCATGAGACAAGGATCACTCAATTTGGATTTGTAGAGGTCAGACAATGAAGCGTGCACATTTGTAATTTGTAATCCCGTATAAATTTTTCAGATTTCGTATACCTGACGGTAAAGGACTTATCTTTCAGCTTGTATGTCCGATTGATGCGCCCTTTTGGTATGTTGTAGAAGAGACATAGACAAACATCTTTTGTTCGGGAAGAATTGTCCCATTCCTCACCCATTAGTAAGTTTTTCTAAACCCATGGCCTAAAGTGTGTTGTATCTCATTTGTAGAGGTGATGAGAACATTTTGTAGAAGACTTGGGATTAGTACTTGGAGAAGTCTGCTTCGTCGAGCAATACTTCAGAGAATGGTTAATTTATGAAGCCCTGTCATGAGGATGTTGCTCTTGAGACCGTTGTTGATGCTAGATCAAGATTGAAATTTCTCCATAAATTCTTGTTGATGTTGATACCATGAATAGAGTTCCTCCACATATCCTTGTTGATGCCGATACTATGGTTGGAGTTGCTCCAGAGACCGGAAAAGGCTAGAACCATGATTATCGATATAGCATTTGCTTCTTCATCCAGTGAGCCTTTTACATTCACGAACTAGTTGGTGAGTTGAGCATTCCTAAGATGAATATGTTCTAGGATTTCAACCCAAATTCTCTTGAATATGACTTTACTTTCAATTGTCTTCGTCAGGGAATCGACGTTGTTGTGGGAGATAACAGTGACAGTCTCCATTTTGGATGTGAGGAGAAAAAGTTCCTTGGTCGTGCAAGGCTTGTGATGTAGAGAGGTTCCGTTGATGAAGTTTCATGGAATCACATCAGATTGCAAATTCCAATAAAATCAAGTCCCCAGTGTATGTTGAAGGAGTTTGTGTCATCCATGGATGAATGATGTTGCATCTGCTTCAGAAGTCTTATCATGGATAATGAAGAATTAGCGATTGTAATTTAGTTAAACTTCGATTGCGCTGGTGTTGAATCAGTGTGTCATCGTCGAGATATTTGTGTTGAAGCTAGATGCGCCATTATAGGAGGTGTACTCTTTGATTGGGAGTACAATTTGAAGGCTTCTTAGATGCTTGAGCGTTGAAGCGCCATATCCCGTGAGCATGTCTTAGGTTTGATCGTTTGGGTCCCAACTATATTCTGTTGATTCAACATTCCTTTAGTCGCGGTAGTGGGATTCAACACTTGTGCAGACATCAGAGATTTCTGGTTTTGTGGCACACATGAACACTCCTGCAAGGCTATGGAGAAATGCCCAAATTGTTCTTTTCCGTGCTTGAACATCATCTCACTAATGAATGTCTTAGTGAGATGCTCGATTCGGAGAAATGTCAGATTCAACCACTTGGTAAAATATTGTTGAAGTGAGATTACCCACTTATAGCGTCTTGCAATAGCATAGATGCTGGCATAATTGAGTCCCCATGCTAGAATAACATGTGAGGAAATAAATTACATAGACATGGGAGGAATGATACTTGACTGAGTGCATGACCTTTTGATGAATGTCTATGCATCTTTTGCAGGTTCTTGTTTCAACCTCGTCAAAGTTCGAAATTCCTCCAAGTGCTCTGATGATGGAACGCCCGCCAAATCTTCTGGATTAGCACTTTCTTCGTTGGAGAGATGTCTAACCAAATTCGTTTTGTAAGTACCCATCTTTTCAGCGTGGATCCACGCTCGTCTGAAGGACATGTCATATCTTGGATCTTCTTGATTATGTGAAACTTGGTTTCTGTCTAGGTTGAACTTATGTTCACTTTGAGAGTCATGTAGCCATAAGTATTTCCGAGCGTTCCTTCAAGGTATCTGATTGAGATGGGAGAATGAGTAGCTCTTGTCGAGTGATGCCTGTGGATACGATGGTATTCGGTGGAATGTTTTTGATGGAGGTGCCAGCATCGATCAACGTTTTTCCAAATTCGTTTCTTCTGAGATTGACTGTGGTAAGCAGTCTCATGTCGTACATCTCTTGGTCTGTGGATGGAGGCTCAAGAAGTATTTCCGGAATGGACTTCTTGACAGGTTCAGTGCTGTGAACATGTCTCTCCTTTGTGCCTTCGATAGATATAGAAATTCACGTTCGACCAAGGATTGAACTACCTCTTTGATAGGTTGTTCAGAGAGTGTAAAGGTTCTGATTGGGAGAGGATTCTTGTGTACTCCTTCAGTCCCCAGTTGAAGCTATTGTGGATCAACCTTCTCTTTGAAAATGTGCTTCAAAATATTGCAGTTGCTTGTTGGATAATTGATGAATCTATGAAGGTAACAGTACCTGGGATTCTCAATTTCTTCTTCAATTGGCTCTATCCTGATGAACGACAATTTGATTGCACCATCTTAAACCCAGACTTCCAGTAACTCGATCACTCCTTCATGATAAGAGAGAAGTTTGAGTATGTCCAATCATTTCCCCGTTCGTTGATGTCGGGTCAAGGTTTGTGCATTTCAAGATTGGTTATCTTTCTGTGGTGATTTCAGAGGAGCTGGAGAATCGTGCTTGCGTTGTGACTCAACTTTCCATTTGCTCCCTTCTGCAACAATATTTGTGGAAGGTTGGAGGTTGTACTGTTTGTTAATCAAACGTCTGTTACCTCGAGTTTCTCGTAGTTCCTCAGTTTTGTAGCTTGATCTTTTCAGTAAAGCAGGTGTGGTAGCTGCTGATCGATTAGCTGCTTCATGAAGTTTTGAAAAAGTATGGAACCAGAGATTTTCCAGTAAAGCTCTGTAGATCGGGATCGTTCCGTTGATGCATAAGTCTACAAGTTACTACTCTGTGACATCTGGTTCGTGGAAATCCAAGGCTTGAACTCTGAACCTTTTCACATAGTCATTGGGATATTCATTGCTCCTTTGATACATCCTTCCTATATCAAAGAGAGTGACTTGCTCTGAAACGAAGAAGTATTTTATGTATAAAGCATTAATCATCTCTCCCCAACTGGCGATACTTCCTGGTGCGGTGTTGTTGTACCAGGTGTATGCTCTTCCTGTCAGAGACTTTGAAAATTCCTTCAAACGGACAATATGGTTGTGCTCATGTTCACCCAGTGATTCCAGAAACCGAGAAACATGCTCTTGAGATTGATTGTTCCATCATAAAGGGTGAATGTTGGAGAGGTATAACCTTTTGGCAGAGGAATCCTTTGTGTAGAAGCAGGGTATGGATGTTGGTGACGGTGGACAGAGGACGACTTATCTATTCCATGATCCTCCAAGAGGCGTTCCAGGTCTTCACGAGTGATGAAACTGGATGGTTCTTTCGCTGGTGGGTTGTCTGCAGCCTTATGAACTTCGTCATCATCTACTACATGGATTGGAGTGACTTCAGGAACTGAAGCCGAAGATGTTTCTTCGGATTTTCCTTTATCTTGAGTTTTCTCTGACATTTTGTCTGTAAGAGTCTTGAGATAATTACATAATTCCTTCTGAGTGGCAGCCATGTCAACCTGATTCTTGGCAAGAGCTTCTTGCACCTTCATGAGATCACCTATCGTAGGCGGATTTTCTCTGACTTCTTCAGGAGACCGTCCGAAGAGAGGATTGTTGATGGCGCCAATACCGTCATTTGCAGGGGTGATCACTGGAGTACCAGTATTCGGAGTAGTAGTATTGGAAGGTTCCACCGGAAGAGTGGTATTAGCGGTACCACTAGAACTTGCAATGTTAGAGTTGGGTGTTGAGCCTGGGTTGGTAACTGAACCAGACCTAAGATCAACCATCTTTGTGAGAACTGAGATTGCAACCGAGAGAATGATCTCCCACCGTGGTCGCCAATCTGTAGATGGGGAAAAACGATTTGCTGGTTTTTGCGGAATTGAGGAGATGACCGTGCGGAGGAGACTCCTTGAACCGAGCAAATGCTTAACCTCACACAAGTGCACTGCAAGAAGGGAGTGCTTTAAGTTCGAGAGATCAATCTGTAAGACTCCGGCCTAAACCAAGACAATGGTCGTTCCACAGTCAATTCGGTCACAAGAGAGGATGGGCCGATCTTTAGGAGGGAAGCTGAGAAATGTGTGAGATCAATGGTGATCGAGATTGTAGGTGTGGTTGTTTATTCTGCGTAAGAAAGTTCTGAATGATTGAATTTACTCAGTTGAGAGTGATTTCTCAGACGATGAGTTCGTGTAGACGAAATATTGTCTGTATGAACTTGTCGAGAAATTCTTGTCTAGACCAATGTCCTTCCTTTCAATCATGATTCAGAGGTCTTTATATTGCTGTAATTGTAAACACCATGATCCCATGAAGTCTGACAGTTGCTGGAATCAGAGAATGGGGAAGTGGGAAATCGTGTCAAAACCAGTTGCTCTTCGTGCGGAGACTTGGATAATTTCCCATCCACCACTTTGCTAACTCCTCCAACTGATTGCACGACTTGCTCACATTCTCATCGTGTGTATGAACACACGTGCCGTAGACCGCCATACCAAAACCCTAGTTAATATCCCCCCATGTGACACGATTGACATCTCGTGAGTGTGGAATCAGTTGCTGACTTTTTGGGACGATGAGTCCTTGTATTGTTGAGTCGAACGTGATTTGCAAATGTTCTGAGACTCATGAATTGAACAATTCTACTGAGACAAAGGTATATTGTCGAATAAATTTTGATAATTTAAGGTGAGAAAATGTTGCTGAATTGTTGAGTATTGATAGTTGAATCAATATTCCTTAGTCTGAGCAAATATTGCTCGTCTGAGCAAATGCTCATCATATGATGAATTGTTGTTGGCAGGACCAAAATAAAATATTAATTTAAGATATTGGCAGCTAGGCCAAGCATAATAATAAAAGTGTTGATCACGGGATCAACATAAAATTATTAGTATTTGAATCTGCTCAGAATTAAATTTTCTCAGAGCTCTGGATTCGAAACCCTAATCTTTGATCAATTGATGATTTATTGAAAACCACACACTGAAGAGGGACCGACTACATGGGATGATGAGTCGACCATGTAATGCCCAGATGCTCAAATGAGCAAAATACCAAAGTCTCCTGAAGACCAGTTGGTGAAAGGATGATTAAATACTGGTTTAATCATTTATTAAAATAATGCTCGTGTGAGCGTTAGGTAGTAAAACCTGATTATGGAGAGATGAGGGACTGACCTAGGAGTCATGGGACCGACTCTTGGTGGTCGTGGGACCAGCTGATGGTCGTTTGAGCAAACTCCCAATTGTTTGAGAAGAGTTTGGACCTAATATGAGCAATTGAGAAAATTAGGTTAAAATTATTAAAACATGTGGGACCGGCTATTTGCAATCCCTAGGGACAGCCTTGGTCGGTCAAGGAGACATGCCCGTGTCACCATAATGTCCGTGTCTCAGTCCTGAGAGTTTCGATATTTTCTGATGCGCGTTTGAGCAACATTTTGAGAAAATATGAAGGATTCTGGGTCTTGCTGAAACCGTGGAATCTTCATGAGATGATGAAATATAATTAGTAAAATAGGAGATTGCAAGGTATGGGACCAGCCACGGCTAGGGAATGGTCGGCCATCTAGCAAGATCGGTCCCGCAACACCTTTCCCAATTTTATTTATTTTCCCTGATGTGAAGGAAATATCATGAAACTGAGGAATTTCATGAGGTTAGAGAATTTCCATGAGATTATGGAAATAATAATAATAAAATAGGGAGTCATGAAGTGTGGGACCGGCTATGGCCAAGGCATGGCCGGCCGGTCAAGGAGCCCGGTCCCAAGGCACTTTCCCTAATTTTATAAAAATATTTCATGATTTTAGGGAAATATCATAAAACCAAGGAGTTTGTTGAAACCAAGGAATTTGTTGAAATCAAGGAGTTTCCATGAGATGAGGGAAACATAAAAAATAATAATAATAAAATAAGGGGCGTGTGGGACCGACTAAGGCATGACCGGCCGGCTAAGGGCCGGTCCCACGAGTTTCCCTAATTTTATATTATTTTTCATGACTTGAGAAAAATTTCATGAATTTAAGGAGTTTTCATGAAACGAAGGATATTTGCTCAACTGAAGAGACTTTCATGAGATCAAGGAAAATAATAAAAATATGATAATTATAAAATTGGGCGTGGGACTGGCCACGACACGACCGGCTGGCCAGTTGACCCAGTCCCCTGGCGCCTCAATTAATATTTTATTATTTTCTTCCTATTTTGTATAGGTTCATCGTTCCTTCGTGTTTTGGAATGCTCGTTCATGCATTAAGGTGCTCGTTTGTGCATTATTGCTGAGTACACTTGCACCATTTTGGTCGTGGCTTACTCGATAGCGTCTCAGATGCCCTTACGTTGGACATTTATCACTAACTCGTGGAATTGAAGTGACGAAATATAATGAAGAATCGTAGAATATTGCTGAATATTCAGTTAGCGATTAGAGATAATTAATTGATGGCTCTATACTAGCAGGCATGCTGTCTAGGAGCATTAATTATCTGAGAATTGAGAAACATGAGCTTGTTGAAACGTCATATTTCCTTTATATAGTCAGGGAAAACCTTGTTGCACCCTGAAGACGTTATTGTTCTATACTAGCAGGCAAGCTGTCTAGGAGCCATCCAATCCTTCGATTCTATATATAAGTAATTACTGAAATTGCTCAGTATTTATGAGATGTGTCGTTGCCTCAGCTAAGAGACTACACATCTACATATACTATGAGATACAATATTCTCAGTCAGAGATTTTATGGCATGAGCTTTCATGCTTCAATGAGAGACATGAGCCTCAATACTCATCTGATTGCTGGATCAGGAGCATGTATAATTATGGTTTTACGATTTTAGCCTTTGTCGAAAATCCACCATCTACATCCATACATATTGAATTGCTTAATGAGTGAAGAGGTTTTTTGCACTCATCACTTCTTAAATGGCTTTATACCCTCGAGGGCGTCAGCGCATTAAATACAGGGTTTTACAATTTTAGCCCTATTCGAAAAACCACCATCAACATTAAGTCCCCTGCTTAGCACGTAATAGTGACATTGTTGCGGGGTAAGCAATGGATGGTGACGGTTAAATATAAAACTTATGAGGCAAGGTAGACAGATATTACCAGGATAGATGCCGTCTAGGTCTTTGAGAAAGATACGCTTAATGAAGTATCAAGACTTGCAGTGATCGTAATCCTATCATACGATCAATTTCCTCCAAGTAGATTTCGAAATTTGCTAAACTCCATTGCGCTCGATTGCGAGAGGCCTTGACTTAAGTTTCTTGGAGTCCGGACTGCTGAGTCGCAACGACCCTTTATCTCATAGGCTCGTTGTTGTCCTTCTGTTGCCGACGTGCTGCTATCAAGTCTTCAAGGAATTTTTTCTAAGCGACATCCTTTGAACCATCTTCTGAATCTTGGATGGTTGTAGGGAATGAGAAGCGATGAGTAGTCGCATTTACACTTCATATTCGATGGCGTGGCTGGATACGTGAAACCATCTCCGATTTGTACTTTTGGAGTATTTAATGCTCATATACGTCTTCATGTTGAGAATTTTCTACGGCTCGTAAACCTTCAACAACGATGATGCTGATATTACAAATAAACCGGTTGAGGGACGCGAAGGCATCCTGGAAGTCCCCAGGTGTAATTATCCCGAGCTTATTTTCTCTTGAAAGACATACTTCCATTGCATTTGCTGGTAAGGTTGGAGTGTCTTCAGCCTCTGAAGAGAGCGCTGAAGCGACTTCTGGGGAGAGTGTTGAAGCAGCTTCGAGAGAGAGCGTTGAAGCGGCTTATTCTGGAGAGAGCGTTGAAGCAGCTTCAGGAGAGAGAGCGTTGAAGCTGCTTCAGGAGAGAGAGCGTTGAAGCGGCTTCTTTTGGAGAGAGTGTGTGTTGAAGCGGCTTCTGGAGAGAGAGTGTTGAGCGTTGAAGTGGCTTCTTCTAGAGAGAGCGTTGAAGCAGCTTCAGGAGAGAGAGCGTTGAAGCGGCTTCTTCTGGAGAGAGCGTTGAAGAAGCTTAAGGAGAGAGAACGTTGAAGCGGCTTCTTCTGGAGAGAGCGTGCGTTGAAGCGGCTTTTGGAGAGAGAGCGTTGAGTGTTGAAGCGCTTCTTCGGGAGAGAGCGTTGAAGCAGCTTCAGGAGAGAGAGCGTTGAGCGTTGAAGCGGCTTCTGGAGAGAGAGCGTTGAAGCGGCTTCTTCTTTAGTTTGATTTTTCCTAACAAATTACATGCTTCTTGATTAACCGTCCCTCTTGTTCTGAAGAAGTCCTTGACTGACGGCGAAGGAATTTTGTGCTGAGCCTCAGTCCCCAAGCGTGATTTACCTCTGTCCGTAGTGGTTGTTGCTATGGTGAAGCTCTGGATGGTACCAATCAACGAGCAACAACGGTTCTTGGAAGCAGCTGTGATCTGAAGGGACTGGCAAGGAGAGGCGTGGTAGCTACTTGCACGATCTTGGCAGTCTTAGAGATCGTCTCGTTATTAGAGGGAGAAGCTGATGATGGAACCGATAGCTTCCTTGATGTTTCCTCATGGAACAGTCCCCTGACCACGAGTATCTATTGAGCTTTCAACTTCGTAGATGTTGTCACGCTGGGTTTCTGAAAAAATAATTTGGGAGAGAGTTGGAGTTGAACCCAATGTTGATGAGGATAGTACGAGTTGCTGATCATGAGGCCGTCTTTGCGCCTACGTTGCGTTTCATAGACATCCAGGCATATCGCTGGTCTTTAAACAATACATATGCTCCCTCGAATACGTCTACGTCTTTGGGCATCTTTGAATCATAATGACAGCGGGCTTGCATCTCTCCAAATTCAGCATCTTTGAGATGGGTAGTGCTAAGCAGTCTCCAGTGACGCTCCTTTGCCTTTATCATCTTTGGATCGTGTCTTTGAGGAGCAGGGGAGTCTCCTCATGCGAATGACTTAACTAATAGGTTCTGCAAATATGATGAAGCTCTTGAAATGGAGAGTCTGTGTGTACCTCTTAAGTCTCAGGCGCAACCTCCTTTGGTGACGCAACTACTTCTTCTACGGGAGACGAAATTCTGAAAGCGTCCCTCATAGATGTTGTTGCCGTCGAGCCAGATATGGAATATCTTGGACGCAGTCGTGCATGTGATACTGGAGTTAAAGTGGGCGATTTTGTACGTGCAGGATGTTGTATCTCGGTGGTTTTTCTCTTGCTGCTTCAGTGAAACCGCTTACAGAAGGTTGAAGGTTGTATTGCCTGTTGGTCCGACGTGTCGAAGAAGCTTTATCCTTCATTCATGTCATGATCAGCGTGACTGGGTGACTGTTTCCGAGGAGGTGGTTTCAAACTGGGAGTTCCACTGAGATGTGTTTATGAAGTTTGAATTCAATGCTTCCTGGTTCTATGAAGGGTTTTCTAAAATCCAGAAGATGCAAGATGAAGCAAACGAAGTTCCCTCCGTGGACTTCATTGCTCGAAAAGAGGAGGATATCGAGAGGCTATCCTTGGAATTGAAGCAGAAGCAGGCTGTTCTCCGCAAAAATGAAAGGCGCTCTTTCCAAAAAAGAATGAGTTATTGCTGAAAGACTTCCCTTGAATACTTGCGCATCTTCTTTTATATTTCCCTTTTAGGTATCTTGAGTGATGTAAGGAATTCCTTTCACAGTTCGATTTTCTGGTTTTTGAATGGTTTATTTTTGAGATGATTTTATGAATGACTTTCTGAAAAGAATTATGTTTGAATCGGCATAAAGCCGACATTCTGGTTTTGAATTCGATCATTCTGAGTATCTCATAAAAATTGCAAATGTTGCATAAAAAGGGAAACATGTAAAAGGAAAATAATGTGATGTCTAAGAACAATTGCATCGTTGACTTCCTTCCTCGATGTGGGACGCATGCGTCAAGTCCCCAGCAGGCTTTTAAAATGTAAAATTGTTTAACGAAACTTACTCATTCACAAGGTATCGGTTGAACGAGACTTGAATTATCCAAGGGTGATCGCTTCGAATCCAAGTTGTTATGGCACGCCTCGAGAAACCCGTAGTTGGTTCGATCACTTCGATGAAACCACGCACGTTAATCTTCGGAGAAAAGGGGTAACTCTCCTGAGTTAATATTTCTTTGGAGAATATGCTTTAGGACGTTGCATTCACTGGTAAAGATAAATGAATCTGTGGAAGTGGCAGTACCTCGAGTCCGTCATCTCTTGATCATTTCGATGTTCGTTGTTTCGCTGAAACATTCTTCCTAACAGAGTGATTCGCCCAAACTGCGGATTCTTTCTCGACATGATGACGCGGGCATCACTATCTTCTTGAGGCTGTTCTCTTGAGGTGTCGGCTCCAGTAGACCTGAAGATGTCCCGGGCTCGCTTCTATCCAGGTTGACGTAATAGCGAACCCTTTATGATGATTTGAAGATGTGTCAATCCTCCTTTGTTATTGTAGATGTACGAATTCTCGGAATTACACCATATTCTGGATCTACACGTTTTTTTGATGAAGTGATAGCGGATACTCCTGATCTTAGATTGGTATCACTGGTGGAATATAGATAGACCTTTTCTTTTGTGACCTCTGCAGGTGTCTTCCCAGGACTCCGGTGGTGTTGAATTTGTTGTCGACTATCTGCATACTGAAACAACGGCTACGCGAATCTTCACTTCGTCCTTCTGGGTGTGGACCCTTTGAGGCATTTCTGGCTTGCTCCATATAACACTTGTGGTGTTGCAGAAAAGGTTATTTCTCCATTTGGATCTCGAGAGAAGCCGTTGCGTTCTTCTAAGTAGTAGTCGCATCTTGTGTCTCCACGCGGCTTTCTGGTCCTTTCATCTAGGAGATCTACTGGTGCTCAGCTATCCAAGGTATTTCCAGTAGCACTGCTTGAAAAAAGCATTTTTGTGAAGCTTCTTAGTGAATGGAACACCGGAATTGAAATTGGTTGTTGAATCTAATGATTGAATTGAATCTAACATTTACCCTTTTGAAATTGAGAAAACTGGAATGAATCTTGAGAAACTGATTTTGCAACTGAGAGATCAATCTTCCACTGTGGTCGCCAATTGTTTATGGGTGAAAACTGTTTCTGCTGGTTTTGGTAAATTTGGGTGTGTGTGGATGAGAAATGAATCTAAACCCTAAACAAATGCACTTCACGAGAGTACTTTAGATTCGAGAGATCAATCTGTACAATTCTGGCCTAAACCAAGAAATGGTCGTTCCAGACTTGCTTCGGTCACAAAGTGAAGGAGATGGGGTTGATCTTAGGGAGGGAAGCGAAGAAGGTGTTGAGATTGTGAAAGTGTTTGTTGTTTATGAATTGTATCAGAATGTTGAACTGGCTTGCATGATGTAAGCTATCAGTTCTGGGTGTTTCTGGATACGGTGTTAACAACAACTTGGTTTCTCGTGTTGTTTAGAAATAGGTTGGAGAACCTATTTATACAAGTCATTTGAGCGTAATCCCCATCTCGTAGGAAGTGGAGTAAGTTGAGTGATGGAGTAGTGGGGTCGTGTAGGTGATTGTCACACGATCATTCCTTTGCCCACTTCCCTCATCATCTTTAACCATCCATGCTTCCTGACACGTTCTCGTAATGGGCGCGTTGCACGCCGCACGCTGTAAACCGCCATACCAATACCCCAGTAAGTATCCCCCAGTTTGTGACATGTTTGATGTCTCGAATGAGTAGGCCAACTGTATGTTCGATGCATGTAATGCATCGCTTTCAAGCAAGCATCTCAAAACAGTCGATATGCATGAAGCATCGTTGTTTTAAAGCTTGATTGAATAAGTCGCGGATTAAGCGTCTTAAAATGGTAGCACGTCCAACCATCTTCGAGTGATCGTTTGGAGGTCGCATGGGCGGGCCACCATCTGGTCGATCACTTCCTATGGCAGAGTGGCGGACGGTGATTGATAGACGCATTTATGTGTCTATTTTCACCTCTTTTGTGTATTTTGTTAGTACCCATTTTTGCTTATTGTGGTGTTTTTATGTTTGTTTAGGTGTTTTTGGAGAAATACCCCTTGTGTAGAAAGAGTTGCTCAATAAGTAATGTTTTACACCCCGGAGAAATGCACTGAAAGGCACCCCACAATTGCACCGGAAACGTCCCAGAAATGTACCGGAGGATCCCAGAAAAATTATCATTTCCACCCCAAAATTACTATTTCCACCCAAATTACTATTCGCACCCCAGCACTCTGGATAAGGGACACCTTCTTCTCAAATTCAAATAAACTTTTTGGCGGGAAAATTGGTTCATCAACTGGCAGAATTTCAATCGACAAAATGAAGGTGTTGTGGTGCGATTCAATGGCTCAAACTTGGTAGGAAGATGTGATATAGGTTAAGGAACACGTTTTGGGATTTTGGTTCGATCAAATTTGGCCATAATTAGCTGTACAATTCACGGAAGCAAAACAGGGAAACATGGGTTGGACACGGGATTGGAGAAGATTTGAGCGTGTTCTTCTCATGCATGAGGGCTCTAGCAACGTTGTGGGTCGTTTTTAAACACTTCTAGTGTGACCAGGATGGAAATCTATGCGTACCAGAGCAAGAATGGAAAGAAAATATTCCCAAGAATATTTCTTTACTGCCGAGTTAAAGAGAATTATATG
The DNA here is from genome assembly GCF_003573695.1 of Papaver somniferum. Lineage (NCBI taxonomy): Eukaryota > Viridiplantae > Streptophyta > Magnoliopsida > Ranunculales > Papaveraceae > Papaver > Papaver somniferum. Next base: position 165,342,241 of record NC_039359.1, on the reverse strand, counting down.
GAGTAATTGAGGGAGATTCAACGAGCTGTAGGTGTATAAATATGTTCCCTGGGAGTACTAGAGAGGCTGTCGAGAGTTGGGAGTCGAAAGGAGGGCCAGAGGAGCAGAAATCAGAGTTTTCAAAACTCTGTTGCTGTTGCTGCTGCTGCCCGTGAAGAACAAGGAATCGGCCACGGTTCCTTCATCCGAATCGCAACAGTTTCTTCATCTTCGCAACAGTTTCTTCAACCGAATTGCAACAGCACATTCAGCCACAAAACTTCATTTTCCGTCACCAATTGTTTCTCTGTAACAGTCCAACATCGTCTTCGCAACAGGAACTGCTGTTGCGATTTCTCTGTTGCATTGTTTACTCATTTGTAATCAACTTTGGAGCAATAATAAAACATTTTGAGATTATGATTAATATGAGGAGCTAAACCCAACATTGGGACGACGGAGGGAGTCTATTTTTGTCATTGTGGTAAATTTAATTTATTCTTTTTATGACTTTTGCACTGATTAAAAATTGAAAAAATGATTTTAATTAATTATTTTTATCATTTTATTTGATGCGGCATGCTTGCTTAAATGTTTGATGTCCCATGCTTACGATTTGTAACTAATATTCTGAGAATCTATTTTGGCAAAATAAGAGTCCATATATTTATGTTTTGAGCAGTAATTGTTAAGAATAAATAAAATATACCACATGCATGAAGAATTGGCCAAGTCCTTAGTCCCAATACCTCTCGAAAATCTTGTGACAAATTTGTACATATATTTTCATTTTAAAATCTATTCAAGTCCGAGCAACGAATCTTTACTTACCTCTTGAAAAATACTATAACAAAATGGCGCCGCTGCCGGGGATTTGTGCTTTGGTAGAATTTTTAGGTTTATTTTTTTATTATTTGTTCCTTTTTACTTTGTCTTTTTGTCTTTAATTTACAGGTTCGAAGTGGAGCACTAAGGACTTGGAGAGGAAAAAGCTTAAAGCGAAAAGAGAAGAAAAAAGGACAATTTTAGGATTTAATTTTTAATTTTTTTTTTTTAGAGTGTGTGAGGAAAACTGTAAATTTTTTATTTATTTATTTTAGACTTTAAACAATTGGACTTTATTTTTTTTTAACCCTACGGAAGGGTATTATTATTAAAAAAAAAAAAAAATATTATATAAACTGTGTGCAGGGAAGGACGACGATTACTATATCGTCTCGGCCCCTCGGGTTCGCACACGGCATAGGAGTCGTGGCCCGAGTCGACGACAACGGTTCATCCCCCGTCTGGTACGGGAGGTAAGTCCATCGAAACACTCGCGAATCTCCTGTAAGCGAGTTACTGTATTCCTTAAGGTGATTCATTGATTGAGGACGAATTTGGACTGTTTTTAAATTCCTAGTAAAGGGCAAGGCCTGTCCAATACAAGATAAGGGTTCGGATTTCATCACCGCTCCCTTCTTGCCTGCCTTAGGAAAACGAAACCTAACGCGAACCCAAGCTTAAAATTTGGAATAGAACGAGTCTGATAGGGTAACGAGCTTAATAGGAAACTCGTTCGAAAAATATTGGTTGCTCTTTAAGCACACTCCAAAGTTCATGATGGTTTCTGTGAGTTGAATGCGTGACTGCGCCGCCTTGTGATAGCGGTGAGGCCTTGGGTATCAAATCTCCACTGAGCTTCCCTCGCCTCAATTCAACTTACTTTGACTCGGATTGATTCCAGAGAGGTTTTCTCAAATTGCAACGAATTCCCTTTCGAAAGATAGAAGTTGGTCTAGAAACAATCTAAGTGGAGCCATCATGCTTTTTGTTTGCTAGAAATCTTTAGGTTTGCTTTGGTGGAGTCGAGTCGGCCTTGTTTGTGATTGTATAGAATCCCTCTGTAGTTTATATTTCTTCGGTGATGAATCCTTTTGAGGAGACGCCACCTGCGATGACGTTGCGAGAATATATGTCTAGAAATTCTCGTTATCAAGAGACGTCTTCGGAAATGACTCTTGGTGAATATATGTGTGGGCAGCGATATATGGATACTCCAACTTTTATTGAGGAATCACCTCTAACGATCTATGAGAAATATTATAAACATAGACCATGTAGTTTGGAACAAAGATTGAGAATTCTTGAATTTCAAAAATTGTATCATGATGATGAGGATAGTGATGATGAAGAATCTGAAGTATGTGGGAATAGTGATCAGGAATTTGTTACCCCAGTTGAGCCTTATAATGATTATATTATTTCTGGTTCAGATCCTAATAATTTTAAAAATTATTCACCTATTCAAAAGGACGAGGATTTGACTAGAGATACCCCCGTTTCAGACGATGTTGTATGTCCTGTTTACGAAACCGATGATGGTTTAGAGGAACCAGTTTATCTTGAGATCGAGTCAAACGATTTAGAAACAATAGTCTTAGATGAACTCGTAGAGATTAGCGATGATGAACCTGACTTAGAAAAATCAATTGCCGACCTAGAAATTAGGGAGGTTATGACCAGTCTATCTAGAGACGCCGAAAACTCTAAGTTTGGGGGTGAGTATCATTCTCCATGTTCTTTAACTCTTATTAAGGTCCCTCACTTGGGACTTGACATCAATGCCTCAACCATCTTACAAGATTATCTTCATAATCGTTTTCCAGAACCTAATGATATCCAACAAGAGTCTCAAATGTTAGAAACCCATCCTATGGTTGATGTGGTTAACCCAAGCAATAATACCAAGATTGATTTTGTTTTCCCACCAAATAGTTTTCTTCCAAATGTGGGAACATATAGATTTCAAATGTGTCGAATATTAAGTTGTGAGACTAAACCTAAATGCCTTAGGAAATTAGAATCGACACATTTTCTTAAGAATGACCACTACTCTCACTGTGGTCAATTATGTAAGTCAAACCTTATTGACTTAGAGGATCCTCAGTTATTTAGGCTATTATTATTTTGTGATTCTAAGTTCTTATTTGAGTTTTTCCAGACTCTAGGACCTAGTAATTTGGATCCAATCTATGAGGAAATGCATCCAAGGAAAATATTTTATTTAGACCCTTTCATAGAACCTGAACCTGAACCACAATTAGATATAAATATATTAATCAGGAAACTAGGTAAGGACACGCTAGTCTTGTTCATTTTCTTGGTTCACTGCAATTTCCTGTTGTCATCTCTTTTTGGTTTTAAAGACCCGCAGTTATTCCGGCTACTGTTATACGGTTCGAGTTGACTAAACCTTTCCTAAGTCTGGCTGAAGACTTTAAACTTAGCACTTCTTGGGAGGTAACCCAATATTCTTGCGACACGGTAATATCCTTCCTTATCTCTTTTGCTTCAAGTGGTAACAGTTTCTCCTTGTTCATGCTTTTAGTTTCATCTTTAGAACATTGAGGACAATGTTAGATTTAAGTTTGGGGGTATGGGAGAAACTTTTTAGTTGCAATAAATAAACTCCAGAGCCTAGAAATTTACGCCTATTAAGGATAGCACTAACCAATCTAAGTGGATGGAAACATTTTTGTTTTAGGAGCTGAGGAACCAATCTGACTAGATGGAAACATCTATAGAGTCTATTCATAAAAGCACAGAGCTCAGGTGTTAGAATTAACATGATAGTTTCGCCATATCTCGTCGAGTCCTTTTCACTTTCTATTTTTAGTTTTCTTTTATTTCAAGTGATTTGGTGGGGCACACGATTCAAGTTGTTACCTTTGCTAGGGTGAAATAGAGTGACTGAGTTACCTTTTCAAAAAAAAAAAAAAAAAAAAAAATTAGACCGGACCAGTTAGACCAATCGGAATAAGTATTAACACTTGGATAGCAATATGCGTCTGTTCTCCCTGTTTCCGTCGCCTAAGAAAGCGTGGAATGCAGGACCCGTGGGAACTATTGTGTAATCTGTTGACAAGAAGCATGCGCTTGGATCAAAAAGATCTATTCATGTCGTTAAGTTAAAAAAAAAATGGTTATTGTTATGTGTACTCAACTGTTGGTTCCCTTGTATTTGCCAGTTGTGTTGACCTAGAGTTAGGATTATTGACCACTGGTTCCCTTGTATATGCCAGTGTGTTAATATTAGTCAGACCGGTATCTCAGTCATTTAGGTTAGGTTCATCTTGGCAGAGGCCTTCAGACAGATATGGGAAACACCGTTCGCTTTTCAACCATCTACATTTTTCTTTTTCCATCTTCTTAATCTTTTCATGTGATTAGTCTGACTCCGAGTATGATGTCCATCGTGAAACTATCTTAGTAGATCTCTGTCACTTATATGAATTTTAGTATGCTTGAGTGCAAACTCGTATACAGCAATTGGAATTTCGCGTCAGGGTACTTCCTCCTGTAATTAATAAGTATGCCAACCAAGGAGGTTCTTTAGTGCTTTCCAAGATTTTTCGTAGATAGCTAGGGTCTGGAGTATTGGTTTTTGTGGGTACACCTCTGATAAACCCACCCGAGATTAACTCGGTCACTTTTCAAGAATAAATTTTGCTCGAGGACTAGCAAATAATAAGTTTGGGGGTATTTGATAGACGCATTTATGTGTCTATTTTCATCTCTTTTGTGTATTTTGTTAGTACCCATTTTTGCTTATTGTGGTGTTTTTATGTTTGTTTAGGTGTTTTTGGAGAAATACCCCTTGTGTAGAAAGAGTTGCTCAATAAGTAATGTTTTACACCCCGGAGAAATGCACTAAAAGGCACCCCAGAAATGCACCGGAAACGTCCCAGAAATGTACCGGAGGATCCCAGAAAAATTATCATTTCCACCCCAAAATTACTATTTCCACCCAAATTACTATTCGCACCCCAGCACTCTAGATAAGGGACACCTTCTTCTCAAATTCAAATAAACTTTTTGGCGGGAAAATTGGTTCATCAACTGGCAGAATTTCAATCGACAAAATGAAGGTGTTGTGGTGCGATTCAATGGCTCAAACTTGGTAGGAAGATGTGATATAGGTTAAGGAACACGTTTTGGGCTTTTGGTTCGATCAAATTTGGCCATAATTAGCTGGACAATTCACGGAAGCAAAACAGGGAAACACGGGTTGGACACGGGATTGGAGAAGATTTGAGCGTGTTCTTCTCATGCATGAGGGCTCTAGCAACGTTGTGGGTCGTTTTTAAACACTTCTAGTGTGACCAGGATGGAAATCTATGCGTACCAGAGCAAGAATGGAAAGAAAATATTCCCAAGAATATTTCTTTACTGCCGAGTTAAAGAGAATTATATGGAGTAACTGAGGGAGATTCAATGAGCTGTAGGTGTATAAATATGTTCCCTGGGAGTACTAGAGAGGCTGTCGAGAGTTGGGAGTCGAAAGGAGGGCCAGAGGAGCAGAAATCAGAGTTTTCAAAACTCTGTTGCTGCTGCTGTTGCTGCCCGTGAAGAACAAGGAATCGGCCACGGTTCCTTCATCCGAATCGCAACAGTTTCTTCATCTTCGCAACAGTTTCTTCAACCGAATTACAACAGCACATTCAGCCATAGAACTTCATTTTCCGTCACCAGTTGTTTCTCTGTAACAGTCCAACATCGTCTTCGCAACAGGAACTGCTGTTGCGATTTCTCTGTTGCATTGTTTACTCATTTGTAATCAACTTTGGAGCAATAATAAAACATTTTGAGATTATGATTAATATGAGGAGCTAAACCCAACATTGGGACGACGGAGGGAGTCTATTTTTGTCATTGTGGTAAATTTAATTTATTCTTTTTATGACTTTTGCACTGATTAAAAATTGAAAAATGATTTTAATTAATTAGTTATCATTTTATTTCATGCGGCATGCTTGCTTAAATGTTTGATGTCCCATGCTTACGATTTATAACTAATATTCTGAGAATCTATTTTGGCAAAATAAGAGTCCATATATTTATGTTTTGAGCAGTAATTGTTAAGAATAAATAAAATATACCACATGCATGAAGAATTGGCCAAGTCCTTAGTCCCAATACCTCTCGAACATCTTGTGACAAATTTGTACATATATTTTCGTTTTAAAATCTATTCAAGTCCGAGCAACGAATCTTTACTTACCTCTTGAAAAATACTATAACAGTGATCATTGAGGCGCTTCATTGATCACCTAACTTTTAATCCAAGCCGTCCGACCAAGCTGGCGAAGTTGGACGGACGAGATGACTTACGACACAAATTTGCTGCCGTTTAATAATTTTAGGTTTTTTAGAGGTGCGCGAACATCCTCGGTTTTGCTTGATTGAATCCAAGCATGGGCACTAATTTTGGAGGGACCGACCAGGCATGCATGGAGACGTCCCACCGGCGGCATGTTTACACCTCTCGGTCCCACAAATATTCGATCTAGTCCACTCAATTTGACCAGCAAAGATGAGTGGTCGTGATCGATTTGCGACAGAAATTCATTGCCGCAAAGGTTTAAAAGCCGTGTGGCATGCCACCTTTGAACATGCGTTTCGAGGCGCCGGCCCCTTATCTGCATAGAACGGCCGATCACACGCAAAGGTGTGCCCACTTTGATCACGTTGACATCCTTGGGAACCCTTGAGTCTATATCTACACCTTCCGTTTAGGCTGGCGAAGATGGATGGTCATGATCGAACTACGACAGATGTGCATTGCCGCAAACCTTAATTAGGTTTTTGAATCAGTCACGCACACGTGACTTTGTACAAGCGGTTTGGCACGCCGTGATCCTCCTTTGGATAGATCGATCACGTGGGGCCAATGTTCGGCTGGCGGTGAACGCATGTGCACCTTCCTGATGGTCCTAAATGCGATCTAAGCCATCAAAATAGGCTGGCTAAGATGGATGGTTGTGATCGATTTAAGACACTAGTGAATTTCCGCGACTCTTAGAAGTATCACGCCTGCCATGGTTTGAGCAATCATTTCACTACTCCATGGCCTTGCCGTGAGAAAACCGATTGGGTGGAGGAAAAGTGGGCCCGCCAATGTGTGCGTTAGCGTTTCCCTGATCATTCATGGGACGATCTAATCCGTCCAACCAGTCTGGCGAAGTTGGACGGTTGCGATAGTTTTAAGACTTCCTTAAACAGTCTATGCTCGTCGAGTTTCGCAGCACAAACACCCATATTTAGGTCAGCGTTTGAAGCGATTATGGACGAGATATATATAGCTCGATCGACTAGAGCACTAGTGGGCCCGCTGGTAACCACTAAAATGATTGTCTAGTTCCGCTAGGAATAGGCCATGCTTATTAAATCGCGCGGCTAAACTGTGTGGCCGTGATTGTTTCTGAGACTGACATTAACAACCTAGATTTTCTTTAAGAATAAATGTGTGTTCAGTCACGCTAAATTTAATTAAAAGTGTGTGAACGTATTGATCTCTTTGTCAGAGAGATGTAGCCTGTATGAGTATTTTTTCGCAGATCCCAATACTAGCACTTCAGGAGATTCATGATACTCTGCTGAGAGTGAGCATTGATCGTCATGCCATGTCAGTATTTAGAGTACGGCTGAGAACATAGCATGGAAAAATATCAGGAGCACAATGCATTAAATGGATAATGCTACTAGGAAAATTCATAGAATATTCGGGATTATTGCACCATTCTGAATGAATTCCATTGTAGATGGGGAAAAACGATTTGCTGGTTTTTGCGGAATTGAGGAGATGACCGTGCGAAGGAGACTCCTTGAACCGAGAAAATGCTCAACCTCACACAGATGCACTGCAAGAAGGGAGTGCTTTAAGATCGACAGATCAATCTGTAAGACTCCGGCCTAAACCAAGACAATGGCCGTTCCATAGTCAATTCGGTCACAAGAGAGGATGGGTCGATCTGTAGGAGGGAAGCTGAGAAATATGTGAGATCAATGGTGATCGAGATTGTAGGTGTGTTGTGTATTCTGCGTAAGAAAGTTCTGAATGATTGAATTTACTCAGTTGAGAGTGATTGCTCAGACGATGAGTTCGTGTAGACGAAAGATTGTTTGTATGAACTTGTCGAGAAATTCTTGTCTAGACCAACGTCCTTCTTTTCAATCATGATTCATAGGTCTTTCATATTGCTGGAATTGTAAACATTATGATCCCATGAAGTATGACAGTTGCGGGAGTCATAGAGTGGGGAAGTGGGAAATCGTGTCGAAAAAGTTGCTCTTCGTGATGAGACTTGGTTAATTTCCCATCCACTACTTTGCTAACTCCTCCAACTGATTGCAGGACTTGCTCACATTTTCATCGTGTGTATGAACACACGTGCCGTAGACCGCCAGACCAAAATCCTAGTTAATATCTCCCCATATGACACGATTGACATCTCGTGATTGTGGATTCAGTTGATGACTTTTATGGGACGATGAGTCCTTGTATTGTTGAGTAGAACGTGATTTACAAATGTTCTGAGACTCATGAATTGAACATGTCTGCTGAGATAAAGGTATATCGTCGAATAAATCTTGATAATTTAAGGTGAGCAAATGTTGTTGAATTGTTGAATATTGATAGTTGAATCAATATTCCTTAGTCTGAGCAGATATTGGTCGTCTGAACAAATGTTGCTCATCTGATGAATTGTTGGTGGCAGGACCAAAATAAAATATTAATTTAAGATACTGGCAGCTAGGCCGAGCATAATAATAAAAGTGTTGATCATGGGATCAACATAAAATTATTAGTATTTTAATCTGCTTAGAATTAAGTTTTCGGAGAGCTCTGGATTCGAAACCCTAATCTTTGATCAATTGATGATTTATTGAAAACCACACACTGAAGAGGGACCGGATACATGGGATGATGAGTCGACCATGTAACGCCCAGATGCTCAAATGAGCAAAATACACCAGTCTCATGAAGACCAGTTGGTGAAAGGATGATTAAATGCTGGTTTAATCATTTATTAAAACAATGCTCGTGCGAGCGTTAGGTAGTAAAACATGATTATGGAGAGATGAGGGACCGACTAAGGAGTCATGGGACCGGCTCTTGGTGGTCGTGGGACCAGCTGATGGTCGTTTGAGCAAACTCCCAGTTGTTTGAGAAGAGTTTGGACTAATATGAGCAATTGAGCAAATTAGGTCAAAATTATTAAAACATGTGGGACCGGATATTTGCAAGCCCTAGGGACAGCCTTGGTCGGTCAAAGAGCCATGCCCGTGTCACCATAATGTCCGTGTCTCAGTCCTGAGAGTTTCGATATTTTCTGATGTGTGTTTGAGCAACATTTTATGAAAATATGAAGGATTCAAGGTCTTGCTGAAACCGGGGAATCTTCATGAGATGATGAAATATAATTAATAAAATAGGGGATTGCAAGGTATGGGACCGGCCCCGGCTAGGGAATGGCCGACCAGCTAGCAAGCTCGGTCCCGCAACACCTTTCCCAATTTTATGTAATTTTATGTATTTTCCCTGATGTGAAGGAAATACCATGAAACTGAGGAATTTCATGAGGTTAGGGAATTTCCATGAGATTATGAAAATAATAATAATAAAATAGGGAGTCATGAAGTGTGGGACCGGCTATGACCAAGGCATGGCCGGCCGGCCAAGGAGCCCGGTCCCAAGGAACTTTCCTTAATTTTATAATATTTTTCATGATTTTAGGGAAATATCATAAAACCAAGGAGTTTGTTGAAACCAAGGAATTTGTTGAAATCAAGGAGTTTCCATGAGATGAGGGAAACATAAAAAATAATAATTAAATAAAGGGCGTGTGGTACCGGCTAGGGCATGACCGGACGGCTAGGGGCCGGTCCCACGAGTTTTCCTAATTTTATATTATTTTTCATGACTTGAGAGAAATTTCATGAATTTAAGGAGTTTTCATGAAACGAAGGATATTTGCTCAAATGAAGAGACTTTCATGAGATCAAGGAAAATAATAAAAATATGATAAAATATAAAATTGGGCGCTGGACTGGCCACTGCACGATCAGACGTCAGGTGGGCCCAGTCCCCTGGCGCCTCAATTAATATTTTATTATTTATTATTTTCTTCCTATTTTGTATAGGTTCATCGTTCCTTCGTGTTTTGGAATGCTCGTTCGTGCATTCAGGTGCTCGTTTGTGCATTATTGCTGAGTACACTTGCACCATTTTGGTCGGGGCTTACTCGATAGCAGCTCAGATGCCCGTACGTTGAATATTATCACTAACCCGTGGAATTCTGTTGGGAAGAACCACAAATTGAAGTGATGAAATATTACGAAGAATCGTAGAATATTGTTGAATATTCAGTTAGCGATTAGAGATAATTAATTGATGGCTCTATACTAGCAAGCATGCTGTCTAGGAGCATTAATTATCTGAGAATTGAGAAACATGAGCTTGTTGAAACGTCATATTTCCTTTATATAGTCAGGGAAAACCTTGTTTCACCCTGAAGATGTTATTGCTCTATACTAGCAGGCAAGCTGTCTAGGAGCCGTCCAATCCTTCGATTCTATATAGAAGTAATTACTGAAATTGCTCAGTATTTATGAGAAGTGTCGTTTCCTCAGCTGAGAGACTACACATCTACATATACTTTGAGAGACAATATTCTTAGTCAGAAATTTTATGGCATGAGCTTTCATGCTTCAATGAGAGACATGAGCCTTAATACTCATCTGATTGCTGGATCAGGAGCATGTATAATTATGGTTTTATGATTTTAGCCTTTGTCGAAAATCCACAATCTCATTAAGTTCCCTGCTTAGTGAGGGACAATCATGTTCCTCAATCATCACTGGATGATGATTTTCTAGTCATAAACGAAATAAGTAATTGAACTTAGTCGTAAGATAAGATGTTACCGGATTTTCGATTGTACGAGCGAACCATGGCTTGAACGAAGATCCCAGTGGCATGATAGAGCATTGTCTAACGAGCGTAAAGTGGTGTAGCGCCGCTGATTTGGTGATGGAACCTTGATCGGTTTAGGATTCACGGATCCAGGCCCAAGAAAGGAATCCGTTTTAGCGCGGACGTTCGTTCGTTAGTTTAAGAAACAAACAAAATAGACCTGAGTCTAATGATAAAAATTTTGTCTATGGGCTTTCACGAAAAACAAAATTTTATTTTTTAAATATGTGAGATTTCACAAAGTGGAATAAACTCTCGTTTCAAAGGTGGATGCTCGTACGAGAGATATTTTTTTTGAACAGACGTGTGTCTGTTAGTAATAAAATTTTGCTTATGAGCTTTCATAAAAAAAATTATCTTCGAGCTTTCAGAAATCTTTGAAAATATACTCTCGCTTCAAAGTCAAATGCTCGCGCGAGGGAGCGAATATATATATATATGTTATTTTTCAAACTTACGTGAGTTTCACGTTAAATATATATATTTTTGTAAAACCAATGTTTTGATTTTGAACAACTGTTGAAACTAGACAATTATACATGGTGAAAATAATGTCTATGTAAGTTTTCACAATTATAGAATAGACTTCTGTCCAATTTTTGAAAAACCAGTGGATGTTAAAATTCACGTGGGTTGTTCACGGTTTTATGAAAATCAAGTTATGATTTTGAATAATGAATTTTGCTCGTATTTGCAGGCTTGAAGGAACGAGCAAGTTTTTGAAATTCTGACGTTATAATCACTACAGCTAGTGAAATTGTAAATAGGTAAGAGTTGGATTGTTACCGTTTTTGTTACACGTTTGTTATTGGTATATCCATGACTCCATGTCTTTCGCATCAGATAGTGGTGACTTCTGGTTACATCCACTCTTCTGGCTCTTCTGGGGAACGCTCCAGAAATACCAAGTCAAAGATCAGATGTTCATGCCGAGGTGAATCAATCTTTCAGAGATGCTGGAAAGCTGATGTATTGTATGTCTCTCAATCATCTGGAATTCATCCGTGATGGAATCAACGCTTTCTTATCCTTAGCGGATGCAGAAGAGAAGCAGGGACGAGATGAGTTATTACTGAAAAGGAAATCTGAAGATGAAAGGCTTGCAGCTTATCAGCAAAACGCCGCCGGCTTCATCAAATGAGACTAGCAGCTGAAGATGAAGTCTAATCTCGCGCGGAAGGTGTAGCTTCTGATTCAGATGTAGATGAATGAAGAATTTCGTCATAATTCGTCATCAGAAAATTCAAAAGTCAGGTCTTCATTGAAAATGTTGTAGAATCTTCGTCTGATGTCGGATTTTCGTTATATACCCATGTTTCTTCATCCTCAGAAAATTTCCAAGATTTATCAAAGAAGATTTTCGGCTTTTGAGCATGTTTAAGGGCCGAAATTGACGAAACAGTAAACTTCCAGAAGACTTCCAGAAATTTTTCAGCTGGTATGTAGTCCAATGTTTTGGCCACATCTCTTTGCTCGTTTCTCCAGTTGCTATGAATTTTGGATATGTTGTAGAGGACATACATACAAAGAGAATGGTATATGACCCATCCATATATTATTCACCAATTTCTCCTAGATCGCTTCTTTGTGCATGACAGTGTAAAATCATCTCAGGCGAGCTTGTTGTAAAACACTCATGTTGTGTCTTTAGACCATTCGCTTGTGTATGGAACGGTTGGCGAAGGATTTTAATGTCATTAATTCATTTGAGATCAGGACCCCTTGATTGATACATGAGCATGGTGCTTGCAGTGCCATCTTGTTTATGTTACTCGTAGAAACATCACTTCTGAAACCCTGGTCACGGGACCATAACTGAGGTTGCTCTCAAGAGGGGGTGATGTAATGACCATGGTTGCATGTCCTGGTGATAGAATTCCTTTTATTATGAATGATTAGCACATGAGATTTTGGTGTCACGGGTCTTGGACTATGATCTGATCATCATGATCAGTGGACTGTCAGTCCCCAGTATTTTGTTAAATCTCTCCTTTTCGTTTTCTCTTCTTCTGGAAAGACTTGAATAGAGGACCTAGGTAGAAAAATTGATGTAAATACCTAGGTGGTCGAAGTTGTAGGTATCTTGATGAAGTACTTAGTGGAAAGACCTGGTGGACACCGATCGACTGTGGAAGTTATGAATCCCGTCTAAGAATTGTTGCTTGCATGTTGTACGCTCTGGAAGCTGTAGAAACCTCACACGACGTAGAAATTTGATGCTTGACCCCAAATTTTGAATCTAAGAGACTGAGTTATCTCATGAGACAAGAATCACTCAATTTGGATTTGTAGAGGTCAGACAATGAAGCGTGCACATTTGTAATTTGTAATCCCGTATACATTTTTCATATTTCGTAGACCTGACGGTAAAGGCCTTATCTTTCAGCTCGTATGTCCGATTGTTGCGCCATTTTGGTATGTTGTAGAAGAGACATAGAGAAAGATCTTTAGTTCAGGAAGAATTGTACCATTCCTCACCCATTGGTAAGTGTTTCTAAACCCATGGCCTAAAATGTGTTGTATCTCATTTGTAGAGGTGATGAGAACATTTTGTAGAAGACTTGGGATTGTACCCGCCGATCGTGCAAGCTTCGGAAATACTTTCATGTGAACATATTTCATGCCTACACACCTTGATATGAATCATTAGTGCTTGGAGAAGTCTGCTTCGTCGAGCAATACTTCAGAGAATGGTTAATTGATGAAGCCATGTCATGAGGATGTTGCTCTTGAGACCGTTGTTGATGCTAGATCACGATTGAAATTTCTCTAGAAATTCTTGTTGATGTTGATACCATGAATGGAGTTCCTCCACATATCCTTGTTGATGCTGATACTATGGTTGGAGTTGCTCCAGAGACCAGAAAAGGCTAGAACCATGATTATCGATATAGCCTTTGCTCCTTCATCCAGTGAGCCTTTTACATTCACGAACTAGTTGGTGAGTTGAGCATTCCTAAGATGAATATGTTCTAGGATTTCAACCTAAATTCTCTTGAATATGACTTTACTTTCAATTGGCTTCGTCAGGGAATCGACGTTGTTGTGGGAGATAACAGTGACAGTCTCCATTCTGGATGTGAGGAAAAAAAGTTCCTTAGTCGTGCAAGGCTTGTGATGTAGAGAGGTTCCGTTGATGAAGTTTCATGGAATCACATCAGATTGCAAATTCCAATAAAATCAAGTCCCCAGTGTATGTTGAAGGAGTTTGTGTCATCCATGGATGAATGATGTTGCATCTGCTTCAGAAGTCTTATCATGGATAATGAAGAATTAGCGATTGTAATTTAGTTAAACTTCGATTGCGCTGGTGTTGAATCAGTGTGTCATCGTCGAGATATTTGTGTTGAAGCTAGATGCGCCATTATAGGAGGTGTACTCTTTGATTGGGAGTACAATTTGAAGGCTTCTTAGATGCTTGAGCGTTGAAGCGCCATATCCCGTGAGCATGTCTTAGGTTTGATCGTTTGGGTCCCAACTATATTCTGTTGACTCAGTATTCCTTTAGTCGCGGTAGTGGGATTCAACACTTGTGCAGACATCAGAGATTTCTGGTTTTGTGGCACACATGAACACTCCTGCAAGGCTATGGAGAAATGCCCAAATTGTTCTTTTCCGTGCTTGAACATCATCTCACTAATGAATGTCTTAGTGAGATGCTCGATTCGGAGAAATGTCAGATTCAACCACTTGGTAAAATATTGTTGAAGTGAGATTACCCACTTATAGCGTCTTGCAATAGCATAGATGCTGGCATAATTGAGTCCCCATGCTAGAATAACATGTGAGGAAATAAATTACATAGACATGGGAGGAATGATACTTGACTGAGTGCATGACCTTTTGATGAATGTCTATGCATCTTTTGCAGGTTCTTGTTTCAACCTCGTCAAAGTTCGAAATTCCTCCAAGTGCTCTGATGATGGAACGCCCGCCAAATCTTCTGGATTAGCACTTTCTTCGTTGGAGAGATGTCTAACCAAATTCGTTTTGTAAGTACCCATCTTTTCAGCGTGGATCCACGCTCGTCTGAAGGACATGTCATATCTTGGATCTTCTTGATTATGTGAAACTTGGTTTCTGTCTAGGTTGAACTTATGTTCACTTTGAGAGTCATGTAGCCATAAGTATTTCCGAGCGTTCCTTCAAGGTATCTGATTGAGATGGGAGAATGAGTAGCTCTTGTCGAGTGATGCCTGTGGATCCGACGGTATTCGGTGGAATGTTTTTGATGGAGGTGCCAGCATCGATCAACGTTTTTTCAAATTCGTTTCTTCTGAGATTGACTGTGGTAAGCAGTCTCATGTCGTACATCTCTTGGTCTGTGGCTGGAGGCTCAAGAAGTATTTCCGGAATGGACTTCTTGACAGGTTCAGTGCTGTGAACATGTCTCTCCTTTGTGCCTTCGATAGATATAGAAATTCACGTTCGACCAAGGATTGAACTACCTCTTTGATAGGTTGTTCAGAGAGTGTAAAGGTTCTGATTGGGAGAGGATTCTTTTGTACTCCTTCAGTCCCCAGTTGAAGCTATTGTGGATCAACCTTCTCTTTGAAAATGTGCTTCAAAATATTGCAGTTGCTTGTTGGATAATTGATGAATCTATGAAGGTAACAGTACCTGGGATTCTCAATTTCTTCTTCAGTTGGCTCTCTCCTGATGAACGACAATTTGATTGCACCATCTTAAACCCAGACTTCCAGTAACTTGATCACTCCTTCATGAGAAGAGAGAAGTTTGAGTCTGTCCGATTATTTCCCCGTTCGTTGATGTCGGGTCAAGGTTTGTGCATTTCAAGGTTGGTTATCTTTCTGTGGTGCTTTCAGAGGAGATGCAGAATCGTGCTTGCGTTGTGACTCAGCTTTCCATTTGCTCCCTTCTGCAACAATATTTGTGGAAGGTTGGAGGTTGTACTGTTTGTTAATCAAACGTCTGTTACCTCGAGTTTCTCGTAGATCCTTAGTTTTGTAGATTGATCTTTCTAGTAAAGCAGGTACGGTAGTTGCTGATCGCTTAGCTGCTTCATGAACTCTGAACCTTTTCACATATTCATTGGGATATTCGTTTCTCCTTTGATACATCCTTCCTATATCAGAGAGAGTGACTTGCTCTGAAACAAATAAGTATTTTATGTAGAAAGCATTAATCATCTCTCCCCAACTGGCGATACTTCCTGGTGCAATGTTGTTGTACCAGGTGTATGCTCTGCCTGTCAGAGACTATGAAAATTCCTTCAAACAGACGATATGGTTGTGCTCATGTTCACCTAGTGATTTCAGAAACCGAGAAACATGCTCTTGAGATTGCTTGTTCCATCATAAAGGGTGAACGTTGGAGAGGTATAACCTTTTGGCAGAAGAATCCTTTGTGTAGAAGAAGGGTATGGAGGTTGGTGACGGTGGACAGAGGACGAATTATCTATTCCACGATCCTCCAAGAGGCGTTCCGGGTCTTCACGAGTGATGAAACTGGATGGTTCTTTCGCTGGTGGGTTGTCTGCAGCCTTAGGAACTTCGTCATCATCTACTACATGGATTGGAGTGACTTCAGGAACAGAAGCCGAAGATGTTTCTTCGGCTTTTCCTTTATCTTGAGTTTTATATGACATTTTATCTGTAAGAGTCTTGAGATAATTGCAAAATTCCTTCTGAGTGGCAGCCATGTCAACCTGATTCTTGGAAAGAGCTTCTTGCACCTTCATGAGATCACCTATCGTAGGCGGATTTTCTCTGACTTCTTCAGGAGACCGTCCGAAGAGAGGATTGTTGATGGCGCCAATACCGTCGTTTGTAGGGGTGATCACTGGAGTACCAGTATTCGGAGGAGTAGTATTGGAAGGTTGCACCGGAAGAGTGGTATTAGCGGTACCACTAGAACTTGCAATGTTAGAGTTGGGTGTTGAGCCCGGGTTGGTAACTGAACCAGACCTAAGATCGACCATCTTTGTGAGAACTGATATTGCAACCGATAGAATGATCTCCCACTGTGGTCGCCAATCTATAGATGGGGAAAAACGATTTGCTGGTTTTTTAGGAATTGAGGAGATGACCGTGCAGAGGAGACTCCTTGAACCGAGAAAATGCTTAACCTCACACAGGCGCACTGCAAGAAGGGAGTGCTTTAAGTTCGAGAGATCAATCTGTAAGACTCCGGCCTAAACCAAGATAATGGTCGTTCCACAGTTAATTCAGTCACAAGAGAGGATGGGTCGATCTGTAGGAGGGAAGCTGAGAAATGTGTGAGATCAATGGTGATCGAGATTGTAGGTGTGGTTGTTTATTCTGCGTAAGAAATTTCTGAATGATTGAATTTACCCAGTTGAGAGTGATTGCTCAGACGATGAGTTCGTGTAGACGAAAGATTGTCTGTATGAACTTGTCGAGAAATTCTTGTCTAGACCAATGTCCTACCTTTCAATCATGATTCAGAGGTCTTTATATTGTTGGAATTGTAAACACCATGATCCCATGAAGTGTGACAGTTGCTGGAATCAGAGAGTTGGGAAGTGGGAAATCGTGTCAAAACCAGTTGCTCTTCGTGCGGAGACTTGGATAGTTTCCCATCCACTACTTTGCTAACTCCTCCAACTAATTGCACGACTTGCTCACATTCTCATTGTGTGTATGAACACACGTGCCGTAGACCGCCAGACCAAAACCCTAGTTAATATCCCCCCATGTGACACGATTGACATCTCGTGAGTGTGGAGTCAGTTGCTGACTTTTTGGGACGATGAGTCCTTGTATTGTTGAGTGGAACGTGATTTGCAAATGTTCTGAGACTCATGAATTGAACAAGTATACTGAGACAAAGGTATATTGTCGAATAAATTTTGATAGTTTAAGGTGAGCAAATTTTGCTGAATTGTTGAATATTGATAGTTGAACCAATATTCCTTAGTCTGAGCAAATATTGCTCGTCTGAGCAAATGCTCATCATATGATGAATTGTTGTTGGCAGGACCAAAATAAAATATTAATTTAAGATACTGGCAGCTAGGCCAAGCATAATAATAAAAGTGTTGATCACGGGATCAACATAAAATTATTAGTATTTGAATCTGCTCAGAATTAAATTTTCTCAGAGCTCTGGATTCGAAACCCTAATCTTTGATCAATTGATGATTTATTGAAAACCACACACTGAAGAGGGACCGACTACATGGGATGATGAGTCGACCATGTAATTCCCAGATGCTCAAATGAGCAAAATACCAAAGTCTCCTGAAGACCAGTTGGTGAAAGGATGATTAAATACTGGTTTAATCATTTATTAAAATAATGCTCGTGTGAGCGTTAGGTAGTAAAACCTGATTATAAATAGATGAGGGACTGACCAAGGAGTCATGGGACCGGCTCTTGGTGGTCGTGGGACCAGCTGATGGTCATTCGAGCAAACTCCCAATTGTTTGAGAAGAGTTTGGACCTAATATGAGCAATTGAGAAAATTAGGTTAAAATTATTAAAACATGTGGGACCGGCTATTTGCAATCCATAGGGACAGGCTTGGTCGGTCAAGGAGACATGCCTGTGTCACCATAATGTCCGTGTCTCAGTCCTGAGAGTTTCGATATTTTATGATGCGCGTTTGAGCAACATTTTGAGAAAATATGAAGGATTCTGGGTCTTTCTGAAACCGTGGAATCTTCATGAGATGATGAAATATAATTAATAAAATAGGAGATTGCAAGGTATGGGACCGGCCACGGCTAGGGAATGGCCGGCCAGCTAGCAAGATCGGTCCCGCAACACCTTTCCCAATTTTATGTATTTTCCCTGATGTGAAGGAAATACCATGAAACTGAGGAATTTCATGAGGTTAGGGAATTTCCATGAGATTATGGAAATAATAATAATAAAATAGGGAGTCATGAAGTGTGGGACCGGCTATGGCCAAGGCATGGCCGGCCGGCCAAGGAGCCCAGTCCCAAGGCACTTTCCCTAATTTTATAAAAATATTTCATTATTTTAGGGAAATATCATAAAACCAAGGAGTTTGTTGAAACCAAGGAATTTGTTGAAATCAAGGAGTTTCCGTGAGATGAGGGAAACATAAATAATAATAATAATAAAATAAGGGGCATGTGGAACCGGCTAGGGCATGACCGGCCGGCTAGGGTCCGGTCCCACGAGTTTTCCTAATTTTATATTATTTTTCATGACTTGAGGGAAATTTCATGAATTTAAATAGTATTATGAAACGAAGGATATTTGCTCAAATGAAGAGACTTTCATGAGATCAAGGAAAATAATAAAAATATGATAAAATATAAAATTGGGCGTGGGACTGGCACGGCACGACCGGCTGGCCGGTGGGCCCAGTCCCCTGGCGCCTCAATTAATATTTTATTATTTTCTTCCTATTTTGTATAGGTTTATCGTACCTTCTTGTTTTGGAATGCTCGTTCGTGCATTAAGGTGCTCGTTTGTGCATTATTGCTGAGTACACTTGCACCATTTTGGTCGAGGCTTACTCGATAGCGTCTCAGATGCTCTTACGTTGAACATTTATCACTAACTCGTGGAATTCTGTTGGGAAGAACCACCAATTGAAGTGACGAAATATAATGAAGAATCGTAGAATATTGCTGAATATTCAGTTAGCGATTAGAGATAATTAATTGATGGCTCTATACTAGCAGGCATGCTGTCTAGGAGCATTAATTATCTGAGAATTGAGAAACATGAGCTTGTTGAAACGTCATATTTCCTTTATATAGTCAGGGAAAACCTTGTTGCACCCTGAAGACGTTATTGCTCTATACTAGCAGGCAAGCTGTTTAGGAGCCATCCAATCCTTCGATTCTATATATAAGTAATTACTGAATTTGCTCAGTATTTATGAGATGTGTCGTTGCCTCAGCTAAGAGACTACACATCTACATATACTATGAGATACAGTATTCTCAGTCAGAGATTTTATGGCATGAGCTTTCATGCTTCAATGAGAGACATGGGCCTCAATACTCATCTGATTGCTGGATCAGGAGCATGTATAATTATGGTTTTACGAGGAGGTGTCGAAGAAGCTTTATCCTTCATTCATGTCATGATCAGCGTGACTGGGTGACTGTTTCCGAGGAGGTGGTTTCAAACTGGGAGTTCCACTGAGATGTGTTTATGAAGTTTGAATTCAATGCTTCCTGGTTCTATGAAGGGTTTTCTAAAATCCAGAAGCTACAAGATGAAACAAACGAAGTTCCCTCTGTGGACTTCATTGCTCGACAAGAGGAGGAGATCGAGAGGCTATCCTTGGAATTGAAGCAGAAGCTGGATGTTCTCCGCAAAAATGAAAGGCGCTCTTTCCAAAACAGAATGAGTTGTTGCTGAAAGGCTTCCCTTGAATACTTGCGCATCTTCTTTTATATTTCCCTTTGAGGTATCTTGAGTGATGTAAGGAATTCCTTTCACAGTTCGATTTTCTGGTTTTTGAATGGTTTATTTTTGAGATGATTTTATGAATGACTTTCTGAAAAGAATTATGTTTGAATCGGCTGAAAGCCGACATTATGGTTTTGAATTCGATCATTCTGAGTATCTCATAAAAATTGCAAATGTTGCATAAAAAGGGAAACATATAAAAGGAAAATAATGTGAGGTCTAAAAACAACTGCATCATTGACTTCCTTTCTCGATGTGGGACGCATGCGTCAAGTCCCCAGCAGGCTTTTAAAATGTAAAATTGTTTAACGAAACTTACTCGTTCACAAGGTATCGGTTGAACGAGACTTGAATTCTCCAAGGGTGATCGCTTCGAATCCAAGTTGTTATGGCACGCCTCGAGAAACCCGTAGTTGGTTCGATCACTTCGATGAAACCACGCACGTTAATCTTCGGAGAAAGGGGGTAACCATCTGGTCGATCACTCCATGTGGCAGAGTGGCGGACGATGGTCATTGAGGCGCTTCATTGATTGCCTAACTTTTAATCCAAGCCGTCCGACCAAGATGGCAAAGTTGGACGGACGAGATGACTTACGACACATATTTGCTGTCGTTTAAGAATTTTAGGTTTTTTTAGAGGTGCGCGAATATCCCCGCTTTGGCATGATCGAATCCAAGCATGGGCACTAATTTTGGAGGGACCGACCAGGCATGCGTGGAGACGGCCCGCCGTCATGCATGTCTACACCTCTCGGACCCACAAAAATTTGATCTAGGCCACTCAATTTGACCGTCAAAGATGAGTGGTCGTGATCGATTTGTGACAGAAATACGTTGCCGCAAAGGTTTAAAAGCCGTGCGGCATGCCAACTTTGGGCGTGCGATTCGAGGCGCCGGGCCCTAGTTTGCACAGGCCGGCTGATCACACGCAAAGGTGGGCCCACAATGATCACGTTGACATCCTTGGGACCTCTTGAGTCTATGTATACACCCTCCATTTAGGCTGGCGAAGATGGATGGTCATGATCGAACTACGACAAATGTGCCTTGCCGCGAACCCTAATTAGGGTTTTGAATCAGTCACGCACACGTGACTTTGGCCAAGCGGTTTGGCATGCCGTGATCCTCCTTTAGAGAGATCGATCACGTGGGGCCCATGTTGGGCTTACGGTGTACGCATGTGCACCTTCCTGATGGTCCTAAATGCGATCTAAGCCATCCAAATAGGCTGGCTAAGCTGGATGGTTGTGATCGATTTAAGACACTAGTGGAATTTCGCGACCCTTAGAAACATCACGCCTGTCATGGTTTGAGCAATCGTTTCATTGCTTCATGGCCTTGCCGTGAGAAAATCGATTGGGTGGAGGAAAAGTGGGCCCGCCAACGTGTGCGTTAGCGCTTCCCTGATCATTCATGGGACGATCTAATCCGTCCAACCAGGATGGCAAAGTTAGACGGTTGCGATAGTTTTAAGACTGCCCTGAATAGTCTATGCTCGTCGAGCTTCGCAGCGCAAACACCCATATTTGGGTCAGCGTTTGAAGCGATTATGGACGAGCTATATATAGCTCGATCGACTAGGGCACTAGTGGGCCCTCTGGTAGCCACTAAAATGATTGCCTAGTTCCGATAGGAATAGGCCATGCTTATTAAATCGCGCAGCTAAACTTTGTGGTCGTGATTGTTTCTGAGACTGACATTAACAGCCTAGATTTTCTTTAAGAATAAATGTGTGTTCAGTCACGCTAACTTTAATTAAAAGTGTGTGAACATATTGATCTCTTTGTCAGGGAGGTGTAGCATATATGAGTATTTCTGTGCAAATCCCAATACTAGCACTTCGGGAGATTCATGCTACTCTATTGAGAGTGAGCATTGATCGTCATGTCATGTCAGTACTGAGAGTTCGGCTGAGAACATAGCATGGAAAAATACCAGGCGCACAATGCATTAAATGGATAATTCTACTAGGAAAATTCATAGAATATTCGGGATTGTTGCACCATTCTGAATGAATTCCATACATATTGAAATTTCTTAATGAGTGAAGAGGTTTTTTGCACTCATCACTTCTTAAATGGATTTATACCTTTGCAGGGTGTCAGCGCATTAAATACAGAGTTTTACAATTTTAGCCCTATTCGAAAAACCACCATCAACAAATGACTATAAGGTTATCATACGATTAACCTCATAGTCAGGGGACTAATGTTGATACATGAAAAATAATTTCCCTTAACTAGGTTGGAGTGCCCCAAAGAGGGGAAAGGACACACAAAACATGGGGACTAAACAATGTACTGTACGGGAGTACTTTTGATTCGAGATATCAATATGTACAACCCTGGATTAAACCAAGAAATGGTCATTCCTGGGTTGCTTCGGTCACAAAGTGAAGGAGAAGGGTTGGTCTTAGGGAGGGAAGCGAAGAAAGTGTTGAGACCAGAATAGTTGATTCTGAAGGTGTGGTTATTTACGACTTGTATCAGAAAGTAGAGCTTGCTAGCTGAATGAAAAGCTATCAGGTGATTTCTGGTTGTTGTGTTGCTCTCCTGACCAAAACTTGTTGTTTGGTGGAAATATGTGAAACCTATTTATACAAGTCGTAGTAAAACGTACCCTGGTCTCGTAGGAAGTGGAAACGATTGAGTAGTGGAAGAGTGGAGTAACGTGTAACGTCAGAATTTATGCTTTCATGATGAAGAAAACGTTTACACCATTACTTCTTGCCATTACTAACCCCCCTTCTTCATGACACTTTCTTGTAACGGGCGTATTGCACGCCGCACGTTGTAAACCGCCAGACCAATACCCTGATGAGTATCCCCAGTTTGTGACATGTTTGATATCTCGAGTGTTTTCATGGAAAACATGTAGCACTTTGCTACGCGTGGCAAGTTAAAATCAATAGGCTTGCCGCAGGAAAATAGCATGCGATGCTATTAGGCTTGTCTTGTCTAGTCGCCTGAAACTTGCCATAAGCCTTCCGGCTCGGTGGAGAACTTTGATGGATGAGATTGCATCTCATGATGAAGGGTAGCCGTTTACTCAAGCACGAACTGCGAGTTCTAATCAAATGCAAGGAATAACTTGGATGGTACCAAAGACCAACATCCAAGGATCAATCAATGACAATCAACAACCAAAGGTTGGATTACTCTAATTGATGATCTAATGCACAACCTGTATTGTTTCAATTATAAAGATAAAACAATATAATGCAGAAATTGAAATAACACAGACACCGGAAATTCTGTTAATGAGGAAACCGCAAATGCAGAAAAACCCCGGGACCTAGTCCAGATTGAACACACACTGTATTAATCCCTTACAGACACTATCCTACTCCAAGCTAACTTCGGACTGGACTGTAGTTGAACCCCAATCAGTCTCCCACTGATCCAAGGTACAGTTGTACTCCCTACGCCTCTGATCCCAGGAGGATACTGCGCACTTGATTCCCTTAACTGATCTCACCCACAACTAAGATTTGCTACGACCCAAAATCGCAGGCTTTGAGAATAAACAAATCTGTCTCACACAGACAAGTCTATCAAAGGATCAATTTGTCTCCCACATATAAACCCTAAAGGTTTTGTTCCGTATTTTGATAATAATCAAGGTGAACAGAAATCAATTGATAATCCAGTCTTATATTCCCGAAGAACAACCTAGAGTTATCAATCACCTCACAACAATCTTAATCGTATGGTAGCGAAACAAGATGTTGCGGAATCACAAACAATGAGATGAAGATGTTTGTTATTAATTTTTATATCATGCCTATCGGAGATATCAATCTCAAGCCAATCAATCTGGTTGTACTCGTACGATAGAAGATGCAAGATCGGATCACACAACTACGATAAAAATAGTATCGGTCCGGCTTCACAATCCCAATGAAGTCTTTAAGTCGTTAACCTGGTTTTAGAAGAATAAAACCAAAGGTTAAAGGAGAAATGACTCTAGCATGCAAACTAGTATCACACATAAGGTGTGGGGATTAGTTTTGCACAATACTAGATGTCTCCTTTATATAGTCTTTCAAATCAGGATTTGCAATTAAGTTACCTTGGTAACAAAGCAATCAATATCCACCGTTAGATGAAAACCTGATTTAGATTTAAGCTAATATTTCACAACCGTTAGATCAAAAACTTAGCTTGTTACACACACTTGACAATGCATGTTTCTAGGTTTGTTAACCGTACCCAAACGTATGCACTTGTTGGTTCAACAATAGTTAACCAGAAGGTTAGCCATATGAGCATTTCATATCAACCATGTTCTTCTTCACCATAACTAGTTCAAATGACTTCAAATGAACTAGTTAGAAAGTTGTTCAATTGCAAGAAAATCTTATGTACTACATAAGACACAATTGAAGCAAATATGATTTAATTCACTTGAATCGGTTCATGGACTTTTATAGCCACGGTTTGCAAACTGCGTTCCTTAGTCTTATTAAGTTTAAGTTCAGAAATCATCTTCAGATATATAACCTTCTCAAGTTCGCAGACTAGGTTCACGGACTTAAGTTACCTGGCAGAGTTTACAAACTCCAGCATAAATTCTCGGGTATGAGAACTTTGCCGGTTCGTGGACTGAGCTTCACGCAAGTAGTTTGTCAACTCCAGCAGAAATTCTCGGGTTTGAGAACTTCGGCAGTTCGCGGAGTTGTCTCACGCCATTCTTATGGTTCTCTTGATCAACAAAGTTCGCAAACTTTGGTTCAAGGAATAAGACTTATACATAAATGTGTTTCCACAACAATGCTTATGTCCACCATTGGTTATGTAATCTAAACTCACATTTCAATCATTGAAACATTCTTAGAGGATGTTATATAGTTGTTACACTATTTCTCGTCAAAGCAATTTTCAAGATGATTAAAACATATCATGACTTTCGTCACTAGGTAAAGATAAACTTGATCGAAGCGAATATCTTACTAACATATATTTCGAGGTATACTCGGCTCGAAATACCAAATGTGTATAATCCAAGTCTATATATATAGCATACGACTCCTTATCTCAAAGATTAGGATATAGAGTAGATATACTTTTGAGTGATAGATAAGTTCAAGTCTTAACATACCTTTTTGTCGAGAAGTTCCACCGGTTCCTTGAGTAGTTCTTCTACTTGTATGATTATCTCCATGAAGTCCTTGAGCTCAACTACAATTTCTATCATAGTCCGATACTTAGCTATAATAGACTAGAAATCAAGACTTATAGTTTTGATCACTAACATTGACAAACATGCTTGAGATAAAAATGCATGCGAGTTCGATCGAGCAATGCTCTAACACGATCCTTGACAGGGAGGAGTGTGGCGGCTATAGCACGAATTTTGGCAGGGAGGAGTGGCGGCCGCGGAACGATCCTTGGCAGGAGAGAGGTGTTGAAGCGGCTTCGGCTCTTGGAGAGGATGTTGAAGCTTATGGAGCAAAAAGCTGAAGCTTCAGCTTCGGATCCTGAAGCAGCTTATGGAGAGAACGATGATGCTTCGACTTTGGATCCTGGATCAGCTTATGGAGAGAACGCTGAAGCGGAGCGGCTGCTGGAGCGAACGTTGAAGCGGAGCGACTTCTGGAGAGAACGTTTAAGCGGATCTTGAAGAGAAACGTCGAAGTGGCTCCTGGATAAAACCCCCCTTTGAAAATCTTAAATTTAATTATACTCCGTAGCACTGGGATCTACAAGATAGGAGATTCGTTAAAGAATGATAATAACAAATCCCTACAATAGTGAAGATCAACTTTGAATGTTCTCTAAAAAGCCTTGAAAACTCTAAAAAAAACCTGAAAACTCTAAAAAGCCCTAAAATATCAAAAGAGTTCCGAAAAATCTAAAGAGCTCTCAAAAACTCTAAAAAGCTCTGAAAAAGCTTTAAGTTAATTATACTTCGTAGCGCTAGTATCTATTAGCCAGGGGATTCGTTAAAGCCAATTGAAAGTAACTTGATTCTTCATAAAGGGCGCTACTAACCCTTGACTTCGAAAAACGAATTGATACGATATGGCAAATGGGAAGACGGCACAAATAGTGCTGGTCGGCAAGTCGTGTTTTTCTCCTCATGGGAAAGAATATGCTTCTTCCGTTTGATTTTCCCCTGCAACTCTCAGAGCCTTGACGGTTACAATGTTGAAGTCGGAGGCCGCGTCAATCAGCGTGTTGTCAAACTCGACATCTTTCAAGTGAACAGTGGTTAGGATTCACCAGTTCCATCTATCAATCGTGCTTTCCAGGAGAGGTTGGGGTTTGGGAACGGCTTCCCTGGATGGAAACAGCTGATTTCCTGATGCACTGCGGTTGATGGATGCAAATATGTCTTGACGTTGCGCCTTGGAGAAATACAGAATCTCACATAAATGTTTCATCATAGACTGCACGATTTTGTGGGCGAAGTCCCAAGAAATCATGTAGCTCCTGACGGGAAGAGGGTCTCTGTGAACTCAGGAGGGTTGCTGATTTTCTTTGCCTCGATTTTGGAGAAGTCATTCCTGATCTTCAAGTGTGATGAAATTGGATTGCTGATTCCCTTCTACTAGACGTTCAAGACCAACGCGAGCCTCTTCATCTACAAACGCGTGTCCTGCTGAAGTGCCTGCGCCGGATGTTAAAATTATTCCTTGTCAGCTCCATCTGGGGTTGACGTGACTCTTGTGGTAGCCGCTCCGTTAGTGTCTTGAGGAAAATAGGTATTTCTTTTTGAGTTGTATCCATATATGTATGAGACTTACGAGAATCTTTTGTCTTTCCATCAAATCAACAATGGTAAGAGGAGACCGGCTTCCTCTGGTTCCTCCAGTCTCTCATCCTGATGGTGGAGTAGCAGCGGCTCTGGTGATGGTTGGAGGTGTCACACTTGAAGAAACGTTGGGGGTGGCGGCAGCAGCTCTGGTTCTGGTGATAAGAGGTGTAACGCATGAAGGAACATTTTCCGCGCCGCTGGTGTTGACAGGTGGCGTATTAATGCCACTGGAAGGACCATTAATACCGAGTATGATTTCAGCGCTAGTGTTTTCAGGGTTTGTTGTCGATCCGGACCCGAGTTCTACCATCTTGAGACCAGGATTGAAAAAATGAAATTGGAAATTGGAAATTGATATTGTAACCGAGAGATTAATCTCTCACTGTGGTCGCCAATTGTTTGAGGGTGAAAACGGTTTCTGCTGGTTTTTGGTAAATTCGTATGTGTGGATGAAAAACGAGTCTAGACCCTAAACAATGTACTGCACGGGAGTACTTTTTATTCGAGAGATCAATATGTACAACCCTGGCATAAACCAAGAAATGGATGTTCCAGGGTTGCTTCGGTCACAAAGTTAAGGAGAAGAGTTGGTCTTAGGGAGGGAAGCGAAGAAAGTGTTGAGACCAGAATAGTTGATTCTGAAGGTGTGGTTTTCTACGACTTGTATCAGAAAGTATAACTGGCTAGCTGAATGAAAATCTATTAGGTGATTTCTGGATGTTGTGTTGCTCTCCTGACCAAAACTTGTTGTTTTGTGGAAATATGTGAAACCTATTTGTACAAGTCGTAGTAAAACATACCTTGGTCTCGTAGGAAGTGGAAACGATTGAGTAGTGGAAGAGTGGAGTAACGTGTAACGTCAGAATTTATGCTTCCATGGTGAAGGAAACGTTTACACTATTACTTCTTTCCATTACTAACCCCCCTTCTCCATGACACTTTCTTGTAACGGGCGTATTGCACGCCGCACGCTGTAAACCGCCAGACCAATACCCTGATGAGTATCCCCCAGTTTGTGACATGTTTGATGTCTCGAGTGTTTTCATGGAAAACATGTAGCACTTTGCTACGCGTGGCAAGTTAAAATCAAGAGGCTTGCCGCAGGAAAATAGCATGCGATGCTATTAGGCTTGTCTTGGCTGGTCGCCTGAAACCTGCCACAAGCCTGCCGGCTCGGTGGCGAACTTTGATGGTTGAGATTGCATCTCATGATGAAGGGTAGCCTTTGATTATGGATACCTTCTTTTGGCGCCTGGTAATGGCACAATGGCACCTTTGGTGCATGCCAGCGGCATTGCAGCATGGCTGGCATGGCTCGTGCATGTCAGTGGCACTGTGGTGCAAGTGGCGCCTGGCGTAGACATGGCCACTAGATTTAGGCGGCGGTTCTCCTAAAAGTTGCCACAAGTCTGGAAATTTGGTGGCAAACTTGGATGGCTGAGATCGCATCTCATGAGGAAAGGTAGTCGTTGATTATGGCTACCTTCTGTTGGAGCCTGGTAATGGCGAAATGGCACCTTTGGTGCATGCCTGGCATGGCTCGTCCATGTCAGTGGAACAGTGGTGCAAGTGGCGCCTGGCGTAGCCATATCCACTAGATTTAGGCAGCGGGTCGCCTAAAAGTTGCCGCAAGTCTGTCGGTTCGGTGGCAAACTTGGATGGCTGAGATTGTAATCCAGGGGAGAGAGTGGTCGTTGATTATGGAAACATTCTGTTGGCACTTGTTAGTGGCATAATGGCATAGCCGCGGCATGCGCCTATGGCATGGTGGCATAGCCGCGTCTGTGGCATGGCAAAATCTAGGATTTGGCTCCGTGGCCAAAGTTAGGGCTAGGAGGCATGGCCAAGGCTAAGATTTGGCGTCGTGGACAAAGTTAGGGCTTGGCGGCATGGCCAAGGCTAGGATTTGGCGTCGTGGCCAAAGTTAGGGCTTGTCGGCATGGCCAAGGCTAAAGTGGCTTGTGGCATATTGTGGACTATGACCAAAAATTAGGGTTTCGGCTAACGCTACTGAAGCAAAAGTTTTGTTTCGATCATGAAATCCTAATTAGCGTCCGTTATGGCATTGGCCACGAACATAAAGTGCATTAGCACGTAGTGGCGTCATCTGTGGCACATTGGCATGTTACTGCGGTAGAGTGGCATGTTGGCGTGCCGATTAATATGTTGTTGTGGCAGGGCGCGTTTGGCTTTCCAGTTAGTATGGTGGCGCGGCGAGGTACGTTTGGCCTTTAATGTATGGTGGCGAGTTTAGATCGACTTGATTGGTCAAGAAAAGGGGCCGACCAAACATAAGGCGCCGCCACACCTCTAGTGCTCTTGGCACATTTTAAAGTGACCTGATTGGTCGGTAGAAAGGAGAGTGGCCGGCCAAGCATGGGCGTGGCTATACTTCCAGTGTGAGCGTGACGGCTTTAAAGCAACCTGATTGGTCGAGGGAGATGGGGCCGGTTTAGGATAGGGCGTGGCCAATGGCGCTGATTGGCCTAAGGCATGGCCACGCCTCCCTTTGCTGCTGCTCCTATCTTGCGGCTCTTTGTTTTCTGATTCTGGGCAAGATTTTGGATCTGCTAATCCATGGCGGATTAATTACCTAGTCTGCCTAGGCTTGATTTCGACAAGTAAGGTCTGATATACCGCGCAAGTCACAAAACCCTAAATTTTGCAAATTAGTCGGGATAATTGATTGAATTCTATGTGTTGACAGAGAGTTCTTTTAAGTTCATTGTCAGTGAGCAGCATGCTTTCTGATTGAATACCTTATGCAAAGACCTTATCCTTGATACTTGGAAATTCGTGCTACTCTGCTGCGAGTAAACACAAATTGTCATGCCATATCAACATTAAGGGTTCAGCCGTGGAACATAGCACAAGAAGCATTCAAAGAAACTTATATTAATTGAATATAAGCAAGATGCCAAAATTTACAGAATGCCTGGGATGGTTGCTACATGCACCATTCTGGGTAGATTTCATAAGAAAATATTGAGTTTCTCAATAAATGTGTCAGTGAAGAGGTTGACACTCATGGCTCTGCTTCCTTACAGAGTGAGGTCACATCAGATGCAAGGTTTTACGATTTTAACCCTAAGCTAAAAACTACCATCAACAATTCTAAAGATGCTTTTTGCAGTATTTAATCTTTTTGATTTCATATATTGTAATTGCTTATGAGATATATATGTGTTTACGTTCGTGAACTGTGCTTATCTCATATATGCTCAAAAGTTAAGTCTATTGTGTCTTTATGCAAATATTGATGAAAAATAGAATGAACTTTTGAAAATATTCCGCAGTATTAATCTTTCCTGATCCAATTTTACGTGAAAGTACTGTATGGATCCGTAAGTTTTCTTATGTTGAGCGTTTCTGATTAAATTAATCAATAAGGTCTTCTTGTAAGTTTACTAGATACAAATCCATGTGATTTGTTAATGTCCAAACAGATCCTTCTTTTCTTATAAAAGTAAGGTCGCTCTTGTTGTTCTCTTGGGAATGACATCAAATGGGGGAGAGTTCTTAAATGAACTTGAGCTTAATTGTCATATCTTTGTGGGGGAGTGCGGTTGTGGAATATTTTAGGAGTTATCTTGTATCTTTATAAACTCCTTGATGAATA
This sequence comes from Papaver somniferum, assembly GCF_003573695.1. NCBI lineage: Eukaryota > Viridiplantae > Streptophyta > Magnoliopsida > Ranunculales > Papaveraceae > Papaver > Papaver somniferum. The sequence goes on along the minus strand of NC_039359.1, from coordinate 165,311,704 downwards.
CACTGAGTTTCGACTATGTGAAATCATCGAAACAAAATTCATATGTTCTCTTTTAGTCCTGAAGTATGTATTTGAAAATTTCATTATGATCCCATAGTTTTCGTACCTTCGCCAATTTATATTGACAAAAAGGGAGAGAATTATTTGGTAGTTCACACTACATACAAATGGTTTACGGATCATTATGTAAGATGGAGCGGTTTTCATTGTAATATGAAGTACTGACTAAGGGGGAGTGATACATATCAACAAAGTATTATTTCAAAGTTGTGATACAAGTGAACTTTGATTATCTATAATAATACTATGACACTGTATAACAATGATTGAGAACATATGTTTTCTTAATGTTATGGTTACGGATCTTAAACAACGATGATACCGAGTTGAACACGTTCAGAATCGGTGAAGTACTTGGAGTAGCAAAGAATTCAAGGAACATTGAAGAGCCAAGGAAATCAAGAATGATGGATGAGAATTTACAAAGTTTATTTATTTTGTAATCCATGTGTGTTGATAGTTTTGTCACTAAAATTGACAAAGGGGGAGATTGTTAGAGCACTGCTCGATCGAACTCGCAAGCGTTGCTATCTCAAGATTGTTTTTCAAGTTTAATTGATAAAAACTATATACTTTATTTCTAGTCTACTTATAGATATTGTTAGAGCACTGCTCGGTCGAACTCGCAAGCGTTGCTATCTCAAGCTTGTTTGTCGATGTTAGTGATCAAAACTATAAGTCTTGATTTCTAGTCTACTATAGCTAAGTCTCGGACTAGGATAGATTGTGTAGTTGAGCATTAGACTTCACGATGTTCATCATTTGAACACGAAGAACTACTAAGGAGTTCTTGTGGAACTTCACCAACAAAAGGTATATGGAGACGGAAACTCATTTATCCCTTGGAAAGTCTATTTCTACTCTATCTCCTATATTGAGACAAAAGTCGTATTAATATATAGTATTCTATTATACATATTTGAGATTTCGAGATGAGTTTAACTCGCTTAAATATTTCTAGAAATATGTGTTGGTAAGCTTTCGTTTCAACCAAGTTCATCTTATATTCTTGACGAAAGTCAAAAGATGATCACGTGAAAATCGCCTAGTAACATCTTACATGGTTTATGTGATACAATAATTTAGTGTATACTTGGAATGTTTCGTAATGATTATTTCAATAAGTTGAAAATTGCTTTGATGCTAATAGTTCGTGAAAACAGCTACTGTCATCCTCTAGGAATGTTTCAATGATTGAAATAGAGTTTAGAACAATTGTATATAAGCATAGTATGCGCACTTTCATATATGTGATCCATGTCCGGGAACCATAGTATGCATACCCATATGCGTACCTGTTGGTTTGTGAAACTCCGGGTACCTAAATACACATACTGGTACGCGTACTAGCGTAAGGTTCGGGTCTGGAATTTTCTGCTGTGTTTGGAGGTATGCGTACCCGTTTGTATATTGGCGAACCCAAACTCAGTCCGGCTACGTGAGTATGCGTACCCGTTTGCATACTTAAATGGTTATTGTTCTATAATCGTCTTGTTCATGGACTAATATATTTATATAATAAGGAATGCAATCTTTGCAAACCGTGGATATAATGTTCATGAATTGATTCGAGTGAATCAAACCGATTTTGCTTCAATTGTGTTCTTGTAATAGAAATTGAACAACTCTATAACTATTTTCATTTGAGTCATTTGAACTAGTTGTGGTTAAGATGAATAAGGCTGATATGAAAGTGTTCATATAACTAACTTTGGTTAACTACTGTTGAGCCAACCTAGTGTACACATTTAGTTACGGTAACTTAAACTTAAATGAAGGTACATTTCATTTTTGTATAACAAGCTAAGTTCGATCTAACGTTTGAAAGATATTAGTTTGAGTCTAATCAGGTTTTATCTAACGGTGAACATTGAATGCTTTGTTACCAAGGTAACTTAGATTGCAAACCCTGATTTGAAAACTATATAAGGGAGAACTCTAGCAACTGGGAAACCTAATCCCCACACCTTCTGTCTGATACTAGTTGCGACTAGAGTCGATTCTCCTTTAACCTTAGGTTTTTCACGAAACCCTGTAGGTTAACGACTTGAAGACTTCATTGGGATTGTGAATCTAGACCCAACTATTTTCTCTGTAGTTGCGTGTTCTGATCTTACCATGTTCTATCGTGATTGGGTATTATTTCTCTAAGATTTTCTCGAGAGTGATCTCTGATATGCAAGATAAAAAGTAGTCACAAACATCTTCGTCTCATCGTTTGTGATTCCACAATATCTTGTTTCACTTCCATACGATTAAGATTATTATGAGGTGATTGATAATACTTGGCTGTTCTTCGGGAATATAAGTTCGGTTTATCAATTGGTTCCTGTGCACCTTGATTTATCAAAGACGGAACAAAACTCATAGGTATTTTTGTGGGAGACAGATTTATCTATTCCAATATACTTTTCTATGTGAGACATATTTGTTTATCAAGTCTTCGAATTTGGGTCGTAGCAACTCTTAGTTGTGGGTGAGATCAGCTAAAGGAATCAAGTGCATAGAATCCTGCTGGGGTTTAGCGACGTAAGGAGCACAACTGTACCTTGATCAGTGTGAGATTGATTAGGGCTCAACTACATTCCAGTCCAAAGTTCATTGGTAGTAGGCTAGTGTATGTAGCGGCTTAATATGGTACGGTGTTCAAAGCTGGACTAGGTCCCGGGGTTTTTATGCATTTACGGTTTCCTCGTTAACAAAATTTCTGGTGTCTGTGTTATTTCTTTTCCGCATTATATTTTGTTATACAATAGAAATATCACGGGTTCTGTGTTAAGTTCAATCAGTTATTGAATCCATCCTTTGGGTTGTTGATTGAATTAATTGACACTTGGATATTGGTTTGTGATACCATCCAAGTTATCTCTCTTATTCAATCAGGCTCGCAAATTCCTATTTGTTGATTGCGGATTGAATTGAGAAATAGAGATATAAACTCTTTGATATACTTTCTTATAGATTGAGTCTGACTATCTAGTTGGTTCTCTTGAAAGTATATTGGAGTTTTTCTATTTAGATTGGCGAATGAAATATTGGGTGTGGTTGTTAGACCCTCGCCTTTTCAATTGGTATCAGAGCAGGAAAACACGTTTAAGACCTCATAAGTCTGTCTTTGTAGCAATCTGAATATGGACAGAAGTGCTATCTGTATAAACGTACCACCAGTCTTCGATGTCTCAAATTACTTATGGTGGAAAATTGCTATGCGTGCCTTTCTTCAAGTGCGTCATTTTCAATCATGGTTTTATGTTGTTAATGGTTATGATCCTCCGGAAGTTACTGAAGACGATGTAACATTTCCAAAGGATATTAGTAAATATGATGCTGCCGAAATTCTTGCTGCTAAGCAAAATTCTGACGGTTAAATGCTATCATCCATGCCATTACCCTAGAGCTCCAGCATCATGTGACTACTTGCACAAAGTCTAAGGATGCTTGGATATCTTAGAAACTGTATTTGAAGGGAATACCTGTGAAAAGGAAGCTAGGCTTCAAAACCCAAATTCTGATTGGGAAAACCTTCGTATGGAAAATGAAGATTCATTTGATGAATTTAATCACAAAGTGTCCGAAATTGTTAATGCATCTTTTGCAGTGGGTAAGACTATTCCTGAAAAGGACATTGTAATGAAAATTCTCAGATCGTTACTATCTAGATACGATTCTAAGAAGCATGCCATCGTTGAGGGAAATAACCTTGATACTCTTTCCAGAAATACTCTTGTTGGAAAGCTAAAGATTTTCGATCTAGAAGTAAGTCAAAGAGAAAGACGTCACTTGCCAGTCAACTCCGTTGCTACATCTGATAAAAAGTCTCGACGTCCTAAATTGATTGATACAAGAGATGAGAACTGCTTTAATTCAACTCTTTCACTGTTCGTACAACAATTAAAGAAAACTCTTAGACAGAGTAAAAGAAAGACTCAAAAGGAAGCGCATTCAATCAATAAAAGGGATAGGAAAGTTCAGAAAAAACTATGATAATGAAACTTGTTCCAAGTGCTATAAAAGTGTCCATGATACTTCCAAAAATTCTGATGAGGAGTTTAGCGAGTTAACTAAATCATGGATGGCTACTCTTGACTACTGTCCTGAGGAAAATGTATGTGAAAGTTCTTTTAACTTCTTTGTTGATAATCACGCTTGTCCTCCTAATAGTCCTGATTATTCCACGATATACAATCTTACTTCTCCAGAAGATTTTCAACTAGAAAAGGAAGCCCTGATCAAAAGGATTGAAAATATGGAATGTCAACTGCTTAATTTAATACAAGAAATTGTTATCTCTCGCAATTGTGATCCTTATAAGAAACATCGAACTTCTTCGATCAACTCTTTTAAGCATTATCAGCAAGTTACTCCTGAATCTATATCATTTTCAAATCAACTTAACGAAAAGAATGATATAGAAAAATACAAGGACATACCAAAGAGTTTGGATGTCTTGTGTGAAAATCAGGATCATCTAGATACAGTACACACAAGGGATCAAGAAATTTTCTCCTATGTTAAACCTAGTTTTCAGAAGAAGAAAAGGAAATCTCTTCTCCTTTTTCAAAAGGGATTTCCAAAGCCATCCATAGTTTGCGAAAATCAATAAACAAGGTATTCGAAACTGGTGCTGAAAAGAAAGAGTGAAGCACGTAACTCTTCTTCCATGAAAAAAAACAGAAAAAAGAAATAATAAATACTTCATCCCCTCGTAAGAAACAACCCAGTCCTGTTTTGGATTGGAGAAATTACAATCTGTCATAAGGTTTAAAGATGGTTCTCGTATTTTTCTCTCTTGGGCAAGAACCATAATCTTCAAAGAGGGTTGTGATAAAACTTTTCTGTTGTTCTTCTAGGTTGTCTCTTGTTACTCTTTTTGATTATTGAGCCTAGAACCGTTTTTGTACATGAACGGTTTTTCCTGCGTTTGGGATAACCAAAATTCTGTTAGGGTTTTGGCCAAAGGTCTTTTTGGAATTTTATCCCGTATCTTCCTCCTTTTTAAGATGAATATTTCTCCTAAGTGAGAGCATTTCATTTCTCTCTTCCATCATGTCCTCATAAAGTCTTTCTAAAAAAAAAATGATGTTTGGACTGTTTTGTTTCCCTCTAACAAGGTTCGTTTCGATTCTTCTGATAATGAGATGTGCTTTGACAAACGTGATTCCTCCCATGATGGGAATCCTTCTGTCTCTCATTTTGATAAGCTCTCTTTAGTCGTGAATCTCGTCTTGGAACAAGTGCGTGTCCTGAAGAGTGAACTTGAATCTTCTTCCAAAAGACTTAAGAAAAAGATGGATAACCTTGAATCCAGGATTGATCTGATCGAAGATGAGCTTGATGAATATAGGGAATATGAGAAGAGTATTCAAAGTAAGTGAAATATTTCAGAGGAAGTTGTTTTAATTTTGTCTAGGAAACTTCTTATGAGAATTTATTCTTGTGTTTTAAGAAGGATAACTAGGGTTTGGAATAGCAATTATTGTGAGTACACATAGCTATTGCCAATGATTTTCATCTTTAAATGTTTTTAGATTTATTTATTTAAATTCTAAGTTATTTGGAAGATGATTTTTGCAGTATTAATCTCTATGGTTTCATATATAGCAAATTGTTATGGGATATGTTGTTTACGTCCGTGAACCTTGACTGTCCCATATTTGTTCAAAAGTTAACTCTATTATATGTCGGTATGAAAATATTGATAAAAGATAGAATGAACTTTTAACAACAAAAGTTAAGCTTATTATGTCATATGCAAATATTGATGGAAGATAGGATGAACTTTTGTTTACAAAGATTAAGTCTATTATATGTCATTGTGCAAATAGTGATGAAAATTGGTCTTTCCCTGATCCACATCTTGTATATGTACTGTGTTGCTCCGTAACTCTTCTTGTGTTGAGCATGGCCAATTGAATTGATCATTTTCCTTGTGGTTAATTCAATTGAGATTTTTGGATACCAATTCATGTTTCATGAGATTTTTTAATGTCCAAAGAAATCCTTCTTTCTTGTAACTTGTTGTTCTTTCGGGAATAACATTTTATAGGAGAGAGTTCTTTTTTGAACTTTTGCTTAATTGCTAAATCTTTGTGGGGAGTGTGGCTATGAAATATTGTAGGAGTTTTTCTTGTATCTTTATAAACTCATTGATGAATGCATTTAGCTTCGGCTGTATGATTGCATCTAAATAAGTTGATATTTTGTTCTCTTTTGGTTATAAAGTATCTCTATGGACATTTCATTAGGATCACACTAGTTTTCGTACCTTCGCCAATTTATATTGACAAAAAGAGGGAGAATTAATGTGTAGTTCATACTACAAATACATATGGTTTACGTATTATTATGTAAGGGGGAGTGGTTTTCATTAAGATATGAAATATTGACTAAGGGGGAGTGGTACATATCACCATAGTATTGTTGTCAAAGTTGTGGTACAATTGAACTTTGATGCAGTGTGATAATACTATGACATTGTATAACAATGATTGAGAGCAACTGTTTTCTCATTGTTATTGCTACGGATCTTCAACAACTATGATTCTGAGTTGAACACTTTCAGAATCATTGGAGTACTTGGAAGTGACGAAGATTTCGAGTAATGTCGAAGAACCAAGGAAATCAAGCATTTGGATGAGAAGCTACAAAGTTTTATTATTTTTTTGTAATCCATATGTATTGATAGTTTTGTCACTAAAATTGACAAAGGGGGAGATTGTTAGAGCATTTCTCGGTCGAACTAGCAACCTTTGCTATCTCAAGCTTGTTATTCAATGTTAGTGATCAAAACTATAAGTCTTGATTTCTAGTCTATTTATAGTAATATCTAGGATTAGGATAGATTGCGTAGTTGAGCATTAGACTTCACGACGTTCATCATTTGAAGACGAAGAACTATTAAGGAGAACTTGTAGAACTTCATCAACAAAAGGTATGTGGATACTGAAACTCATTTATCACTTGGAAAGTCTATTTCTACTCTATCTCTTATATTGAGACAAAAGTCGTATTACTATATAGTATTCGATTATACACATTTGAGATTTCGAGCTGATTTTAACTCGCTTACATATTTCTTGAAATATGTGTTGGTAAGCTTTCGCTTCAACCAAGTTCATCTTATATTCTTGACGAAGGTCAAAAGATGAACATGTGAAAATCACCGAGTAACATCTTACATGGTTTGTGTGATACAATCATTTGGTGTAGACTTGGAATGTTTCGTAATGATTATTTCAATAACTTGAAAATTGCTTCGATGCTAATAGTTCGTGAAAACAACTATGGTCATCCTCTAAGAATGTTTCAATGATTGAAATAGAGTTTAGGACAATTGGATATAAGCATAGTATGCGTACTTGCATATATGTGATTCATGTCCGGGAACCATAGTATGCATACCGGTACGCCTACTGGCGTAAGGTTTGGGTCCGGAATTTTCTGCTGTCTTTGGAGGTATGCGTACCCGTTCGCATACTGGTGAACCCAAACTCAGTCAGGTTACTTGAGTATGCATACCCGTTTGCATACTTGAGTGGTTATTGTTCTAGAATCGGTTTGTACATGGAATAATACATTTATATAATAAGGAATGCAATCTTTGCAAACCGTGGCTATAATGTTCATGAATTGATTCGAGTGAATCAAACGATTTTGCTTTAATTGTGTTCTTGTATGCTTCTGTGAAAATATAGCAATTGAACAACTCTATAACTAGTTTCATTTGAGTCATTTGAACTAGTTGTGGTTAAGATGAATAAGGTTGATATGAAAGTGTTCATATAGTTAACTTTGGTAACACTGTTGAGCCAACCTAGTGCACAAGTTTAGGTACGGTTACTAAAACCTAAATGAAGGTAAATTTCATTTGTGTATAACAAGCTAAGTTCGATCTAACGGTTGAAAGATATTAGCTTGAGTCTAATCAGGTTTTCATCTAACGATGAATATTGAATGCTTTGTTACTAAGGTAACTTAGATTGCAAACCTTGATTTGAAAACTATATAAGGGAGAACTCTAGCAACTGGGAAACCTAATCCCCACACCTTCTGTGTGATACTATTTGCGACTAGAGTCGATTCTCCTTTAACCTTAGGTTTTTCACGAAACCCTGTAGGTTTACGACTTGAAGACTTCATTGGGATTGTGAAGCCATACACAACTATTTTCTCTGTAGTGTGTGTTCTGATATTCCCTGTTTTATCATGGTTGAGTATTATCTTCTCTACGATTTGCTCGAGAGTGATCTCTGATAGGAAAGATAAAAAGTAGTCACAAAAATCTTCGTCTCATTGTTTGTGATTCCACAATATCTTGTTTCGCTTCCATACGATTAAGATTATTGTGAGGTGATTGATAATAATAGGATGTTCTTTGGGAATATAAGCCCGGTTTATCAATTGGTTCCTGTGCACCTTGGTTTATAAAAAGACGAAACAAAACTCATAGGTATTTTTGTGGGAGACAGATTTATTTATTCCAATAGACGTAAGGTGCGTAACTGTACCTTGATCAGTGTGAGATTGATTAGGGCTCAACTACATTCCAGTTCGAATTTCATTGGTAGTAGGCTAGTGTCTGTAGCGTCTTAATACAGTGTGGTGTTCAAAGCTGGACTAGCTCCCGGGGTTTTTCTGCATTTGCGGTTTCCTCGTTAACAAAATTTCTAGTGTATGTATTATTTCTCTTCCGCATATTTTGTTATATAATAGAAATATCACAGGTAGTGCGTTAAGTTCAATCAGTTCTTAAATCCATCCTTTGGGTTGTTGATTGACACTTGGATATTGGTTTGTGATACCATCCAAGTTATTTCTCTTATTCAATCGGGTTCGCAAATTCCTATTTGTTGATTGCGGATTGAATTGAGAAATAGAGATATAAACTCTTTGATATACTTTTCTATAGATTGAGTTCGACTGTCTAGTTGATTTAATTGAAAATATATTGGAGTTTGTCTCTTCAGATTGTCGAACGAAATATTGAGTGTGGTTGTTAGACCCCCTCTTTATCAACTATGTATCGGATTAGGTTAGAATTTGCAGTTGAGCTTTAGACTTCACGGCGTTCACCAATTAAAGACGAAGATCTACTAAGGAGCTTGGAGGAACTGCATCAACAAAAGGTATGTGGAGACTAAAACTTATTTATCACTCTGAAGTCTATTTTATTCTATCTTCCAACGAGACCAAGTCGTATAACTATATAGACTTTTACATTATACACATTTGATATTTCGAGCCGAGTTTATCTCGCATATCTTTTTCTCGAAATATGTGTTGGAAGCTTTTTGCTTTAGCTGTGTTCATCATATTCTTGACGAGTTTAGTTGGAAACAATTTATTTGTTGGAAACTAAATATAATGTCAAAATATGATCATGTGAAAATTACCTTGAACATCTTATATTATTTGTGTGAGACAATCATTTGATGTTAGCTTGGGAAGTTTGGTATTGATCATTCGATCACTTTAAAATTAATTGAAGCTAGTGGTTTGTGTGAGACAATCATTGTTGTCTTCCAAGGATGTTTCAATGATTGAAATGAGAGTTTAGAAAAATTACTCGTGTCTGGATACAGCACGGTATGCATACCTAGTATTCGAACTGTATTGTGATGATTCAGGTCTGGAACTCTTATTTGCGTACCTAGTATGCGAATGGGTTTACCTATGAAATTCCGGAACTCTTGTTTGAGTACATAGTATGTGAACGGGTTTACATGAGTTGGGTCCGGGACAGTCATTCGCGAACCGGGTTTGCGAACGGCTTGACTAGGCCAAGGTTCGGAGCTGTTGTTCGAGTATCTGGTTGGCGAACATAGTGGTAAAGTTATAAAACCGGTCAGGTACTAATGAACTAAAATATTTATTATTTAACGAATGCAATCTTTGCAAAACGTGGCTTAATGTTCATGAATTGATTCTTGTATAAGTACTTTGTACGATTACGAACCAAACCAGTTTCGATTCTGTTAGAGCATTGCTCGGTCGAACTCGCATGCGTTGCTATCTCAAGCATGTTTGTCAATGTTAGTGATCAAAAATATTAGTCTTGATTTCTAGCCTATTTATAGATGTCTCGGAGTAGGACATAGATTATGTAGTTGAGCTTTAGAGTTCACGACGTTTATCATTTGAAGACGAAGAACTACTAAGGGGAGCTTGTGGAACTTCATCGACAAAAGGTATGTGGAGACTGAAACTTATCTAACACTTGGAAAAATAGTTTGTGAATAACAACTATATAACATCCTCTAAGAAAGTTTCAATGATTGAAATAAAGAGTTTAGAATCTTTTAACCATGTTTCGATATAAACATAGTGTGTAAATCACATTATTGTGCAAGTCCAAAACCGGGAGCCTGAAGTATGCGTACCCATACGCGTACTGGTAGTTGTTGATGTCTGGGAAAGTATGCGTACCCGTACGCATACCGGCGGAAAGTTCACGTCCGTGAAAAGCTGCTGGAGTTTGGAAGTTTAAGTAGTATGCGCACCCGTACACGTACTGGCGTAACCAAACTCAAGTCCGGCTACTCAAGTATGCGTACCCGTTTGCGTACTTGAGTGGGTTACTTTCTAAAATCGGTTGCGTACATCAACTTAAACATTTATATTATAAGGAATGAAATCTTTGCAAACCGTGTCTATAATGTTCATGAACTGATTCGAGTGAATCAAACCGATTTTGTTTCGATTGTGTTCTTGTATACTTCTACGAGAATATAACAATTGAATGACTCTTTAACTAGTTTCATTTGAGTTATTTGAACTAGTTATGGTTAAGATGAATATGGTTGATATGAGAGCTATCATATGGATAACTTCGGTTAACTATTGTTGAGCCAACATGGTGTACACGTTTGGGTACGGTTCATAAACCTAAATGAGGGTACATTTCATTTGTGTGTAACAAACTAAGTTCGATCTAACGGTTGAAAGATATTAGCTTGGTTAAATATGGTTTATCATCTGAAGGGTGAATATTGAATGCTTTGTTACCAAGGTAACTTGGATTGCAAACCCTGATTTGAAAACTATATAAAGGAGAACTTTAGCAACTGGGAAACCTAATCCCCACACCTCTCGTGTGTTACTAGTTGCATAAATTAGAGTCGATTCTCCTTTAACCTTAGGTTTTCCTAAACCTTGTAGGTTAACGACTTGAAAGACTTCATTAGGATTGTGAAGCCAGACCCAAATATTTCTCTTGTAGTTGCGTGTTCTGATCTTTCCCGATTCTATCATTTGATAACTATCTTCTCTAAGATTTTCTCGAGATTAATTTCTCCGATAGGCAAGATAAACAGTGATCACAAACATCTTCCTCTCATTTTTTGTGATTCCACAATATCTAGTTTCGCCATCATACGATTTAGATTATTGTGAGGTGATTGATAATACTGAGTTGTTCTTCGGAAATATAAGTCTGGTTTATCAATTGGTTCCTGTTCACCTTGATTTATCAAAAGACGGAACAAAAACTCTTGGGTATTTATGCGGGAGAAAGATTTATTCATTCTTATAGACTTTTCTCTGTGAGACAGGTTTTTTTATCAAGTCTTCGATTTTGGGTCGTATCAACTCTTAGTTGTGGGTGAGATCATCTAAGGGAATCAAGTGTGTAGTATCCTACTGGGATCAGAGACGTAAGGAGCGCAATTGTACGTACCTTGAATTAGTGTGAGATTGATTAGGGTTCAACTACAGTCCAGCCCGAAGTTCATTGGTAGTAGGCTAGTGTATGTAGCAGCTTAATACAGTGTGGTGTTCAATCTGGACTAGGTCCCGAGGTTTTTCTGCATTTGCGGTTTCCTCTTTAACAAAATTCTGGTGTCTGTGTTATTTCTTTTCCGCATTATATTTTGTTATATAATTGAAATATCACAGGTTGTGCGTTGTACCGATCAATTAGGAAATCCAACTTTTGGTTATTGATTGAGATTGATTGATCCTTGAACATTGGTCTTTGGTACCGTTCATGTAACTCCTCTTATATTCAATCGGGCTCGCAGATTTCTATTTGCTGATTGAGGATTGAATTAAGAGTTAGAGATATTAATACTCTTCTATATACTTTTCTCTAGATAGAGTCTGACCGTCTAATTGATTCTCTAGAAAGTATATTAGAGTAAGTCCTCTCAGATTTCCAAATGAATTGTTGGGTGTGGTTGTTAGATCCCCGCATTTTCAATTGGTATCAGAGCAGGCAAACACGTTTAAAGACCTTATAAGTCTATGTTTGTAATGATCTGATATGAACTGAGGTGCTATCTCTATAAACGTACCACCAGTCTTCGATGGCTCTAATTACTTATGGTGGAAAATTGCTATGCGTTCCTTTCTTCAAGCGCGTGATTTTCAATCATGGGTTTATGTAGTTAATGGCTATGATGCTCCCGTTGTTGCAGTAGGAGATGCAACCGTTCTTAAGGATATTGGTGCATATGATGCTGCTGAGATACTTGTTGCAAATAAAAATTCTGACGGTTTGAATGCTATCATACATGCCATTACCCCATATCTTCAGCACCATGTGACTACGTTCACTCGGTCTAAAGATGCTTGGGATATCTTAGAAACCGTATTTGAAGGTAATACCAGTGAGAAGGAAGCTATGCTTCAAAACCTTAATTCTGATTGGGAAAACCTTCGTATGGCAGATGAAGGTTCATTTGATGAGTTTAATCACAAAGTGTCTGAAATTGTTAATGCATTTTTTGCATTGGGTAAGACTATTCCTGAAAAGGACATTGTGATGAAAATTCTCAGATCGCTGCCATCTAGATACGATTCTAAGAAGCATGCCATCGTTGAGGGAAATAACCTTGATGCTCTTTCCAGAAATACTCTTGTTGGAAAGCTTAAAATTTTCTATCTTGAACTTAAACAAAGAGATAAACATCATTTGTTAAGCAACCGTGTTGCTTCATCTGATAGAAAGTCTCGATGTCCTAAATTGATTGATAAAAGAGATGAGGATTTCTTTAATTCTACTCTGTCATTGTTTATACAACAGCTTAAGAAAGATATTAGACAGAGTAAAAGAAAGTCTCAAAATAGAGTTCAATCAATCAATAAGAAGGATAAGAAAGATTAGAAAAACTATGTTAGCGAAACTAGTTTCAAGTGCTATAAAAGTATCTATGATACTTCTATTGATCCTATTACGGAGTTGAGTGCGTTAACTAAGGCATGGATGGGTACTCTTGACTATTGTCCTGAGGATGAAATCCATGAATGTTCTTTTAACCTCTTTGTTGATAATCACTCATGTCCTCCTAATTGTCCTGACTATTCCGTGATGAACAATCTTACTTCTCCAGAAGAGTTTCAACTGAAAAAGGAAACCTTGATTAAGATGATTGAAGATCAAGAGTGCCAACTGCTTAATTTAAGATTGGAGGTTATCAATCACAATTGTGATTATGATAAGATATGTCGAAACTCTTCGATTGAGTCTTTTAAACATTATCAGCAAACTCCTCCTGACTCAATATCATTCTCTAGTCACTCTGACAAAAAGAATGATATGGAGAACCACAAGTTCTTACCAAGTATTTTGGTCAACTTGTTTGATCATCAGGATCATTTTAAAGCTATTATCACTAAAGATCAAGAGCAGTTCTTCTCTGCTAGACAATGTTTGCATAAGAATAAAAAGGAATCTAGTATGAAACCCTCTTTCCTTTCAATAGAGATTTCCAAAACGCTGCATAGTTTGCGAAAATCAACAATCAAGGTGTTCAGAACTGTGTTTAGAAAAGAAAATAATGATGTGTGTAACTCTTCTTCCTTAAAGAGAAAACAGAAACAAGGAATAACAAATACTTCATCCCCACGTAAGAAATCTCCCAGTCTTGCATTGGATTGGAACAATTACATTCTGTAATTTTGTTTTGATGATTTTTATCTTTCTCTCTGAGACAAAAATCATAATCTTCAAGAGGGTTGTGATGAAATATTTCTGTTATTTCTCTAGGAATTGTTCTGTTTCTGTTTATTTCAGCCTAGAACCATTTTGTTGTCTTTTTTTTTGGATCAGAACCATTTTGTTGTCTTTCCTTCACAAACGTCTTCTTCTGTTAAGACCTTTTCCGAGGATAACCAAATTCTGTTACGGTTTTGGTCAAAGGTCTTTTTACAAATTTATCCCCTTTCTTCATTCCTTTTAAAGATGAAGATTTTCTCCTTAGCATGAACATTTCATATATCTCTTCTATCATGTCCTCTTCAAGTCTTTCAATTAAAGGAAAGTAATGTTTGGACTGTTCTTTTTCCCTCTAAGAAGATTCTTTTTGATTCTTCCGAATAATGAGATGTGCTCTGACAAACGTAGTTGCTCTCCAGATGGGAACTCCTCTGTCTCTCATGTTGATAAGCACTCTTTAACCATGAATCTCATCTTGAAACAAGTTCGTGCCCTGAAAAGTTATCTCGAAGCTTCTTCCAAGAGACTTGAATAAAAGATGGATAATCTTGAATCTATGATTGAGCTGATCGAGGATGAGCTTAATGAATATAAGGAATATGAGAAATTCAAAGTAAGTGAAATGCTTTATAGGAGTTGTTTTGATTTTGTCTCGGAAACTTCTTATGAGAATTTTTATTCTTGTTTTTGTTTAGAAGGATTACTAGGATTTGGAAAAGCCATTATTGTTTTTACACATAGCTAGTTCCAAACGTTTTCATCTTCAATGTTGTTAGATTTAATTGTTTAAATTCTAAGTTATTTGGAAGATGATGTTTGCAATTTTAATCTTTATGGTTTTATATATTGCAAATTGTTATGGGATATGTTGTTTACATCCGTGAACCTTGATTGTCCCATACTTGTTCAAAAGTTATCTCTATTATATGTCGGTATCAAAGTATTGATAAAAGATAGAATGAACTTTTGACAAACAAAAGTTAAGACTTTTATGTCATTATGCAAATATTGATGGAAGAAAGGATGAACTTTTGTTTACAAAGATTGTCTATTATATGTCATTATGCAAATAGTGATAGAAAATAGAGTTAATTCTTGTTTATTCCGCAGTATTGATCTTCCCAAGATCCACATCTTTGTGTATTTACTGTGTTGCTCCGTAAGTTTTCTTATGTCGAGCATATGCAATTGAATTGATCATCTTTGCGGTTGATTCAATTGAGATTTTTGGATACAAATTCATGTTTTCATGTGATTTGGTTATATCCAAAGAAATCCTTCTTTTCTTGTAAAAGCAAGGTCGCCTTTGTTGTTCTCTCGGGCATGACATTTATGGGGGAGAGTTCGTTTTTGAACTTGTGCTTAATCGTCATATCTTTGTGGGAAGTGCGGCTGTGTAATATTAAAGGGGTTATCTTGTATATTTATAAACTCCTTGATGAATGCATTTAACTTCGGCTTTATGATTGCATCTAAATTTGTTGGTATGTTGTTCTCTTTCGGTCATGAAGAATCTCTATGGAAATTTCATGAGGATCCCACTAATTTTCGTACCTTTGCCAATTTTTATTGACAAAAAAGGGGGAGAATTAATGTGTAGTTTCATACTAAAAATACATATGGTTTACTGATCATTATGTAAGGGGGAGTGGTTTTCATATTGAGATGATGTATTGACTAAGGGAGAGTGATACATATCACCATAGTGTTGTTATCAAAGTTGTGATGCAATTGAACTTTGATGCTGTTGTTGATGGTGGTTTTTAGTTTAGGGTTAAAATCGTAAAACCTTGCATCTGATGTGACCTCACTCTGTAAGGAAGCGGAGCCATGAGTGTCAACCTCTTCACTGGCATATTTATTGAGCCGTTCAATATATTTACATGGAATTTATCCATATTGGCGCTTGTAGCAACAATCCCAGGCATTCTGTAAATTTTGGCACCTTGCCTACACTCAATTAATATAAGTTTCTTTGAATGCTTTCTGTGCTATGTTCCCATGCTGAACCCTTAATATTGATATGGCATGACGATTTGTGTTCACTCGCAGCAGAGTAGCACGAATGTCCAAGTATCAAGGATAAGGTCTTTGCATAAGGTATTCAATCAGAAAGCATGCTGCTCTCTGGAAACGAACTTAAAAGAACTATGTGTCAACACATAGAATTCAATCAATTATCCTGACTAATTTGCAAAAGTTAGGGTTTTGCTCCTTGCGTAGTATATCATACCTTGCTTGTCGAAATTAAGTCTAGGCAAACTAGGTAATTAATCCGGCATGGATTAGTAGATGCAAAATCTTGCCCAGAATCAGAAAACAAGGAGCCGCAGGATAGGAGCAGCAACAAAGAGAAGTGTGGTCATACCTTAGGCCAACCGACGCCATTTTCCATTAGACATGCTCCATCCAAAACCGACCCTATTTCCCTCGACAAATCAGGTCGCCTTAAACTCGCCACACGCACATAAGTTGTGGCTGGGCCCATACTTGCTGACCCTATTTCCCATCGACCAATCAGGTCACACTAAACCTGCCACGCGCACCAAAGGGTGGCCACGCCCATGCTTGGACGGCTCCCTGATTTCATTGACCAATCAGGTTGTTCTAAACATGCCACAGCTTTAAAAAGGGTGGAAATTGTGTCAAAAGGTTACCCTACCAAGTTGGCTTCCCAAAACCATGCCAACATGCTAACGGCATGTCAAACATGCCAAAAAAAAACATGCCAGGCGCACATGCCAAACGGCAAGCCAAACATGCCAAACTCTCATGCCAGGCGCACATGCCAAACGGCATGCCAAGCATGCCAATCGCACACGCCAAACAGGCATGCCAAGTGCACATGCCAAACGTGCCACCTACCGCATACTACATGCCATATACGCTAATTAGGGTTTCGACATGCCAAACCCTAATTTAGGCAAAGTTGTCGCGCCAACCGAGCCAAACAATCTTCCACAGAACATGGGGATCAATGTGGCCATTAAAACTGATGTTGCCACACCACATTTGAATCTAACACCAATGTACCAAAAATCCAGCATCCATGGCTACGCCAGGCGCCACTTGCACCATCGTGCCGCTGGCATGCACAAACTATGCCAGCCATATCGCAACGCCACTAGCATGCACTAAAGGCGTCACTGTGCCATTGCCAGGCGCCAACGGAAGGTAGCCACAATCAACGGTTACCCTTCCTCATGAGATGCGATCTCAGCCATCCAAGTTTGCCACCGAACTGACAGACTTGTGGCAACTTTTAGGCGACCAGCTGCCTAAAACCAGTGGCCATGGCTACGCCAGGCGCCACTTACACCACCGTGCCACCAGCATGCACGAGCCATGCCAGCCATGCCGCAATGCCACTGGTGCGCGTTAAAGGCGCCACTGCACCATTATCAGACGCCAATAGAAGGTATCCATAATCAACGGCTACCCTTCCTCTTGAGATGCGATCACAGCCATCCAAGTTTTCCACCGAACTGACGGATTCATGACAACTTTTAGGCGACCAACGCCTAAATCCAGTGGCCATGGCTATCCCAGGCGTCACTTGCACCACCTTACCATCGGCATGCGCAAGCCATGCCGCAATTCCACTGGCGTACACCAAAACGCTATTGCGCCATTATCAGGCGCCAACACAAGATAACCACAATAAACGGCTACCCTTCTTCATGAGATGCGATCTCATGAATCGAAGTTCTCCACCTAGCTGGCAGGCTTGTGGCAAGTTTCAGGCGACCAGCCAATAGCATCACATATTATTTTCCTACGGCAAGCCTCTCAATTTTAATTTGCCACACGTAGAAAAGTGCTACATGTTTTCCACGAAAACACTCGAGACATCAAACATGTCACAACTGGGGGATACTCATCAGGGTATTGGTCTGGCGGTTTACAACGTGCGGCGTGCAATACGCCCGTTACAAGAAAGTGTCATAAAGCGGGGCGGTTAGTAATGGCAAGAAGTAATGGTGTAAATGGATCCTTCATTATGGAAACGTAAATTCCTGGCATTACACGTTACTCCACTCTTCCACCGCTCAATCGTTTCCACTACCTACGAGACCAGGGTACATTTTGTTGCGACTTGTATAAATAGGTCTCACCTATTTCCACCAAAAAACAAGTTTTGGTCAGGAGAGCAACACAATATCCAGAAATCACCTGATAGCTTTTCATTCAGCTAGCCAGTTCTACTTTCTGATACAAGTCGTAAACAACCACACCTTCAGAATCAACTATTCTGGTCTGAACACTTTCTTCGCTTCCCTCCCTAAGACCAACCCTTCTCCTTCACTTTGTGACCGAAGCAATCCTGGAACGGCCATTTCTTGGTTTAGGCCAGGGTTGTACAGATTGATCTCTCGAATCAAAAGTACTCCCGTGCAGTACATTGTTTAGGGTCTAGACTCATTTCTCATCCACAGACACGAATTTACCAAAACCAGCAGAAACCGTTTTCACCCTCAAACAGCTGTGTAATAATACTATGACACTGTATAACAATGATCGAGAGCACTTGTTTTCTCATTGTTATCGCTACGGATATCCAACAACTATGATGCTGAGTTGAACACGTTTAGAATCATGGAGTACTTGGAAGTGACGAAGTTTTCGATTCGTGTTGAAGATGCCAAAGAGATCAAGCATTTGGATGAGAAGCTACAAAGTTTTTATTTATTTTGTAATCCATATGTATTGATAGTTATGTCACTAAAATTGACAAAGGGGGAGATTGTTAGAGCATTGCTCAGTAAAACTCGCATGCATTGCTTTCTCAAGCATGTTTGTCAATGTTAGTGATCAAAACTATAAGTCTTGATTTCTAGCCTATTTATAGATGTCTCGGACTAGGACATAGATTGTGTATTTGAGCTTTAGACTTCATGGCGTTCATCATTTGAAGACGAAGAACTACTAGGGGATCTTGTGAAACTTCATCGACAAAAGGTATGTGGAGACTAAAACTTATCTATCACTTGGAAAGTCTATTTCTACTCTATCTCCTATATTGAGACATAAGTCGTGTTACGATATAGTTTTCTATTATACACATTTGAGATTTCGAGATGAGTTTAACTCACTTATATATTTCTCGGAATATGTGTTGGCAAGCTTTCGCTTCGGCCAAATTCATCTTACATTCTTGACGAAAGTCCGAATAAGATCATATGAAAATTGTCAAGTAACATCCCACATGGTTTGTGTGATACAATCGTTTGGTGAAGTCTTTGAATGTTTCATTATGATAATTTCAATAACTTGAAAATCGCTTTGATGAAAAATAGTTTGTGAATAACAACTATATAATATTCACTAAGAAAGTTTCAGTTATTGAAATAAAGAGTTTAGAATCATGTAACCATGTTTGGATATAAGCATAGTGTGTAAATCACATTATTGTGCAAGTCCAAAACCGGGAGCCTGAAGTATGCGTACCCGTACGCGTAGTGGTGGTTGCTGATGTCTGGGAAAGTATGCGTACCCGTACGCATACCGGCGGAAAGTTCACGTCCGTGAAAATCTGCTGGAGTTTGGAAAGTGTTGTAGCATGCGCACCCGTACGCGCACTGGCGTAACCAAACTCAAGTCCGGCTACTCAAGTATGCGTACCTGTTTGCATACTTGAGTGGGTTACTTTCTAAAATCGGTTGTGTACATGAACTTAAATATTTATATTATAAGGAATGCAATCTTTGCAAACCGTGGCTATAATGTTCATGAATTGATTCGAGTGAATCAAACCGGTTTTGTTTCAATTGTGTTCTTGTTTACTTCTATGAGAATATATCAATTGAATGACTCTTTAACTAGTTTCATTGAGTCATTTGAACTAGTTATGGTTAAGATGAATATGGTTGATATGAGAGTTATCATATGGCTAACTTCGGTTAACTATTATTGAGCCAACATGGCGTACACGTTTGGGTACGGTTCATAAACCTAAATGAGGGTACATTTTATTTGTGTGTAACAAGCTAAGTTCGATCTAACGGTTGAAAGATATTAGCTTGGTTGAATCAGGTTTTTCATGTAACAGTGTATATTGAATGCTTTGTTACCAAGGTAACTTGGATTGCAAACCCTGATTTGAAAACTATATAAAGGAGAACTTCAGCAACAGGGAAACCTAATCCGCATACCTCTTGTGTGTTACTAGTTACATAAATTAGAGTTGATTCTCCTTTAACCTTACGTTTTCCTAAACCTTGTAGGTAACGAATTGAAAGACTTCATTGGGATTGTGAAGCCAGACCCAACTATTTCTCTTGTAGTTGCGTGTTCTAATCTTGCCCGATTCTATCGTTTGAGTACTATCTTCTCTAATATTTGCTCGAGATTAATTTCTCCAATAGGCAAGATAAAACATGATCACAAATATATTCGTCTCATCGTTTGTGATTCCACAATATCTAGTTTCGCCATCATACGATTTAGATTATTATGAGGTGATTGATAATGCTGAGCTGTTCTTCTGGAATATAAGTCTGGTTTATCAATTGGTTCATGTTCATCTTGATTTATCAAAACACGGAACAAAAACTCTTGGATATTTATGTGGGAGACATATTTATTCAATCCTATAGACTATTCTGTGTGAGACAAATTTGTTTATCAAGTCTTTGATTTTGGGTCGTAGCAACTCTTAGTTGTGGGTGAGATCAGCTAAGGGAATCAAGTGCGTAGTATCCTGCTGGGATCAGAGATGTAAGGAGCGTAATTGTACCTTGAATCAGTGTGAGATTGATTATGGTTCAACTACAGTCCAGTCTGAAGTTCATTGGTAGTAGGCTAGTGTCTGTAGCGGCTTAATACAGTGTGGTGTTCAATCTGGACTAGGTCCCGGGGTTTTTCTGCATTTGCGGTTTCCTCGTTGACAAAATTATGGTATCTGTGCTATTTGTTTTCCGCATTATATTTTGTTATATAATTGAAATATCATTGGTTGTGCGTTGTATCGATTAATTAGGAAATCCAACCTTTGGTTGTTGATTGAGGTTGATTGATCCTTGAACATTGGTCTTTGGTACCGTTCAAGTAATTCCTCTTATATTCAATCGGGCTCGCAGATTTCTATTTTTTAATTGCGATTGAATTAAGAGTTAGAGATATTAATACTCTTCTATATACTTTTCTCTAGATTGAGTCTGACTGTCTAGTTGATTCTCTATAAGTATATTAGAGTAAGTCCTCTCAGATTGCCAAACGAATTGTTGGGTGTGGTTGTTAGACCCACGCATTTTCAGATTTAATTTGTTCATATATATCTTTATGAGATAGCGAACAATTGAACAACTCTATTTGAAACAAAATTAGATTCATTTGATTATCTTTCATGATTGATTGATCTAGAAGTGTTAGATGAATACGGCTAAGACAAAAGTGTTCATATGGCTAACTTCAGTTAACTATTATTGAGCCAACTCATTATACACTTTTAGGTACGATAACCCATGTCTAAATGAAGGTATATTTAATATGTGTGTAACAAGCTAAGAGCATCTAAAGGTGGAGATTGATTGCTTTATTTTTAAGAAGACTTAGCTTGAATCTTAAATCAGGTTTTTATCTAACGGTGAATATCGAATGCTTTGTTACTAAGCTATCTTAGCTTTGATTGAAAGCAATCCTGATTTGAAAGAATATCTAAGGGAGAACTCTAGCAATAGAAAACCTAATCCCCACACTTCCGTGTGTTCCTAGTTGTGTACTAGAGTCGATTCTCCTTTGACGTAGTTTTTTCCAAAAAAAACATTATAGGTTAACAACTTGAATCTGGCGTGGTTCTAGAGGCGTAAGGAACACTACTGTACCTTAATCGGTGTGAGACTTGGTTAAGGCTCATCTACATTCCAGTCCAAAATTAACTTGTATTAGGCTAGAGTCTGTAGCGGCTTAATACAGTGTGGTAATTTGGACTAGGTCACTGGGTTTTTCTGCATTTGCGGTTTTCTCGTTAACAAAATTTCTGGTGTTTGTGTTATTTCTTTTCCGCGTTATATATTGAAATATCACAGGTTGTGCGTAGTTCAATCAGTTTATAAATCCGACCTTGTTTGTTGGATAGAACTTGATTGACACTTGAGCATTGGTCTTTGGTATCGTCCTAGTTATTTCTCATATCAATCAGGCTCTCAGATTTCTATTGGTTTGGTTTGCTGATTATATTGAGAAAGAGATATAAACTATTTAATTTAATTCTTGATTGAGTCTCACTTTTAAGTTGGTGCTCTTGGAATTAAGTTGGAGTTTAGTCCATACAAATTGCCGAACGAATTATTGGGTGTGGTTGTTATACCCCCGCTTTTTCAGTTAGAGCTATGAGTCCCAGTGGTAGATGAATGAGTCCTAGTGGTAGAGGCATGAGTCCCAGTGGATCAAGTGAGAAAAGTTGTGGAAGTCGTGGAAGTGAAAGAAGAAGTTTTAGTTCTTCAGTTGACAACCCAGGATTATCCCCTTTTATTATCCACATAATTTGTTGATACTTTATCTCATCTTATTGATGAAATAATAACAATTTTGAATACACTCATTTGTTCTTCTTGAATTTACGTGACTTAACGTCATAAATCTTTGAAACACAGTGTCACATAAGTTAAAAAGTCTCTAAATTGAAATCTCTATCGCTTGCAACTGAAATCCAACATCGAATTAGAGAAACATTTTCTTCTCAGGTGAAGCTAGCCACTTCAGTTATGCGAGCACTAGGCATGTTGAAATGAATTTGAGGTTGACATGGTGTGAGTTGAAATGGGTATTTAAGGGGTAACAATAGCCATTGGATGATGAACTGATGAGAAATGATCAAGTCAGCGAGCGACACAGTAACCATCGTTGGGGTTGGAATGACCACCTTGCAATGGTTTGACCATAGAGCGACAGACACTCTATCGCTCGCTGGAAAGTCTGTCGTGTGTGCCTATATGTTATATTTTACATATAAGAAGATATGTTTGGCACTTTAGCATACCCATAGTAGGTGATAAAGAGGCAAAATCATCTGTTTGACATGTGCATAGGAATAGGTCTAAAGTTGCAAAATCAGCTTTAAGGGTGATAAAGGGTTTTTCTTTCTTATCGAATTAGGGTTTTGACATGTGTTTTTTTGTACTGTACTAGTACGATCAATTATAGAACTACTTAAATTTAATCGGAAAATGGATGAACTAAAGATATAAATCTGTCGTAGCAGCCTCATGTTACTCCATTAATCAATACTTGACCAATAATGGAAGTGTTCTTACATTAAAAAGTAAACCCAATGAGAGAGTCGACCAGATAGGATTGACAAATCCTATCGTGACACCTGTCACTTAGCTGTTAGTCACCAACAAACACTAACTACACCCTGTGGTTGGATAAGGGCAACCCAGGTACATGACAAATACCTCCCCCATTACCAAATCCTTGCCCTCAAGGATTAAATTTTGCAAAATGCTGGTGAATATGAGTAGTATCCTCCCAAGTTGCATCTTCAGGGCTGGCATTGGTCCAATGGATGAGAAGTTGAGGAACAGTGAGCCCATTGCGAATGATGGATCTGGAAGCTAGAGGAGCTGCAGGAATGATCAACACTTGACCTTTACTATTGATGATGGGAAGTCTAGGTGCTGGGGTATGCTTGGATCCTATTTGTTTCTTGAGCTGAGATACATGGAACACAGGGTGGATTCTGGCTTCTGCAGGTAGCTGTAATCTGTAAGCTAAATTGCCAATTCTCTGTAAGATAGGGAATGTACCATAATATTTGGATGCTAATTTCAAATTCCTCCTCAAGGCTACATAGGGCTGCCTGTAAGGCTGCAGCTTGAGGTAAACCAGATCACCCACTAAGAAGCTTCTCTCAATTCTATGTCTGTCAGCATATAATCTCATTCTTTCCTGAGACTTATGGAGAGCATCTTTTAGGAGATCTAAAACATCATCCCTTTGTTTTAAAAAATCCTCAACAGCAGCAACAGAGGTTGTAGTGGTGGAAGGAAAAGTCAAGTGTGGAGAATTATAGCCATAAAGAGCAGTGAAGGGACTTACTTTCAGGATAGAGTGATAGTTGGTGTTATACCACTATTCAGCTAGAGGTAACCATTGATTCCATTTCTTAGGTTGATGTCCACACATGCACCCGAGGTAGCTCTCTTAGCAATAATTGACTCTTTCAGTCTGGCCATCAGTATGTGGATGGTAGGTTGTGCTGAGGTTGAGTTGAGTTCCCATAGCATTGAATAAATCCTGCCCAAAAATGGCTAGTAAACACTTTATCTCTGTCAGACACAATTGAGGTAGGAAGACCATGAAGCTTAAAGACATGAGAGATAAATTCTCTAGCCACAGAAAAAGATGTATAGGGATGGGGTAACCCCATGAAATGTGCATATTTGGTCAATCTTTCCACTACCACCAAAATAAATGATTTGCCTTCACTCACTGGTAGACCCTCCACAAAGTCCATAAATATGTGCTGCCAAGCATGATCAGGAATGGGCAAAGGCTGTAACAAGCTAGCTGGAAATGTGTGCTCATGTTTATTTCTTTGATAAATGTCACATGTAGAGACAAGCATCAAGACATCTTTTTTCATTGCTGTCCAGAAGAAGGTGTCTTTGGATCTCATATATGTGTCTTGGATACCAGAATGTCCACCAACAACAGATGAATGAATAGAAGCCAAAATTCTATCCTTAACAGCTGAATTGGAATCAATGTAAATCCTGGATTTAAACCTTAGAATACCATCCATGTAAGAGTAATGAGGCAGTGTATCAGGTGAGAGAGCAAGTTGTGCAATTATAGTCTGCACCTTTTGATCACCAGTATAACTATCAATGATGTCTTGGGCCCAAGCTGGTTGAGAAACAGATATTGTGTGACAAGAAGCATCGACATGAGATCTTCTGGAGAGAGCATCAACAACCTTGTTATCAGAACCCTTTGTATATCTAATCTCATAATCAAAGCACATAAGCTTCATCAACCATTTTTGATGTAATGTAGTGTTGATTTTTTGTTCAAGGAAGTACTTGATACTCTGGTGGTCAGTTTGTATGATGAAATGGTTTCCTTGGAGGTACTGTCTCCACTTAGTAACGGATTGGACAATAGAGAGGAGCTCCTTCGCATAAGTAAATAAGGCGGCTGCTCTTGGTCCAATTGGTGTGTTGTAGAAGGTCAATGGTTTACCCTCCTGCATAAGGACAGCCCCAAGACCAGCATCACAGGCATCAGTTTGTAGAGCGAATGGTTTGCTGAAGTTTGGTAGAGCTAAGACTGGAGTTGTAGACATTGCAGCCTTAAGTTGATTAAATGCAGAAGTAGCTGATGGAGACCATATGAAAGCATTCTTTTTGAGTAGATTGGTTAGGGGTGTGCTGATTAAACCATATTCCTTCACAAACCTTCTGTAGTAGCCTGTGAGCCCCAGGGACCCCCTGAGTTCCTTGAGGTTAGTAGGAAGTGGCCAATTCACCATTGCAGATATCTTTTCAGTATCAGCTTTAACCCCTTCAGCAGTAATGATGTGGCCCAAATACTCCAGCTCAGATTGGCCAAAACAGCGCTTAGAGAAATTGGCAAAAAGCTTGTGTTTTCTTAAAATCTCCAGTGTAGTTTGCAAGTGCTCTTAAAATCTTGTGTTTTTTGAGTATATCATCAAAAAACACCAAGATAAACTTCCTCAAATGCTCTTGAAATACCTCATTCATGAGGGCCTGGAAAGTAGCAGGGGCATTGGTGAGTCCAAAGGGCATCACCTTGAACTCAAAGTGACCATGATGAGTTCTAAAAGCTGTCTTGTAGATGTCAGCATAAGTGACTCTAATTTGATGATACCCAGCCTTTAGATCAATCTTAGAGAAAAAATTCTTGTCATGTAGCTCATCCAGTAGCTCCTCTATGATTGGTATTGGAAACTTGTCTTTAATTGTGATGCTATTGAGATTTCTATAGTCAACACAAAACCTCCATGTGTTGTCTTTCTTTTTCACTAAAAGTATAGGGGATGTAAAGGGACTATGGCTGGTTTGTATGATACCAGATTGAAGCATCTCCTGAACTAATTGTTCCATTACAGACTTTTGAATATAGGGGCACCTATATGGTCTCAAGTTAACTGGTTCTGAGTTAGGTTTGAGTGGAATGGAGTGGTCCAAACTCCTTTGTAGAGGAAGGGTTTTGGGTTCAGAGCAAACATCTGAATAGTTGGTAAGAAGTTCTGAGATTTGAGATGGAGGGTTGGGTGGTGGTGTGGAAGTGGAGATGGTGAAAATTTGGCCAATAAGGCCATGAGTGTGTTTCTTAAAGAACCTCATAGCTGCAGTGCCACTCATCATGCTTAATGAGGCTTTGTTGTGAGAGTCAGTTAAGGTAATCTTCTTACCATGGTACTTGAAGGATATGATGAGCTTAGAGAAGTTGAAAACCACATCACCCAATTGCCTGAGCCAGTCAGCCCCCAAAACTAAATCACAACCACCCAAAGGAAATAATCTCAAACTGCCAAAAAATTTGTGATTATCCATTGTCCAAGATAATTTAGAGCAGACTCCATTACTGATGGTTCTGTCACTATTTGCTACAGTGACCAATATGCTAGCAGTGTGTTCAATTGGACAATTGAGAGATTTGGCTACCTTACTATCAATAAAATTGTGTGTACTACCAGTATCTATGAGAACTGAAATAGCTCTCTTATTAACAAAACCAGGAATTCTAATTGTTTCACCAGAATTATTACCTGTTAAGGCATGTGGGGATATTTCCATATCACTTTCCACAGGCGAGTCCTCTTCTGCAGTTTGAATCTCCTCCTCTGATTCCAATGATAAATCTTCATCCTCAGTTCTCACTATCAAACAAAGGTGTTGCTTCTTGCAGATATGGCCTCTCCGATACACTTAATTACAATTGTAACATAACCCTTGTGCCTTCCTAGCCTGGACTTGATCAGGTGTAAGTCTTTTAATGGGAAGTGATGAGGGTGATTTAGGTAGTAAAGAAGAATTATAGGTTGTTGGTTTTAAAGGTGTAGGTGGTAAAGTGGTAGGTTGAGGAGAGAAATGTTTACCTGTGGAAAATAAAGTAGTAAAGGGTTTTAGAGTAGGCTTCGCAGATTGGTGTTGGAGGGAAAGTGTTTTCTCTTGCATTCTGGTTAATGAAAAAGCACGTAAAAGATTTTTGGGACCAAACATAAGCACAGGTTCCCTCAATTCCTCCTTTAAACCCCCAATAAAACTTTGAATGAAGTAATCCTCAAGAAAGTTAGGGTGTTTACTCAGCAATAAGGCTTTTAAATACTCAAATTACTCAAAATAAGCATCCACTGTTGTTAACTGAGATAACTTATTAAACAACCCAACTATATTCTCATGTGCAGAGTTTTCAAATCGCAAACAAACATTTTCAGCTAGTTCCGTCCAAGATATATGATGCTTATTTAAACTGAAATTCTCAAACCATTTACCTGCTTTGCCATCAAAATGCATGGCTGCCATTCCAGCTTTGTTGAACTCTGGTACATCCTGCATGTAAAAATAATATTCACATTTATAAATCCAGCTCTTGGGGTTGTCACCATTAAAACGTGGAAAATCCATTCTTTGTGGACGATGATGAAAATCATGGCCTCCTGAGTAAGAATGTAAGCGAGATCCACCAGCTTCATGAACAGAACCATGTTGATTGTTCATAGTACCACTTTTTTCACCCGATTCAAAGCCTTTGGTGGATATAAAATTTTCCATCTGAGATTGTATTGTATTTGTTAAAACTAGAATCTAAGATTCAAAATTAGACTTCATCCTGCTTTCGAAATCATCCTTGGTCAGCATCGAATCGAGTTGGTGTTGAATATTATCGATCTGAGCTTGCTGCCGATTAGAAGCATCAGTGAGCTCTTTACAGGTTTGCACAACCATGGTGAGAAAGAAAAAAAAAACTGGTGGTAGGAAGGAACGGCTCTGAGTACCAGTTTTACTGTACTAGTACGATCAATTACAAAACTACTTGAATTTAATCGGAAAATGAATGAACTAAAGATATAAATCTGCCGTAGCAGCCTCAGAGTACTCCATTGATCAATACTTGACCAATAATGGAAGTGTTCTTACAATAAAAGGAAACCCAGTGAGAGAGACGACCAGATTAGGATTGACAAATCCTATCGTGACACCTGTCACTTAGCTGTTAGTCACCAACAAACACTAACTACACCCTGTGGTTGGATAAGGGAAACCTAGATCTAGTCATGTACACTGCAGGTATATGACATTTTTTTTATTGAAGTTTGGAATTGATTTTGTGTATTTTGTCGTCTACAATAGGAAATATAAGGATTTGGGTATTGATTTCTCCAATTAATCATCATCATCTTTTCTTTGAGCATAATCAGTGGTGGTAATAGTAATTGAATGCTTAAATTTGTATTTTGTTTAGAGAAGAAGATGTAGCAGAAGAGGGAAATAAAGGGTTTCTTTCTCATTGAATTAGTAATTTGTAGAAGTGGTTTCTTTGATTGAAGTTGAATTAGTTTTTTTTTGAGTTTCTGTAGTTCATCGTCTGCAGAAGGAGATTAAGGTGGTGGGTCATCTGAGAAGACGTTTCTCAAGATTGACAAAGGGGTTTGTGTGTTGAGGAAGAAGGTTTTGAATTTGAAGAACTGGTTTAGGGTTGTTGGGTTAGTTTCTTCAATTCTCCTTCTCTGTGAAGCAGTAGTTGAAATTGATTTAGTGTTTTTCTGTAATTCTTTGTGTTGGCTTATTTTTTCCTTGAGAATAAGTTTCTCCTAGTTTTGCATAAGAGGTTTAAGTGTTGAGGAAGGGGGTTTCCATATTGAAGACAAGGTAGGGATCCTGTGTGCAGTCTCTTTATTGCTTCAGTTTTCTGGGTTGGTTTAATTAGGGTTTTGATGTATGGCATTTTTAAGTTTTCAAATTGTTTTGAAATCTTACCGTCCCATCCTTTGAAACTCTAATTATCAAGTCCATTGTGTTTCAATATGCCTAGGGTTACTAGGTCTAACCAGTAGGAATGTTTGGGTCACATATTATAATGTTCTGTTTCACAGAATGCTAGTAAGTTTCCGCAGTGTCCTTTTATGGGGTTTGATGGTTGCAAGAATGGTGTTAGAGGCAGGGGTTTAGTGAGAAGCTCTTTCTCCAAACACATTAATGATTAGCATTTAGTAAATGGAAAAATAAAACTGCTCAACGTGCAGCGTGACGTCCTGAAGGCGTTAAGATCTCTAACAAACATTATGTCTAGGGAACCGCCCAATCATTAAGATTCTATGTAGAGGTGGGTATCTTTACGTAGTTAGAGAACAACGTATAGCGTGACGTCCTGAAGGTGTTAAGTTCTCTAACAAACATTATGTCTAGAGAACCGCCCAATCATTAAGATTCTACATAAAGGTGATGATGAAATGTGTGAATCATCGAACGCTCATCCGAGAAACATATTCATCATATCTATGAGAGGAATTATCGCTCAGTCAGAGATCGTGAAACGGTTCACGGATCATAAAATATGAATTGTCACATATATTCCTGAGTCAGGAACATGCAGTATCATGATTTTACGATTTTAGCCCTTGTCGAAAATCCACCATCTATAGGGTCCAAGACGGTAGTTAGAATGATATTTACCCCTATAATGGTTCTCATGTTGTACGGAATGAGAGTACGAATTCAACGAGCCAAGAATATTCTGAATTATAACGAAGAAGTTATGAGTGATTTATTAAAGCAACACTTGTTACGTGTTGCTAAGGCTGTTCATGAATAAGAAACAATTCACGAACCTTTAGTAAAGGCTTGCGGACTAAACTGTAAAAACGTGACTAATACCTTTTTTAGTCAAGTTTTTGATATTTTCTCTTTCAGGCAAGATGGTTATTCTTCCGCACACAATTGATTGTCATATTAAAGTGTGTGATTTTTAAACTCCTTCCAAAATTAAATTGTGATTTATCTTATTTATTAAGGGACAACTACAAAAATAAAATTTATGTTAAGTAATTATTTATGTTATAATTGTATACAATTTATGCTAAGTATTTACTTATACTAGAATTGTAACTTATGAAAGACTCTCAAAATAAGGAGAGTCTTGAAAAAGAAAAATAGTTCACGAACTTTCTTAGGATTTAAGCAACCATTCACTATAAATAAGGGTTCGTGTAAACTATACAAACCATTCATTGGAAAATTCGCGTGTGCTTCATACGGTTGTTTTCTACTACTTTTGTACATTGAGAAAAAGAATGAAACAATACGACTTTGCTTGGGTATCGCAAATCACAAGTTTGTAATAATCTTCTTAGATAGTTACAGAACTTGTATCTAGGTTAATTCATTACTTTATGTTTGTTGGTCATTGATTAGTCTTGAGTGTCATTGAAGATCGTTATATGCTTGTAAGTTCAAAGGCTAATTATCCGCTATGAACCTTCATTGTGCATGGTTCCAGAACCCTTGACCATAATGCAAATTGTTTTGTGTGATTTCAAGATAAACATCTCACATGCTTACGTAAACGCCTAATAAGAATTTCATCTAAACTGAATGATTTTTGCAATTGTATTTCTCAATTCCTGGAAATCTTGTATAGAGTGATCCTCTAAAACCTAGATTTCTTCTAAGAAACATAATTAGGTTACGACTTTAAAGACTTCACTCAGGGATGCATGAAACCCGGTCATACTATTTTTTACATGATATTTCTTGTATCTGGATCTTGTTCTTATTGATCTTTGAGGTTTTCATAATCTTGGATCAAGAACGAGATAGACAAAAACCACAAATTTCTCTTTGTCTTAAACTTTGTGATTCCTCAAGATAGATATCTTAATTATTCTTTGATTTGTTTGGATTTTTCTTGTAAGGTGGTTAGTAATCCAGTCTTCCCAACAACTGAGTGTAAGTGTTACGGATTCGTGAAGCTTGCATGATTTTGTCAACTTCAAACATACTTTCAAACCTAGGTTGAAAAATAAAATGGGAAATCAAACAAACTTGTTTGTTGGAGAAATATTGGCATCAAAAATCTTCACTGAAGTTGAAGCAACTCTTGGGCTGTAAAGGATAGGGCTGCACAAGAACCGGTTGAGATGACCTGGACCGGACTGGAACCGGAAATACCGGACCGGAACCGAACCGGTACCGGAGTAACTGGTACAGAAACCGGGACAAAAGATTAAGAACCGGCCTATACCGGTACAAGCACCGGTTCTGGGAGTAGGACCGGCCTATACCGGACCAAATGTCCCGGTTAATTAGAGGCGTTGAGATCTTTATAGTTTTTAATCCTATCCGTCCATTTTTTTAGGGAACCCTAATATTATCTAATCTCTGAGAAACTCTTTCACTTTTATTTTTATTTCTTCTTCGTTTTTCTCTCTCTGAAGAGCAGTCTCTTCAATTCTTCATCCAATTTGATTTTTATGAACTATGCAATCACCATTATCATCATCATCATCAAGTCTTACTAGTTACTAGTTACTACACAAAAGGTAAATCGATTCTCTAATCTTTTCGATTTCCTTTTTGTTTCTGTTTTAAAACCCTAAAAATTGAAAACGATTTTAATCAACTAACCCTAGTGTTTATACTCACGAAGGTTAAGTGTTGACTGCTGAGGATACCAATTTTTTCTTCGTCTATCAGATTCAATCTATACATTTTTTGTTTCTGAGGTACTTTATTCTTCTTTTTCTGTTGTTGTGAATGATTGATTGATTGAGGGTTTGAGTAGGTTTTTGTGATTTCAGTAATATGCATCCGATTGGTTGATTTTGTTAAATCTTGATGTGGGTTTGTGTTAAAAATTTCTTCTTCTAAATGTAGGATAATGATGTTAGGTTATAAGGTAATTGGACAAAAAGTGAATTAGGCGAATTTTGTTAATTTTGGTTTGCGGTCAAATTTGAGGGAACCTCATATTTACATACTTGCTGTTGTTTTTGAATTAAAACAAGTGAATTTGAGATTTTCCTTTGGCTTTATATGCTACCCATTTTGTATTCCAGTTGTTTATTGAAGTTTGTTAGATGGGTATCTATTGAAGCGCAAGTAAGTAGTTGGTGCTTAGCTTTGTATACAGTGGATGGAGAAATTAAAGAAGAAATGTCAAGCCTTTAAGTGACTGTATGCATAAACCCGAGTAAACAAGGATTTTCGCATAAGTTGTTTGATTTTATTCTTTGTAAGCATAAGTGCATAACTAATTCAATTATCGTATGTTGTTGCTTTTCGACAGTTATTGTAGAAACAACTTTCTTTATATGCATATGAAAGTAGTACTGATTATGGGGATACTGAGTATGAACTGTGGGGATAGAACTGAATGGTATATGTGTTTGTTGCAGGTGGGAAGGTACATAAGGAGTTGGTGAGGAAATGGTGCTTTGGTTCAGCTGAACAAAGAAATGCAGTTTAAGTACTTGAGTAATCTAATTAGTATTATGAACTTACGGAAATGTTGAACATAATGAACTTATTTTGTGATGTTAAACATTAAACTTATGGAAAATTGGAATTGTTGTTTTTTAGGAGCTTGTAATATTTTTTAGGTAAAAAACCCGATACCGGTCTTGTACCGTACCAGTACCGGAGGACCGGTACAACTCCAGGTACAAGTACAGGGACTGGTCCTCAAAATGAAGTACCGGTCAATACCAAGTACAGAGACCGGTTCCATAAGAGAACCGGGCCGTACCGGACCATATGCACCCCTAGTAAAGGATGTCAGCTAAGGGAATCAAGTGTCAGATATGTGAAAGAATCTGAGAGATAGGTCGGGGAAGAAGATCCATCCCAGCACTTAACGCGAATCAACATATTTCTGAATGTTTCGGAATACCGCGTGATTGACGGCATATATGGTTGATCGAATTTACCTTTCTCTCAAACAATTAATAACAAAATTTTAACCGAATTATTATTTACGGTCTAGTTGCTAACCAGGGCCTATACTAATCTATAACATGATCACTAAAGGAAGGTCCCGATATTGCTAGGGTAGATATCAATCCACAAATTCATCGATCATGATTCCATTATATATTTAATATCCGTTCTAACAATTGCAGTACCTTCCTTTAGCAATCGTGGTCTATAATTATAATTACCATTTTTTTTCCTAATAATAACAAATCATGATAAAAGAAAAAGACTCCAACTCCTCTAAAAACAAAATGGTAAATGAAACACAAACTTAGTTAAAAAGACCAAAATCAACAATTTCTGGGTGAAAAAGACATGTAAAGTTCGATACTGTTTAAATGGACAAGAATGTAAAATTAGCCAGGATGTAAATAGTTTCATCATACCCATTTTGAAATACTTTTTCTTATTTTTAATTTACATCATGACGTATCCAGTTTCATCTTCGCTCTTTTTTAAGTTTAAGCCATGATGAATCTAGTTTCATTCTTGCTATTTTTTTGGTGTCCATTTCACCCATACTAATTTTTACTCGTTCATTTGAACCATATTTTAAAAATATATGGACAAATGATCCATTTTCCGGAAATAAAACTCGACAATCCGAAATGTATAACACCAACGTCTACGATTTAAAACCGGTAGATGGTGAGATTTGAAATCTCGATTTTACTTATTTTAGATTTGATATCAGCTTCAAAAAAGAAAAAAAGAAGGAAAAAAAACAAACATTAAATCTAATCTTATATGATATCGTCCATTTTCTTAAAATTTCCTCGTAATTATGATTACCATCTTTTTCCTAATAATAATAAATGATGACAAAAGAAAAACTCCGACTCCACTAAAACAAAAGGGTAAATGATACAGAAAATGAAATGGAACGCCCTAATAACAATAAACCTCCACGAAACACAATGAAAATGGCGATCCCAACAGCGGCATCATCATCATCATCATTAGATAATGATAGGAGTAGTGGTGAATTACGTGCCCTAGATTGTAATTTAACATCTCTTTGTGATCATATCCAAGTTGAAGGTTTTAATTCTGGTTCTTTCTCTGATATCTTACTTCAAGTTATGGGTTCTACATATCATCTTCATCGTTTAATCCTTTCTAGGAGCTCCTATTTCAGGTAAGAACACAAAATTAAATTAAATTCCTTGATTTGGTTCAATTCGTTTGTGTTTGGCAAATTGAGCAAATCCTTTGTCTGGGATTGTTGTAATTTGATATATGATTGCTGCTAAATCGAAAAGACTTAATCTTGTTTATGGCAGGAACATGCTACATGGTCCATGGAAAGAGGCTAGTGCACCTATTGTGACACTGCACGTTGACGATGACAATATTAGCCCAGAGTCTATGGCAATGGCGTTAGCGTATCTTTATGGTCATCATCCTAAGCTAAATGATAATAACGCATTCCGTGTTCTCGCCGCTGCATCATTTCTTGATTTGCAGGATTTATGTGCAATTTGCACTGACTTTATCATATCGGAGCTGTGGACTTCAAACTTCGTATCATACCAAGTTTGTATTTTATCTGGTTATATAGTGTGTTGCTTATTTTCTGCCAATTCTTTTATTTTAAATCTGTTGTATTTTTTTACTAGGTATTTGCAGAGAGTCAAGATTATGGTATACATGGGGAACGTGTTAGAAATGCTTGCTGGGGATACCTTTGTCAAAGTGGTGCCATGGAGCTCAAAGAGGTTCTGATTGATAGCAATTATAATAGTAGTAACAACTAGGTTGCTGTAAAGGGTGTGGTTTATCTAAATATATCAAATAGAGTCAGCTTAGGAGTTATATTATTAACTTTAACAGTTCTTTTAGTAATTCACTGTCATTTTTTGGGTCATTCATTTCTCTATTCTGAGCATATATTATCTGTATCTGGATGTGGTGAATAGGTGCTACCAAAGCTTTCTCCTCAAACTATCCATGCATTACTAACCTCGGATGAATTGTGGGTTCCAAGTGAAGAGGACCGGTATGTGACATAGTCCTACTCCCAAATTGAATGTTGTGGCCCACGTTTTTAACTCGTTTGAATCTTGATATTTTGTTTTTTTTCCTCTCCAACTATAAGGTTTGATCTGGCATTGTATACCCTCCTTGCGAAAGGTGCCTTCCTTAAAGCGGAACATACTGAACAAGGAAGTTCAGGTTCTGACATGGTAAAGGGTAATAGCATAGCGAGTAATAGCCTTAGCGAACCGTTGACTGACTCTACAAAAGTTGATTTGAAAGATGATAATGAAGGCCGTAAAACTGCTCATAATATTTTGGTTGAGCTTGCGGATTGTGTAGTGGACTTCCATAGTGAGGCTTCTGATTCCAACTTACAACGGGGTCAACAAGCTTCATGCTCTCAATCAACTGTGGAGACAAAAATATCCTGCAATATGGATCAACCTGCATCTTCCAATAACCTAGAGGGAATCAGAACATCATGCTCATATGCTGAACTGCGAAATGGTGCTGAGGCAAACAGAATGGGAGGCTGTGGAATGGCTATGGAAGGACCGTCTGAGGAAAGCTACCAGTTAGACAACAATATTTGGCTTATTAGGGATCAATCAAGGCAGTGCTCACCTGCAACTGCTTCATGTAATGGGTTTATGACCAATGAATGGGGAAGATGTGGCATCTCTTCTACTTCATGGGGTGGCCGGATTGTAGGCAGGAGACAGGAGAATAGTTATGCTAAAGGGATCTGTGGGGTCCCTGGAGAAGAATATGATGCATTCATAAACATCTTGGAAGGTGGTTCTCTTTTGTACTGCAACATGTCTTTCGAGGCACTTCTAAACGTGAGAAAGCAGCTTGAAGAATTGGGGTTCCCCTGCAAAGCTGTAAATGATGGTCTTTGGCTACAGGTTAACTATTCACTTTGATGTGTACACTTGTGGTAATTATATTAGTTTTACTTGAATCTGAAGTGTAACTCCTTCCTAGCTTTCTTATAGATGCTTCTAAGTCAAAGGCTGCAAGAAATTGGTGCTGATACGTGCAAAAATTGTTGCCTATCAAGCATGGCATGTGCGTGTAGGCAGGCATACGGTTTTTCACAAGGAGCTACTGTTTCTGGTTATTACATGCATGATCATGATCGGAACAATGCCCCTGGCAATCCGGGAAACATATACATTGCTGATTCTGCTCAAGCCGAAGGTAATGGTCTCTCTAGGCCCGTACGAGTACATGTCAGGGGCCCTATCGATGGCCTTGCTGGTATTGGACGTGGCGCTACATTTGTGCCTGCTCCTGCTTGGCCCGCAACACGCTTTGTCTTTTCTCGAGTCCCATTTGGACTGGGAAATAGAAATTGCCAGCAATCTCTTGCAAACGATGAACCAGAAGTTAGGGCAGAACTGAATGGAGACATGTCAGGAGATGGATTGACAGCTTTGGTTGGACTTAGCCAAGGAGGGGGCAG
Source organism: Papaver somniferum (assembly GCF_003573695.1). NCBI lineage: Eukaryota > Viridiplantae > Streptophyta > Magnoliopsida > Ranunculales > Papaveraceae > Papaver > Papaver somniferum. Next base: position 165,275,319 of record NC_039359.1, on the reverse strand, counting down.
TTCAGTTCCTATTCATGGACATCAAACAGAGAGAGGATATGAATTAGCTGGACTTTCAGTTGCAGGTCCAAGTAGTAGCGGTATTCCTTTACAGATGGCAGAGTCACAGGATGCCATCGGATTAGAGTGGGAAAATGCTGATAGCTCTGCTATATCATTAGATATGAAAACTCCTCTCCGCCATTTTCCTCCTTTTCGCTTTGGGTGGGTTGATTAATGTCTTTACATGACGAGCACGATTACTTCTCTTGGTTATAACCCCTGAAATGTGATATAAGCATCTTTATTCTGATTTGGCAGGGTTGAATTTGAGGATGTTCATAGGCTTTCTGATGCTCAAGTGAAGCACTCGCCAGAAGTGTTTTATGCCGGTTCTTTGTGGAAGGTATGCCGGTTCCTTGTTCGTTATTTGAGGGTTCTTCCTTGCTAACAGCTTGTTTGTAAAATTTGATTTTCATGGGTTGTATAGGTTAGTGTCCAAGCTTTTAATGATGAAGACCCTCAAGGGCGTCGAACTCTTGGTAATGTTTAATTTCTCCAAGGCTTTCTTTAATCACATGGTTTGATTTTTGTAGTAGAAGCAAAAACCTAAAATGTTAACATATGTCAACTTATTCTGTCAGGATTGTTTCTCCACCGACGGAAGGCAGAGATAACTGATACCCTTAGAAAGGTTGATGCTTGACTTTACCAGCTTATATATTATGCCGTTCTCAAGTTGCGAATTATGTTTCTCATTTTTCTTGACATCAGATGTTTACAGTTATAATTCCCTGTTCTTCAAATAAAGTTGTGTTATCAGTTTGGTACTAAATAACCCTGCACTTCGTGTGTTTTCTACTGGCTTCCTTCTGTTGGCAGATTCCTATGTATGTAGACTCTCGAGAAAAGGTCACAGCGCGTTATCAGGTTAGTTGCCTTCAGCAAAGATCTTGCTTTTTTATTGGTTATGTCACATACGTATAGTGATATTCTCATTGTAAGCTTATGCATGTCCTTTTCTTGAGAAAGAGTCTTGGGTCTGTGGATGCAGTTAATTTGTCCATCGAAAAGAGAAGTTACTGTGTTTGGAAGCTTTAAACAGACGGGAACTCTCTTACCAAAAGCTCCCAAAGGATGGGGTTGGCGTACAGCTTTGCTGTTTGATGAACTTGGTGATCTTCTCCAAGGTGGGGCCTTGCGTGTGTCGGCTGTAGTCCAGTTAGTTTGAAGATACAAGCTAGTTTGAATTTGATGCCTCAGTGAAGCCATGCTGATTATTGCATTCCTGCATAGCTTGCGATACACAACGTCGAATATTTTTACACTTGCAATCACCAGGACGTGTTTATTGAAGCTATTGAATGGTGATTCAATCGGGTTCAGGATATATAAGTTTTCAAGCATTCAGTTTGAATGGCTTGGTTCAATCTCCTGTGTAAAGTGATTTTTTGAGGTGCGATGTAAACATATTCACTAGTTTCTTTCAAGTAAAGTCACCGCAAATACAACCCTTCTTCTAGAATGTTCAGAAATAAATGTACAAGTCGTCTTTGTGTAGTTAGCAAGATCCAGAAATAGTCCTTTTTTACGGGTAGCCAACAAGAGAATTCCCCCCAACACTGAAAAATACAAGCATCTTTGGAGCTCGAGACGGGCTTTGGTGAAGGCAAGGAGTAATACGGCTGGGAAATAAAGATGCTTAAATTGATGGGAGTTAAGTATGAGGTTTTGGTGATTATTTTGAGGATATGTTTCTGTCATATTTTCCGCCTATTTGCCACCCACACTTATCCTATTTGTCACCCTCGTTAATTCACCCCATTTATCCTATTTACCATTCATATAATTTTCAATAAATCCTAAATATCACCTTTTGATTTTTTGTTTACACACAACAGCAAAACACTGGAAAAAGAGAACCCTAAGTTATAATTTGCGTCTCCATCTCCGCGGCCAACCATCTCCTTCTCCATCACCACCCACAGGCCACCATCTGCATTCGTCTTTTTTTCCTTTTTTCTTTTTTAATTTTTTTTACCTTTTTATTTCATTTTAAATATATATCAGATGAATAGAATTTAGAATTGTATAGCTATTAGTGATCCTGCCTCCATCGACTAGCACAAAGAAAAACGATTTAGGAGAAGCGAAGTTTGAGTTTAAGGTCGTCAATAATAGCATAGTGTCCTGTAATGAGAATGAGTGTGTCATGAGAGTCATGTTATTCATGTGAGGGATATTATGTAACCGTGTGAGTCACACGTGAATGACAATGGGGTATGAGTTGTCCATACAGGTTTGAGTCTGGGTATAAATTCTCCTGTAAGAACTCAGATGAAATGTTGTTGAAATTGTGAATCATTTTACTCAGTAGATATCAAATGTTATCATGGTATCAGATAGGGTAGGATGATTTTTCGTTTCATCATCGATTCTGATCTGCTTCAACCCATTTCTTGATCATCATCTTCCATTGCTGCTTTCTGATCGTTTGATTTCTACATTCCGATCTACATCAACACCAATTTACGGTACCATTCTTACTGAATTTGTCTTCAATTTTCGAATTCGTTTTCGATTTTGTTTCACTTTGAGATTCAATCTCAATTTCTACAGATCTGTTTAGATCGCCTTCATGTTAGACTGAGTATCTCAGCTTTGAATCTATTCTACATGTAAGACTGGTGTTACGACTTCAGCATTGATTTCACCAGATGTTTTGTCATCGGTGTTGATTCCGCCTTGATGCAGTGTCATCGGCGTTGATTTCACATGTAAGACTGAGTATCTCAGCATTGTTTAGCCAGATGTTTGTCATCTGTGTTGTTCAGTTTGATGTTTTTTGCCATCAACAATTTTGGTAATCTTTGTGTTCTTCATCATCTATGATTCTTCGGATGATATTGTTTGGGTAATATTCTCGTTTTGATGGCGTGTGAAGAATTTTCACTCAAGATTTGTCATCTTCTTGAATTTAGCTCTCGATTCGTTGTTTTCCTTGTTGTTGTTTTGAATTAACGAAAAATCTGCAGTGGATCTGGTTCCTCTAGTAAGAGTAGGGTGAGTCATTTTCTTCAGATTTGGTTGGTTCTAAGACAAGCATGAGGTGTTTCTGGTGCTAATGGATTGGTCCTGTGTTTGCACGTCTCCAAGCTGTGGTTCAAGGCCTGAAGCATCGTTCTATTGGATGCAGTTAGTGAGTATTTCTCATTTGTCAAACTCTGCCTCCTAAATCTATTTGCCATGAGTGATTACTGCAGCTTGTTATGTGTTGTATATAAATAAAAATTGCGTGGTGGATGCTGCTGCATTGTTATTTCTTATATCTTGCATAATAATGGTACTTCATGCGTACTACAATAAGAGTTTCCAATAAGTTGGATTGTGAGTTGGTTCTTAAGCTTCCTGCAAGTGTTATAGTTAACCATTTCACGGTTTCTGTCATATTTTTACTGCTAGCAGTTGTTAATTCCTTGTCATATTCTGGAGCTCTTGGTGCCTGGCATTGCATAAATACAAGCTTTATTGGAGTTTTTTGAGGTTTGTTTTGCTTCTGCTAATTGTTATGTGTATTGGGGGTAAGAGCTTCTAGTACTGAGGACCACTTGTTTATCAAGTCTCTGCAGTCAATGGTTCGGCTTCCGTTGTTGAGCACGTAAGCATTCTTGTGGAATTCAGTACTGCATGGTATTCATCCAAGCTTACAGGGGTCCAAATTATTTTGGTTATCTCATTCATCTGCTCCAACAACTGTTTCTGCTGATTCTTCATGTCTATTTCTACACCAACAACTATGTCAATTTTTAATATTTCTTGTACTACTGGGGCTATAGTTGCTGAGTATGACCTGCTTCCATTCTTATACAATCACCACCTACTACAACAACTGATCACTTATTGCATCAACCTTGTCACCAACTACTCATGATGTTGTCTCTTTCTCTCAACAACTAGCTTGCTGATTCTTCTTTGATTTATCTACAACAACTACTGCTACACCAACCTCTTTTGCTGCTACCTGACTGCTACTGCTGCAAGACCAATTGCTACTCCTACTTCTGGTGCAGGTACTTCAGTCTACAGACATGTTTCCTTCTGCAACAAATTTGAGACTTCACCAGCTACTTGATTGGGACCTGCAAGTGTATTTTCAGGTTGTTATTTCTTCTACTTCAGCATCTCCAATCATTTTAATAGTGCCTTCTCAGGTATGCATTGCTTTACATAGTATTATCTCCACAACCACTATTGCTGCATCAATTTTCGAATCTCTGCACTTTTGGTTCTCCTATGAAGATTACTTCTTAACTATCAAGACCTGCAACTGCACCAAATACTGGATTGTGTTTATTTTGATGTAATGAGAATGAGTGTGTGATAGACGCATTTATGTGTCTAATATAGCCCAATTGTATATTGTGTTAGTACCCATTTCTGTACTTATTATGGATTTTTATGTCCCTGTAGGTATTTCTGGAGAAATAAGCTTTTGCGGCGAAATTGGCTAAAAAAAGTGGTTTTTGCGCTCGTGGGAGAAAATTACTATACGGACTCTCACTTTGGATAAGGGGTGACCCATTTCCAGGCAACGTCGACTAAACCCCAATATGAAAGAAGTAGTTCGAACTGAGGTTCTTAAGCTATTAGATGCAAGAATTATCTACCCTATTTCAGACAGTAAGTGGGTCAGCCCCGTTCAGGTTGTTCCCAAGAAATCTGGTATTACTGTATTCCAGAATGATAACAATGAGTTAATCCCGACCCGAATGACCACGGGTTGGCGTGTTTGTATTGACTATAGGAAATTAAACAAGGTCACTAGGAAGGACCACTTTCCCCTTCCCTTCATCGACCAGATGCTAGAGAGATTAGCTGGACATAGTCACTACTGCTTTTTAGATGGCTACTCTGGATATAATCAGATCGTTATTGCCCCGGAAGATCAGGAGAAAACCACTTTTACCTGTCCCTTTGGTACCTTTGCGTATAGACGCATGCCTTTCGGGCTATGTAATGCCCCTGCGACTTTTCAGCATTGCATGATGAGCATATTTTCTGACATGGTAGAACGGTTCTTAGAGGTCTTTATGGATGATTTTTCAGTGTTTGGTTCGTCTTTCGATGAGTGCTTGCATCATTTGTCATTAGTTTTGACTAGGTGTAAGGAAAAGAATTTAGTGCTTAATTGGGAGAAATGTCACTTTATGGTTCGTTCAGGAATTGTTCTAGGGCATATTGTATCTTCAAAGGGTATAGAGGTGGATAGAGCAAAAGTTGACCTTATTAAAACTTTACCGGTCCCAAAAACCGTAAGAGATATTAGGTCATTCTTAGGACATGCTGGTTTTTATCGTCGTTTCATTAAGGATTTTAGCTTGATGTCTAAACCTCTTTGCAATTTGCTTGCAAAAGATGTTAAGTTTGTTTTTGATGATGCTTGTTTAGAGGCTTTTGAGAAGCTTAAGTCATTACTCACTACCGCCCCCATAGTCCAAGCACCCAACTGGAACCTACCCTTTGAGATCATGTGTGATGCTTCAGATTATGCTATTGGTGTTGTGCTAGGTCAGCGAGAAAATAAGTTACTTCATGTGATTTACTATGCTAGCAAAATTCTGAATGATGCCCAGTTGAACTATACCACTACCGAGAAGGAACTATTAGCCATTGTGTTTGCCTTAGACAAGTTTAGACCCTATCTCTTAGGTTCTAAGATCATCATATATACTGATCATGCTGCTTTAAAATATCTTTTGTCCAAGAAGGATACTAAACCTAGATTGATTAGGTGGATTCTGTTGTTGCAAGAGTTTTCTCCAGACATTAGAGACAAAAAGGGTGCCGAAAATGTTGTAGCAGATCACTTGTCTAGGCTAGTTGTTAGTTCCCCAGATGATTCCCTTCCTATAAGGGATAGCTTTCCTGATGAACAATTGTTCTTTGTTACCCAATTACCTTGGTATGCGAATATAGTGAACTATCTTGTTACTGGTCGAATGCCCCAACATTGGGGTAAACAAGATCGTTCTAGATTTTTAGCTGAGGTTAAGCACTTCTTTTGGGATGATCCTTATTTGTTTAAGTATGTCCAGACCAGATTATTAGGAGATGTATACCTGAGAGTGACCAGTCCAGTATTATTTCCTTTTGTCATGATCATGCTTGTGGGGGTCACTTTAGTGCTAAGAAAACTGCTGCTAAGATATTGCAGTGTGGATTCTATTGGCCTTCGTTGTTTAAAGACTCCCACAGTTACTGCGTTACTTGTGAACGATGCCAGAAATTAGGAACCATTTCCCGTAGGAACATGATGCCCTTGAACCCTATTTTAATTGTTGAGGTCTTTGATGTGTGGGGTATTGACTTTATGGGTCCGTTTCCTAATTCTTTTGGTAACCTATACATCCTTGTCGCCGTAGACTATGTCTCTAAGTGGATTGAGGCGGTTGCGTGTAAAACCAATGACCATAGGGTTGTGATTGAGTTCTTGAAAAATAATATACTTACACGTTTTGGTACACCGCGAGCTATAATTAGTGATGGAGGGTCGCACTTTTGTAATGGGACTTTTAGACTTCTGATGAAGAAATATGGTATTACACATAAGGTAGCTACCCCGTATCATCCACAGACTAGTGGTCAGGTAGAGGTTTCCAATAGGGAGATAAAACGTATATTAGAGAAAACAGTTAATCCTAATCGGAAAGACTGGTCGTCTAGGCTTACTGATGCCTTATGGGCTTACCGTACTGCGTTTAAGACCCCATTGGAATGTCGCCTTATCGGCTTGTTTATGGCAAGGCATGTCACTTACCTGTTGAGTTAGAACACAGAGCTTATTGGGCTGTTAAGCAGCTAAATTTTTCACTTGACAAGGCAGGAGCCCATAGGAAACTCCAGCTCAATGAGTTGGACGAGATTCGTATAGATGCTTACGATAGTGCGAAGGAGTATAAGAACAAAATGAAACTTGTGCATGATAGAAACATATTACGGAAGTCATTTTCTCCAGGTCAAAAAGTTCTTCTGTATGACACTCGTTTGCATCTATTCCCCGGGAAACTGCGCTCTCGGTGGACCGGTCCTTTTGTGGTCCGTACTGTTTTTCCTCATGGAGCTGTTGAATCGAGACACTGGATGGTAGTAGTTCTTCAAAGGTTAACGGTCAGCGATTGAAGCCCTTTTTAGAGCCTTTTCCTACAGGTGATGTTGAGGAGGTCCCTCTGGAGGACCCTGTTTACCCTTGATTGACCATCGAGGTGATTTGTATGTTGTATAATTTTATATTCAGTTTTTGGTTTCACTTCACTCAGGTACTATCTTTCCGAACTCTCTCTTTACTATTTCCTCATGTTACTTTATTCTTGGTACTGTTCTTTCATGAGAAACATTGAGGACAATGTTAGATTTAAGTTTGGGGGTGGGGAAGAAACTTTTGTTAGCTTTTAGTTGCAATAAATAAACTCCAGAGCCTAGAAATTTATGCCTATTGAGGATTGCACTAACTAATCTAAGTGGATGGAAGCATTTTGATTGTAGGAGTTTGAGGAACCAATCTGATTAGATGGAAACATCTAAAGAGTCTATTCATAAAAGCACAGAGCTCAGGTGTTAGAAATAACATGATAGTTTCACCATATCTCGTTGAGTCCTTTTCACTCTATTTTTATTTTATTTTGTTTTTAAACTATGTTTCTCTAAGTGATAGGTGGGGCCCACGATTCAAGTTGTTACCAATGCTAGGGTGAATTAGAGTGATTGAGATACCATGAAAAAAAAAAAAAAAAAAGATGAAAAAAAAAGGAAAAAAAAAAAAAAAAAAAAAAAAAAAAAAAAAATTGAGACCAGACCATTTGACCAAAAGGAAAGTCGACCACTGGTACCCTTGTATATGCCAGTTGTGTTGACCTAGAGTTAGGTTATCGACCACTGGTACCCTTGTATATGCCAGTGTGTTGATATTAGTCAGACTGGTATCTCAATCCATTAGGATAGGTTCATTTTGGCGGAGGCCTTCAGACAGATATGGGAAACGTCGTTCACTTAGTAAACATCAAAACCATCTATGTTTTCTATATCCATCTTCTTGATCTATCCATGTGATTAGTTTTGACTCCGAATATGATGTCCATAGTGCAACTATCTGAGTAGAGCTCTGTCACTTTATATGAATTTTAGTATGCTTGAGTGCAAACTCGTGTACATCAATTGGAATTTCGCATCAGGGTACTTCTTCCTGTAGTCAATAAGTATGCCAACCAAGGAGATTCTTTAGTGCCTTCCAAGGTTCTGCGTAGATAGCTAAGGTCTGGAGTACAGGTTTTGTGGGTATACCTCTTGTAAGCCCACCCGAGACTATAACTCGGCCACTAGGGCCACCTAGGGGTTTGAAGGCTTATTGCATACGCTAAATGCAATCGACGATGCCTGTGACAGTGAGTTAGGATTTTATTTTGTAGTTTTGATTTGCTCGGGACTAGCAAATAATAAGTTTGGGGGTATTTGATAGACGCATTTATGTGTCTAATATAGCCCAATTGTATATTGTGTTAGTACCCATTTCTGTACTTATTATGGCTTTTTATGTCCCTGTAGGTATTTCTGGAGAAATAAGCTTTTGCGGCGAAATTGGCTAAAAAAGTGGTTTTTGCGCTCGTGGGAGAAAATTACTATACGGACTCTCACTTTGGATAAGGGGTGACCCATTTCCAGGCAGCTGCTAAAGGGACACCAGAACTGGATAGGGGGAGGTCTTCTTCAAATTTCAAATAATGGTTTTTGGCGGGAAAATGCATGCAGCGAGGAGCAGATTTGGAGATCGAATTTCTACGTGATTTTAGGAGATTCAATGGCCTAAATCGGTTTCTATGGACTGTAGAAGATCACTCAAGCCCAGTACAATCAATTGGATCCGGCCAATTGGGCTGGAATGGCCGAGAGAGGGTTTCAAAGTCTCAACAGAGAGACGTGTTCTGTTTCGAGTTTAGAAGATTTTTGAGAGATTTCTGGAGGACTTTGACGCTGGATTAACATGTACATGCTCTTATTCAAGTCTAGGGAAGAGTTTGGTAGCTATTTTATAGCTAACATCACGTGAAAAAGCTCAACAGAAGCGATTATTCTCTCAACAGCGCAGAGAAGAAAAAGAAAAGAAAAAGTCGGAATTTATACGAGATATTTGGGGTCTGTGGGATATATAAGAGTGGTTTCAAGTCATAAAAAGGGTTAGAAAAGTTTAGAAAGAGAGAGGAGAGAGTTCAGAGCCGAAACAAGGAAGATACCATTGATTGTTGATGCTGCTGCTGCGAGGAGGAAGAACGTGAATAACAGACTCTCCAAGGCCGTCGTTTATCAACAGTGGCATCGACTGTCACTTGTGGGTCGTAGTTCTTCAACGACAACAACACTTCAGCTTTGTCGTTGATTCTGGACGCCTTCTGTGGGTCGCAAAATTCTGTTTTACATCATTTCCTTGTCTTTCTCTTCATTGTAAAACACTTTTGAGCATCAATGAAATATTTTGAGAGGTTTTCCAACATGATGAGCAGCTAAATTCTTGGTGATTGAGGCAATGGAGGATCTATTCACTCATGTTTGATTGGTAAATTCTTTTTATAAATTCTTAATTATTTATTTTATTTAATTCACTTGGATCAATAAAAAAAGAGATAAAAATGGTTTTCTTAATTAGTTGTGAATCAGTTTGATGTTTTATGCTTAGAATTAATTCTTTGATAAATCATGCTTAAGGATTACAATTTAATATTTGGACACCTTATAGATTAAGAAGTGATTTAATGGAAAAAGAGCTAGATAATAATTATGAAATATTTTTGTAACCAATCAACTTGAAGTAATAGTGAATCCGGAGCCTTAGTCCATTTTAAATCTTGACATCACTCTTTGAAAATTAATTTGCTTTATTTTTATTAAAAAAAAAAAGTTACCTTCACAAGTTCGAAAAGAACCCCTTTTACCACTACAACTACAATCACTATTTGAAAAACCATCAGTGTGTCATGAGAGTTCAATCTCAAGTGGTCTTTTACAGCCCACTAGAGATTGAGGGAGGGTAATAGCATAGTGTCCTGTAATGAGAATGAGTGTGTCATGAGAGTCATGTTATTCATGTGAGTGATATTATGTAACCGTGTGAGTCACACGTGAATGACAGTGAGGTATGAGATGTAAGTGTCCATACAGGTTTGAGTCTGAGTATAAATTCTCCTGTAAGAACTCAGATGAAATGTTGTTGAAATTGTGAATCATTTTACTCAGCAGAAATGTAGATATCAAATGTTATCAGTCAATTCCTGGACTAGGACTGCTTTTGATACAACTACTGTTGTTCTTCATTGTTCATTAATTGACGAATACAAGGGAGTCTTTAATTTCTAAACGATTACGCATGGCAGCTCTTGGCAGGTTACAATTGTTCTTATACTGGAAGGTTACAAATGTTCTTATATGAGCTTTGACCATATGATTAACTTCCATATTAAATACTTTCATAGTCTATTGACATATACTAAGTGAGATATGTTCAGCATTAATCAAAATTATAACCTAGAATTAGTGATTTCTTAAAGTTAAAAGGGAGGTTAATGTAGAAGATAAACGAGGATGGTAATAGCTTTTTTCACAGGTGGTAAATAGGAAAAAAATAGAATTGAAAAGTGAAATTATTTTAGAATTTGTGAAGTGGTAGCAAAGAGGAAACTGTGGGTGGCAAATAGGTGAAACCTTTTTCTAAGGTTTTCTAAAATTTTAAAAAGTTCCTTTTTCTCCTTCTTCTAAATAAAATGAAAAACAGAAAAAAAAAAGAAAAAAAAAAGATTCAAAATATAAATCAAACCGTTAAGGTAATTCAATAACTAATCAAAGGTATATTAGCCATTACTAAAAATAGTAGGAGAAGGGGTTTTGGAGTTTACTACTTCATGACCTTATTTTGTTAGTCCCAAATTCTCGCCCACTGCCTCCCCAATTTAACAGTATCCCAATTTTAAGTCTTCTGCTATTGGAGCAATAAAATAAAAAATACACAGCCACGGGAGTCTAATAAAATATTTTTAGATATTACAGCCTTTAAACCTTTTGGATTATGCCACTACATGAAGCGTTCATGTTTTTAATAATATTTCGCGTTTTTTTTTTATTATTTTCAAAAGACGAGTCTGCATTTAACAATCTATATCAGTATCGTAGTTGTAGAAAATCTAACACCCTATATCTATCATTCTAAGTAATAATCAAGAAGTAAAGTAACTAAAAAAAAACATAGTATCAAACACGGAGATATATGTGGTTCGGCATGATTACCCATGTCCACGGGGGTGAAAGGATGATCTTATTAGGTTGGAACAATTACAAATTGCTAAGCTAAGCTATGAACCTCAAAAGAACAATTCTTAGCTTAGTCTCCTTACTCCCACACTTACAGAACATATCTGGTATGGTATTTATAGACATGGTGTTTATACAACGAAGTTACAATGTTAAGCATATCCATCGAGATTATTGCGCCCTTACCGAGAGGTATGACCCAAACTTCTCGATGTGCCCTCCCGATATCTTCTCCATATCTCTCGATGTGATGGTTGTCTCGATCCGGGCTTTGAGTATCTTGCAGGTCTTATTTCTTCGGGCCCCACTCGGTTCTGGTCTCAGATCACTTCGCTCGTGCTATATCAGTAGCATTTAATACCTGGTTTGCTGATTAAAACTCGTCGTTGTTCGTTTTTTCTGATTTCCATGCGTCACGCTTATGGATAGATGTGGTAGGTATCTAGATTACCGTGTTGAACCTTTAAAACAGATTTGGTGCTTTGTTTCTTATCTTACTATAGTTTTTGACTTCTCAGATGTTGCCACGTGTCTTTTTATATTTTTCCACGACAAGTATATAACAACAAATTTTTTCTATATGCACTCTCCATCTTTAAGGCAATACTTGGATCATGTTGATGAAAGTTAGAGCTGTTGGAATTTCAGCTTTATAATCAACATATCTTTATGCTAAAACATGATTATAAGTATCCTTAAACTGAAATAAGCATAACTCTAGTATTAACATGTTCTGTAGCTCATAATATATCACATATAAGGCATATTCAGTCCATGAACAACTCACATGAAACCACATGCATATACATAAGCTTCAATACAATATGAAATAACTAGATTAAAAGTAAATATAAACATCATGAAACAAACAATACATGACTTAGCTTCTACTTCTATTTCCTCTCATTTTTTCATTGATGGATTATCAGAAAAATACATATGTATAAGAGGCTAGAAGAGGGATGAGTCACAGCTATGTGTCAACCAACCTATCCATTGTTAGTTGGTTACGCCTCACTAGGTGAGTCACTAGACACCTAAGCTGCTGAATGTAATCCAACTTAGCACTAATCCATATTAACCAAAAACATGATTACCTTACGCTAAACTAGGATTACCTTAAGCCAAACTGATTTGTTGCTAAACCAACATAAAGTCTAACATCTCCCACTTTGGTTAGCAACAAAAATCTTTACTGAAAACTGCATGCTTGAGTCTAAAAGTACGCTAGGATCCGACCACAAAGACCCATACACCATTTAATAGATGCATACGCCATTTCTATAATCAGGAAACTAGACGGACAATTTATACTCAAGGAAAAAACACCTTAAATGGCTTAACCTTATGGCAAAACCAAACTGCATTTTAAAATTTATCTTCCAAAGAAGAAAACTTAAATTTGAACCAATCTTTATAAGCTTTCACTGCAACTTTATATGCTATAACCGCAATCAATATGATTTCTAGATACATCTCCATCGAGACAAGTATACATCTGGCTCAATTAAGAGGCATGTTTCCGTCGAAACATATAACAAGTATACATCTGGCTCAATCGAGATATGTCGTACAAGACATTTAACATCTCCGAAGATATTCTACTGGCTCAATTGAGGTGTGTTTGTCGATACTATTAACATCTCCGAAGAGATTCATCTGACTCAATTGAGTATGTCTGTCAAGAAATTTAACATCTCCGAAGAGAATAACTGGCTCAATTGAGGTATGTCCGACAAAGCATTTTTGTATCTCACTCGAGACCCTTAATATCTGTAGAGATCTTATCTATTCTCAATATGAGATATGTCTCCGTCGAGACATTATCCATCTCCGAAGAGACCTGTCCCAATAAGAGATATTTCTCCGAAGAGAAAACCGTTGTCTTAAAACGAAAACGTGTCTCCGTCGAGACCTTTATTCATCTCTTTATTGGATTAATCTCCCAAAAATATCTTCTGTGTCTCACTCGAGACGTGTTCTGTGCTCATTATGAGTTATCTCGAAAGGGACTTTCTGTATTAATCCCCCACTGATCTTTCGCTCATTGAAAAACATAAACAGCAAAACAGTTACGATGAAATATTGTCATTACTTTAATCTACACATAAACGAAACATTAGAATAGATTTATTACCATCAATGGTTCACCATTGGGCAAACCATGATGTACAAGGATCTTTACTTCCAAGTTTCAAGGCTTTATTCCACAAATATATATGCTTATTTTCACTTTGAATAGCTTTATATATAAACAAAACGATGGGATATGAATAAGCACACATAAACATCTTAAACTTAAAACAAGACTCGGTATCATCGCAAAACACCTTTGGGCAGAATTGCGATATATATGAGTCAATCCTAACAAGTTTAAGATCAATATTTCATGCATAGAAAACAAGTATGAGACGTGATTCATTTCAAATATTATAAGCATGAATTACCTTTGGGCAAAACTCATATTCGTAGCATTCGAAATGAATCATAAACAAACCTGTCCTTAACCGTAATTGATGAAGAGTTCTTACCTACTTTCTGGTTCCCCTGGTCTGTACCACCAACCCTTCATTACATTATCTAGATTAACCATATGCAGCCAGCTCCTCGTAGCACAACACTTTCTGCATTAATTCTTTGTGATAATGCTTCCAAAATAAAACTTCATTCACATTAGAACACCCTTTCATACTCTCAAATATTTGGAGACACTTAGTCAAGTAATGAAAAGTACAAAATATTTAGTCATGCATTCAGAAATTAAACGACAAACAACACAGTTCCAATGCTCTAGTATACTTTGAAATCAAAGTCTGCACCGTACACGAAAACATAGCTCAAACTTAACTATTAAACCTTTGGGTCCAATAGAAAAAGAGAATTAAACAAAGTATAAAACATGATTCATTTCAAATATTACTATTATGAATCACCTTTGGGAAGGTTTGCAACATCCAAAATAGCTCACAAGCAAACCTTGCTCTAACCGAAGACTGATGGAAAACTTGTTTACTTTCTGATTCATATGTTCTGCATCACGAGCATCTTCATTTCTTACTCAACCCAGCCACATATATTCAGAGTCTTGTAATGCATCACTATGAGCATTGTTTCTCTGTGGCCATTCTCCAAAATTATTGAACCAAAAAACTTCATTTTCATTAGAACACTTTCATTAATCTCAAAGTATCACTTTATCAATAGTTAGTCGAGTGATGAAAGGTACAAAACATCCATAATCACAACTTTCAAAACTGGAAATCAAAGGATATACCTTAGTTCAAATTTGTACCGTAAAGAAAACGATATATCTTTAACTTGACTATCAAAACTTTGGGTCTAATATACAAGTTAAAAAATAAATTACCTCTACCAGTAAAATCATCCTCGTGAATACTTAGCCTCCAGCTACACATCTATAGAGTTGTAAAGCACAAAATCCAACTCCATCATACCACTAGGCTTTAACCAATCCTCAACTTCTTCGATTACTGCATTGACAGTCCAATAGGTGCTTAACTCTACCCATTGCCATCATTTCAACAGGTTTTGATGAGAACCCAGCTGAGGAAAAGATCTTCATGAGAAAACTTGCAACCAGTTCCTATCATTTGTGATACGAGTCCTGATGATCTTCAGAGAAGAGGAAAAATCGATGTTTTCGCCACAAGTGCACCTCGAGCCATAGGAGATCTACACTTCTTTATCTATAGTACAGAACTTGACTTGCATCAGCACACATCGACCCTTTAATATACATCACTGCGGGAGGCTTCTGGGTAGTGGATCTGTATCAATACCCAATTTTCCACATCGACCCATTAAACTACTTAACTGTATATACTTCACCGTAAATACACAAACTCCATAACCAACAACTTTTTTCTCAAGAGACTCCTGAAATCACTACTTAGCAGAAATTACCATAGCTTCAAGTCCTGAAACACGGCAGTTGTATGTAGACTCATCCTCATCAGTTGCATACTGGTTTGCTTTGTCATCTTATTCTTGCTGCAGTGTGTTGGAAGAGGCACAAAATATTCACCCACCGATAGTTTTTACATACCTCGAGCCTCATGCATACAATGAAACTTTCCAACAACACCTTTTTAGATTACAACCTTATGCTCCAGGTACCCGAGAACAATCAATCTATCTTGTATAGCTTCGAACATGCAGGAATACCATTACAAAGCCAACATGTCTCCCATTGCTCAATAACACCCAAGCAAGATCCCATGATAGCCTTTATTTGATTTGTAAGACAATCATGTTTTCTCCCGTTGCTTGATGAGATCCGTGTACAACCTTTCTCAAGAGAACCACAGGGTCCACAGCAATATAAACCTTCATGGAAGTGCCAGCAATAAGAGATTCAACACTGACTCAAGTGGTGGTACAGTCTGACAAGTTTCTCTTTTTGATATCCCACGTCATTACCACAGGAAAACGCTGGCTATCTAACACTTGCACCGGTATTACTACCCAAAACAGCTATATAGTGCCTTGTAAAAACGACAACAGCTGATCCTACTGATGCACGTCCAGGTACTCCACTTACATCCCATGATTGTTGTCACCTCAAAACAGAAACTTCAGCAGATAATGGCATAGGAAATCATGTTAAGAGATTAACCAATATCTTTCTAATAAAACTTTTGAGGTTCAATAACCTTGAACTCAGGAAACCGGTTCAAACCCATTATATAGATTTGTTGTCTGAGAAATAATAGGTGATGATGGTAAACATAATTGCTTGTACAAATATTCATCCCATAGTTTCAGACTTTCCACCATCAATCAATTCATGTTGCCCAAGTTCAGTGCAACTATTCCCACTAGAACTCATCATCTTCAATTGTACCTCTGTCCATAAATAAACAGATTTTTCGACCCGAAAAAACTTAAGATTAACAAGCAAGACCATGATGAGTAGATGAACAATCAACACAAGTAAAATTCCATGTGTAACTAAACTAAATGAAATCTGTATATGCTATAGTTGAAGAACGTGAAGTTACTAGGGGAAATAGAAGTAGAATGTTGGAATTTCAGCTTTATAATCAACATATCTTTACGCTAAAACATGATTATAAGTATATTTAAACTGAAATAAGCATAACCCTAGTATTAACATGTTCTGTAGCTCATAATATAGCACATATAAGGCATATTCAGTCCATGAACAAGTCACATGACACCACATGCATATAGATAAACTTCAATACAATATGAAACAACTAAATTAAAAGGAAACAGAAACATCATGAAACAAACAATACATGACTTAGCTTCTACTTCTATTTTCTCTCATTTTTCATTGATGGATTATCAGAAAAATACATATGTATAAGAGGATGGAAGAGGGATGAGTCACAGCTATGTGTCAACCAACATGTCCATCATTAGTTGGTTGACACCTCACTAGGTGAGTCACTAGACACCTAATCTTCTGAATGTAATCCAACTTAGCACTAATCCATATTAACCAAAAACATGATTACCTTACGCTAAACTAGGATTACCTTAAGCCAAGCTGATTTGTTGCTAAACCAACATAAAGTCTAACAAGAGCAACTCCTAAATACCTTCACAAACATGAGTGTAAAGTTATATATTAACTACTAATAATAAAATATAAAAAAAGGCTAATAACTAGATTTTCAGATGATGATAATAAAACTTGATGTACAAAGAAGATACACTACCATTTTAATTGTACTTTTGTAGATGCAATTAGGAGTGTGCAGTCATCTATTTGGATGCGGTACAAAATAATTAATACGATGGTCATAATCAGGCCTTGGGGTACTCCCTAAGGCGGCAACAACAAAAAAATCTAACAACAAACAACAAATTTGAAGCAACTAGAACTAGCAAAGTTACAAAATGAATATTTCAATTAGCTGGCATAAAATGAAGTAACACTTTAAGCAGCTAGAATGAACACAATATACAAGATGAATTAAAAATATAATTAGGTTTTCCTAATAATCAGATACTTCCTCGACCCTTTTTTTCCAAGGAGCACTAGATTAATAGAACCAAACACGCAAATGTAAAATTGCCTACATTAGCATATTGGTCGAGTTTTGTAACTTAGCAAAAATTTTGTTTCAACCATGTTTAACTTGTATCATGGTACTCCACGATAGGAGTTGTTTCTAAACACCATTAGGTTCTTAAAGCTGACAATGAAAATTTGAGAAATCAGTCTCTTTATATTATTATTTTTCTTCTATAATCAGCTGAGTATCTCAAAATGCTACCATATCACCTGAAAACTCTGAGGTATTAGTCTTTGTCTCATTAGGAGTGGAGAATCAACTCCCGGTTGTTTCTATCTACTTCCATTTGTTAAATAATCCATGCAACACCAAGACGATAGAATCAAGGTAAATAAATAATAAAAAAAGAGCATATACTTAGCTAATCTTGCTTCCTTTAGTGATATGGACTCCAGAGCTTTAGGCCAGGTGAACTCTACATGAAATCCAAGACCAACATTCACGAATACTTTTCTAGTATTTGGCTTGTTAGTGTGCATAATACAAGGCAAATAATAACCAAAAATTATTTGAGAAAATTAAGCTTATACCATCAATCGGAAGCATCGTCAACAAGTGAGGGACTGACACAACAACTCCATGAGACATAAAATTAAACATACATTCATTTAAACACAGGACTGATAGAATAACATGTCATTTAACAACACAGAGTATAACCTATGACCAGTAAAAACTCATATGGATTTTCATGTTGAAGTTGCCAAATTCTCCATACAAAAATGTTATTTTACGTGCAACAATCTGCATTGAACTTTTTATTGGAGAACCAGAGTTTTAATAATTGTTTTTAGGTCTTGGTATGGTTTTATCTCATACCTAAGGATTCCATGGATACTCACTCACTTCCTTTGAGTGAATGAAACTCTTTAGTCACACTTGGGTATATTAGAGGAGGATAGCCTCCATATATTGTTATGGATAATACGTCATACGGGTGGGCAGACAATATATGGCACAACCTATGCCATACACGCCTATACCATGCACCAAGCATGCGATTATTCGAAATTATTTTTACAAGATTTTCTTTTGGAAATTAATTCCAAAAATATTTTCTTAAGTGTTTAATTATGGGAGAATTCCCTTTTCAAGTCTATCTTTATTTGTTTTACAAGAAACCTAAAACTTATTTTACAAGAAATTTGAAACCCTAGATTTATTTTTCTCCTATTGATTAGAACTGGAGTTTTGTTGAAAACTTGCATCTAGAAGCGGCTATTATCTCGTTTTCTTCTCACATCTTCGTTTTGCTTGTTTACTTACCTTCCAATCCGTGTTGCTAAGTTCAGAGAGTGTGTAACTTGTATTGTGCTGATACAAGCTATATCGGGAAGTCTTATCTTGGACACATCTTCGCCGTTAGGGGTTTAGCATTGCTCATTCTTGAGTATACTGGCAAATTAATGTGTTAAGGACAACTTGTTGAACTTGTGATTATGCCCTCGTCAAGTTGTTCATGGTAGAGTTATTTTCATTCAGTATTTTATTATTATTACTTGATACTTTAACGTTGTTATTCGTTGTTGCAAGATTCCAATGCTTTTCTAACTGGCCACAAAGTATAAAGTACAGTCGTATATGAATGATATTGGGAAAGACCGAAAAATTATGCCTAACATGCCAAGGCGAGTAGGCCATAACTCCCCGAATGCGCCATCCTGATGCTACTAACCGGGATTCAAAACTCCATAGTGTTGCACCACGGTGGTGCAATATTAGTTTCCAACACTGCAACTTTAATGCCTAAGCATCATAAGACTCTCTTGACCAAGCCAGCGCCAAAATGTAGTTTTGGCATCACATAGGATAAGCTATGGCGCTTCAGGCTCATCTCCGCTATATGCACCTTCAACCAACTACCCCTCCTTATATATATACGTCTTAAGGACATTTTTATAACTTAAACTTGGAAAACACTTTGACATGCTTGCTTCATTCATGGTCGTTGCCAAAACCAAGTCATGTGAAGCGTCATGATGGATGTATTTCCATCTTTGGCCCATAGGCAAATGTACATTGCCTAGGATAGCCTGCTCTGGCCTGATGCACCATTGTGGGGCGATATTGGCCATAATCCAATAATCTGCGTAATGCATTATGGTAGTACTACTTTTCTCAAGGCCATCCTCCCAACTGGCCTGATGCACCATACTTGGCGCAATATTGTCTCTTGGCAAATATGCCCAACATAATGTGTCATTTTGGCGCGATATTTGCATTTGGCCAGTTTGCCTTCGCAATGTGCCATGCTTGGAACCATATTGGCTCTAGGAAAATGTTTTTCTCAATCCAATCACAGATCTTTGAGCATGCGCTATGTGAAAAACGCAGGTGTTATCGATAGAGGTTGTAACACATAAACAAACAGAATTATCTACTGAAGGTTTTTTTTTAAGGTAAATGATGTATTAGACTGGATTTAAGAGAGTAAACAGCAACCCATAGGACGACTGACCCAACACCAAGGACCAATGAACCGGCACCCCCTAGTAAATAACAATTGAACTCCCCTAGGTCATACCAATAAATGCAACTGAGAATTACACTGCGAAACATCAAGACGAGAGGATTAACTGATACGCCAAACACCATTCGCTTAAAGGAATCATATTTAAAGTCCTAAACAACAAACCTTTCGGAACTGGTAAGAAACAAACAAACAAGAAATGAAACAAACGAGACAAGAAACAAACCCAACCCAAACAATGACCCGCTGAACCAGCATTAGCCAACCCGCTGATTCGAAGAGGAGGACCAGTTGTCATACGCTCACCACAGCGCTAACAACCCACTAAACTTTTTATCATAACACCATTTATTATGTGAAATATAATTACAAGATGCTTAAAAAGAGAGGTACACCAAATCATACACATCATCTTGCATGTACACCTCAGAACCAAGATTGACCAATGTACGCAGGAATATTACTGAATTTTTCTCCAAAGTCTCTACACTTTTGCGTAAGTCTGAGCTGAAATATGAAATATTGACTTGACTCAAGAATTAACATAAAAAAGCAACTTGCACTGCGTTCATATTATCAAACTTATATTATACTCTGCATGACGAAATAATTTTTTTGTACACATAAATACCAAACAAATGTCCCAGGTGGCTTGAAATATAATGGAGTCTTTCAAAGTCTACTAGCTTAAAAAACTTTAAATTATGTTTATTCCTCACAGTCAAACCCTATGTCATTTTAGTGATATTTAATCTACAATTCGTAACATTCAAACACAACTTCAGAACTGCTATGACATAATATTCCTTCTTATCATCCTGAAGTTTAACAGTTAAGTAATTCTTTACAGAATTGGCTTTCAATATCAAAGGAATACTTTATGCAGCAAGCAGGTGATAAATTCTTAGAAGAAGACAAAAACATCCCATATTTTCATTTTTTGTCTAATTTCAATAAAAGAAAATCGAATACTCATGTTATTCAAGGACCTTTAGATATATGGTATGATTCTAGAGCTAAAATTGTCGTTTTAGTAACATTTCTGTTACTTCTCACCCTACTGTTCATCAAAATATTCTGCAGCTTTTTCAACCATGTACTTATAATGATGAAAATTTAAGCCTTACTGGCTTACGTGATGCTAAAGAAATCAAAGAAGTTGTTTTTAGTATCAGATCATGGGCTCCAGCTGCATTTTATCAACAATACTGGGGTACAATTAGCACTGAGGTAATCTCCATAATCTATCATTTTTTACCAGAAAACATGTGCACAAGGCTATAAACTGCACTTATCAAGTTGTAATTTCTAAAGTTTAATATCCTCAAACCCCATCATATTATAGACCTATTAGCTTTTGGTATGTTAGCAACAAAATAATCTCGAAAATTTTAGCTAACTGTTTAAAGCCTCTTTTGTCGAAAATCATTTCACCTATTCAAACTACTTATATTTTTGGAAGACATATTCATGGTAACGTCATCATTGCCCATGAGTTATTGCATACTATCAATCGAAAAAAAAAAATCAGGATATTGTTGGTATGAAGTTGAATATGTCGAAGGCATTCGACGGGTTTGAATTGCCTTTTTTTCTTTTTATTCTGCATCAGTTGGATTTTAATTCAGATTGGATAGATATGATTGAACCGTGTGTTTCGAAAAGTAATATTTCATTACTTATTAATGGAAATCCAAGTGCTAGTTTTTCACCATCTCGTGGTATTTGGCAGGGAACCTTTGAAACCGTATTTGTTTCTTTTTATCATGGAAGTCTTTCCAAGATTATTGCAGCACAATGAGGATTCTGGTCTCCTTGATGGACTCAGAATAAATATAAATTGGCCTATCATCAATCATTTATTTTTCGCAGATGAGTGTTTGCTTTTCTTTCAGGAGAATTCTACTCAAATACAACATCTTAAACACCTTTTTGATATATGTGGTCAAGCTTCTATACAAATCATTAGTATGCGGAAACCAACCATATTTTTTGGTAAGCACATTACTCAAGCTCAGAAAAGCAATATTTCTGGTGTTCTCAATATGTAGTTAATGGCTTTAGCAGAAAAATATTTGGGTATTCCCCTTTTGTTACATATATCTCATCAGCAGAACTGGCAAGGCATTCTTGATAACATGACCAATAAGCTTGAAGGTTGGCAAAGCAAGATTATAAATCAATCGAAAATAATGTTCTCGGTACCATGGGTATGTACCGGATGTAAATATTTAAGATTCCTGAATCTACTATTCAAATAGATAAAATCCAAAGATAGTATTGGTGGAATGAGTACAACAATAATAATATTTCTCATTTCATCTCTTGGGATAAAGCTAAAGTACCTAAAAGACATGGTGTTTTGGGGCTTAAACATTTGTGAAACTATAATTTGTCTTTCTTAGTCAAGATGGCCTGGAATCCGATTCACAATTAAAATTCTCTAGATGCTAGAAATATTAAAAAGTAAATACTTTCGTTTATTTGGTGTGCAGTACTCTCCTCCTCCTCCTGACGCATAAAAATTCGAATTGGTTACGACAAAGTTTATGTCATGGTCTTCACACTATGAAGAAATATGTTAAATGGAAAGTGAGTGACGGTTCGACTATTAATATTTGGACTTCTAACTGGATTCCATCAATGTCTACTGCACTTAAATATTGGGATGATATGCATCTTAAGACTACAATGGGTTTCTCAACTGATTGATGTACCTGCTGCTCAATAGAATATTGATCTTACGCGTCAACTTTTTACTCCTGACCAGGTGAGTTCAATCTTAAATATACCCATTCAATTAGATGAAAAGGACACTCTTATTTGGCCTTTGACAGCGTGTGGAATTTTTAAACTTCTTCAACATATAAAATGCTTTGTGTTAAAGATTCTATCAACAACATGTCCCTGAATATGTCTCCACAAGTCTTGCTTAAATTTTGTAAATTGAAGATGCCTTATAAATTTCAGATTTTTTTATAGAAGAGTCTTCATAATGCTTTGTCTGTTAAAGATCGTTTTTATAGAACAGTGTGTTATTTGCAATATACTGGTCATAATAAAGATGTAACTCGCGTGACGTGCTCCTTAATTGTCCTTATTCTCAAACTGTCTGGAGAAAGTTTCTTCCTTAATATTTTTCTTTTATGATGCAGTTGTAAGATTCTCCTATAAATATTTACAGTACCTCTAACGTTATTCATATCATAGCTTGCATAGTGCATTTTGTTCATATCATAGTTTGCTAGTGCATTTTGTTTGGAAACATGGGTGCACAACTATCTTTAGTAATTTAACTCCTAACCCAAACATCGTCATACATCAATAAGTTATTACATTATTGCGCATCATTTAGAGACAGTTTCTGATAATATTAGTCATTCCATTGGATTAGAGTTAAGGATATTATAAATGACACTTGGCGGCCTCCTCTTCTGAATGTTTATAAAGTAAACATTGATTCATTATTAGTTGGTATTGATATAATAACAAGAAATCATGCGGGACAATATGCGGTGCGAAAATGAGCAGTAAAAAAGATAATCAATGTACATCAAGTTAAAGCCTATGCTTTATTGGAAGCTATCAAATGGCGATTACTTATAGTTGGACTCAGGTTATCTTTGAAACTTGACAACCTTAACATAAATTGTTATATCTAAAGCATAGTTCTTTGCGAGGAAGGTTATCTTTAAAATTCACAACCTTAATATAAGTTGTTATATAAAGCATAGTTCTTCCCTTCCTCGAAGAGTGTTCCTATTTTTTCAAAAATGTGTAAATAACGTTAAATCACCTTGGTCTTGGGAGTTTGTGTATAGAGTTGGTTCATTAGTCTGGGTGGTCCTTGCCAGAGCCCATGCATTTCGATGGAGCTTGCCTTAGGCGTCCAAATGGAGCTTGCCTAAGGCGTCCAAATTCAAGGCTCATGCACTTTTAGCATTCACCTGTATAAAGACGTGGCAACCTGAGTTCGTCATCACTCATCAACGAGCACAGAGATTTTTCTTTCTTTATCATTAGATTAGACTTTTTTAGATTAAAAATTAATACCACACCTGGGCTTTAAGCCATTTTAACAAAAATACAAAATGCTTTACATCATAACTAGTACGGAGTGTCCTCCGGCACAACTTCCTGACAATTTCACAAAAGGACCATAAACTATACTTGAACAGCAGCATAGTACAAGGTAAATTTATATCTTAACAAATAAAATATTCCCGATATCAAGTTAAACACCCTGGCTAAATTAGGGTATACCCAGATTAATTGGAGTATATCAAATGAGACGAAATAAGGTCATTTTAAAGTCAAAAAAAGGCCCCTTAACCAAATATTTTCTGAATGGCTAATATGTCCTTGTTTAATTAACACTAAACAAGGGTAAATTCTGATTAGGTTAACTAATTGAGTTTAGATTAAAATTTTGAAATTATGAATTCAGTAGACTAAACCTTTAACCCGTCTTATGAGTTCGATTTCGATCAAAAAATTTGGTTTTGAAAATGTGAAAGGTCGGCAAGGTCGACGTTTGAATAAGGTGTCGGTTATGCTTCGACGGCATGGTAGGCGTTTTAATAAGATGTCGACCAAATACAGTCGGCATGGTCCGTGGATGAAGAAAATGCCGACCCTTTTTAGGCCGGAATGGTCTTTGAATGACGATTACGCCGACTATCTTGGGCCAGGAATTTTACGGTCGGCATGTAAATATTTCCTACAATGTCGGCTATCATATGGTTGGCATGCACATAATTTTTAACACTGCCGGCAGACCTGTAGTCGGCATGCTAAAGATTTATAACCTTGCCGACATGTACTTATACCAAATTGAAAACAGAATATGGGAAGATGTAATTCACTGTATTCGTGCAATTGGTTACTACATTGATTGAAACATAAAACCTAACTCCTTGTCCACCCACAAAACCTACACCAAAACCATCAAGCTTCGTCGGATGAATCTCATTCATCTCCGGCCTCCATGAAGTCCGGTGCATACTCCGGGATTTTGTCAATCATGAAGTGATAGCTTGCATCGAAGGCGAATGCTTCCCCCTTTTCTTCCACGTAGCGCGCTTTCACGGCTTCATGCTACAAAAACAAAACACAAACTTACATTTATTAGTGGTGTTTCATTGGAAGATCAAACAACAAGGATCACGTAAAAAGACCACAAATATACTTACTAATTGTGCAATAGACATGTTGAAGTGGGAAGCGTTGAAAATACGGGGTTGGAGAGCTAAAAAAGCTAGTATCGCATTTTCGATGACAATGTGCCTATCATGGATGGCTTGAACACTTCTTCCATTGGGATTTCCAAACTCTTGCCTAAATTTTTTATGAACCCTTGCCCAAAATGTTATGGCAACCACCCTTGCGGAGGACGCATGTCTTACTCTAGTTTCCGCGTACCAAGCTTTGGTGATTGCCAAATCTTCATTTGAATCAAATGAAGCCATTATTGTGTGTAGAGAGCTACTGGGTGATCTAGATGGAATGTATGATGATATGAGCCTTGGAGAGTATATGCAAATAGTTGTGTGTTGTTTTGTAGAGATAAGTAGTGTATTTATAGGATGGTTCCCAAATTTGGACGTTATAGTGTCCAAGTACAAGTCAACCAATGCAATTGTACTTGCAAAAATTTGAATTTTGAATCGTCCGGCGAGGTTTTTGTTTCCACAATAAGCCTACTAAAATTGGCCGGCAAGGTCGAAATTTGTTACGATGTCGACCTTATGACTTGTACGCATCAGCAGTTGGTTTTCTTCTGAATAACCGTCGGACAGGTATTTGGTTACTTGAGTGCCGGCTATGGTATGGTCGGCAGGGTATGAAATTTATTACCATGCCGACCTTATGACTTTTAGGCATCAGGAGTTCATGCAATTTTCTATTTAACCGTTAGAATGGTATTTGGTCACGAGAGTGTCGGTTGTGATGTGGTCGGCATGGAACATAATTTTAACCATGCCGACTTTATGATGATTTTAGCATCAGGAGAAGGTATTTGCTGCAACACATAGCCGGCAGGGTCGATAATATAATACCCTGCCGGCAGCCGGCTGGGTTTTGATCTGATTACCCTGCCGACCCTAGTATGCAAATAATTTATGGTGTCAGGTCCGGCAGTCTGACAGTTCAAAACCTTGTCGGCCCTGGTGTGGTCGGCACTGTAACTTAAAAAAAGAATGTCGGCATAAGTATTTAAACTTTACGTATCTAAACAAACCATTCATTCAACAACAAGAAATGCAACACTTGTTGCCCAAAATATGAAAACATGTCCCATAAACCTTAAAAAGAAAACATTTGTCCAACCGTTAACCTTAACATTTGTCCAACACAACATAAAGAAATAAACTAGAGACTGCATTCATTCACCACCACGACCACGACCCCGTTTAGGAACACCACCACCACTACCTTCAGCACCACGACCACTACGAGCCCTCTTTTTGTCAGCATTCATCTTGGCTTGTGCTTCCCTCCTGGATTTTTCTTCCCTATTTACTTCAGCATCAACTTGCTTGAACAATTCATAGGTCTCCTCATTGTTAATATTGCAAGCATAATCAATGTGCTTTCTTTGCTCCTCAATCGACAAAGGATTTCCTCTGTCTTTCGCGCAACACAGCACCTTCACAAAGGTCTTCAACTACTCCTTCTATTTTCAATTAAACAACAAACAATTAATAGAATGTTTCGATAATGGCATCTTAAAACAATAAGAACAACTCTAAAATACTTACAAAGAACTTAAGACTTTTTGCTGGGTCTTTCGATGCCATCTTCTTGATACGAGCCAGTTCTTGAGCATTCGGTTTCCTAATCACAGTAGGACGAGCCCAACCCAAGTACCACGTCATATATTTCTCACTAGCTTCATTACCTTTGTTCACCTCGTCCAAAAGACTCACATCGATTTTACGGCCACGTCTATCGTCCCAATGTTGCTGGAGCGTAAACGACGTGAATAGTTTTTTGGGACGTGGAGCAGTTAGCCTTTAATACAGTACAGAACGGCTTATCTTCATCGAAATGAGGTTCTTCTTGGACGTAACCCAATTGTCGCATTACCCGATGTGGATCGTACATTGAATATCCACCATCTGCAGTCATTAATGGTCCATAGTATAATGCAACTTCATCTCTCTTTTGGATTAAACCTTGATTTCTATCATCTCGATACGGATCAAATATCACATCATCCGCAGTCAATTTGTCGATGGCGATTCGGATTTTGATAAAATTTTGTGGCATTTCCTTATCCTGAGTACCCTTAAAATTGTACCTTTGCGCTCTTGGCTTATCAACCGCAATATTCGCATCCACTTTGATGTAGGAGTTGGCTTTCACCAAAGAAGGGAAGTGCTCATATATCCAAACCTATGCAAACACAAAGTTCAGTAAGAATCTTATCTTATGAGCATTTTGCAAATATAAATGATTTAGACAATAAAATTACCTGGAAGAGACATATATTTCCGTTAACTTGCTTAGTGAGTGCCTTAGAACCCTTTGTTAACTAATTGTTCAAGAAGGCGACCACCGTAGTACCCCAAGAATACTCACGCATCTTATCTAAGGGATCCAATAGTTGCATATAACTGGCGTCGACCAAGCTTCCGGAACTGTCGGGGAAGATACATTTGCCCAGGACATATAGCAAATAAGCTGACGCGGTAGAATTGATTCGCACCGGGTTCACCCTTCCTTCCTTATCAAAGATTTTCTTGGTCCCAGATAATGTGTCCCTCAACTGCTTCGGATTAAACTTCTTGGTTAGACGACTTTCTTTCTTCTCAAGCATAGATTCCGTCTCAATCTGATTTTAACCGAAAAATTTCAGGATCAATTTGTAAATATCCTTGAAAGAAAAATCATCATCGAAGCCCTCAATGTCTGCTTTTCCCTCAACCTCGAGGCCTAGAATTTGATGAGCATCATCGGGAGTTATCGTCATCTCACCAAATGAGAATAACATTGTATCAGTCTCTCAGTAAAACCTCTCACAGAATGCAGATACGGTAACTCTATCATGCTCAATATTCGAACTCTCCACCGCATGCCACAACCCGGAGTTCTTGACAATCACTTTCACCTTCTCACATTCATCCTCAAGATCCCAAGTCTTAGTCACCGAACATGAAGCTTGGCGCCTCATGAGACGGACGACATGCTTGTGATCCTAAATACCAACAAAACAAAATGAAAATAAATACAAACAAACACTTGACGCAAATTTAAGATAGATACACATTTGAATAAAAAACAAAGAAGGATTGAGATTACTTACGATAGTATTATGGATCGTACATGCCCATGAGTCTTTGTATCCAAAAAGAACATCTCCACCCTCTCTTGGGGTCCCCCTTGGAGCCTCACCGTTTTCCAGTGTAACCATCAAGTGAGGGGAATGCATGTGGGAATTAACTGGTTTAGTGATCACCCTCTTCTTCTTTCCGGTTTCAGTTGAAGTTGAAGCTTCGGTTTGTTGAACATTAGCTTGACTTTGTTCTCCATCGCCTTCTTCTTCTTCTTCTTCCACTGCCTCTTCAATAATTTCTTCTTCGATATCCTTATATTTATCTCCATTATCGTCATCATCATCGTCATCATCATCATCTCCTCCAATATTAAGCATGTCTTGATCACCATCATCATCATCATTGTTACCTCCTCCAGCAGCCGGAGTGCTTTCATCAACATCATTATCATCACCTCTTCTACCAGATGAAATTGATTAGTCTTCATCTGGAGTCTCGTCTGAATCATTGGGTTCCGATGGTGGTTCAGAATCATTCGGTACACGGATCTTGAGCGTTCCCTGCACAACGTATGCCCCTCGATGTGTTGAAGTCAAGAGTTTCTCACCAAAACGAGGAGGACTAAGAGCTTTCAGATCTTTATTCTTTGCCTTTTGCAACCTGAACAAGAATGATTAAGAAAAAAAGAATATAAATCGGCAGGGTCGACAAATACAACATTGTCGGCTACACAACAGTCGGAAAAGTCGACTAAAAAATTCATGCCGGCTAAACTGTAACCGACAGGGTATTATTCAAATAACCTGTCGGCTTATAAAAAAATTTGAACACCGTAGATACAAGGATTTTTCACCAAACCAGTCGTCAAGCTCCTTTACCCAGACATTGCCGGCTAACAAACAGCCGGCATGGTTTTATCCAAATACCATTCCGACTTTCATAATTCAATGCATCAGGAGGCAGGGTAAAAATTTATAACCAATGCGGCTAAATAAAAAAACTGTCGTCGGCAGGATCCTGGGTTGAATAACTTGCCGACCCTGCAAGTGCCAGTTACAGGTATTCAACAGCCGGCAAGATCTTCAACCTAAGAGCCTGCCGGCCAGACCCTAAATATGAAAAGTTGGTTAGGTCGATAACATAATACCTTGCCGGCGTCGCAACTGCCAATTCACAATTTCGATTTTTCTGACCTAATTTGATATGCAAACATGAAATTGAAGTACTAGAGTGAGTTTAAGTATGCCCTTACTTTCTTAATCGCACCATTTCTCGTGTTTCAGCAGCTACGAATTCTTCTTCTTCCACCGTTTTTTTCTTCACTTTCTTTTGAACCAAACTTTCAATTCCAGGCTTATACCCATTGGGTTTTCGATTAGCTTATTTCATACGTCTAGGCCTAGGTTGTGGCGGTTCCATTTTTGAAGATTAATCGAAACTTTTGAATCGACGATCCACTCGATTTAATCGTCGAGTTTTGATGGTGGTGGGGGAGGTCGGTATGGTTGGGGGAGGAGAAGAAGAAGAGAAGAAGGAAGATGAAATGAAAATAAAAAACTGAATAGGGTAATAGAATTATAAAGGGCAAGGGTAGTATTATAACTTCACCCAGTAGGACTCCCCCTTAGCCCTTAAAAAGAGTCCACTTAAAATTGGGTATACCCCAATTAATTTGGGTATATCCCAATCAATCCAGGTTAAACACATGTAAACTACACTAACAGTAGCGACAAAATCAAATTTATCCCCATGACATTCCTCCGATTTCAATGACATAGACAAACAGTAGTTTACCAAGTCAATGGTGGCGATTCGGAATGACAAAATGAAACTCTTCAAGGTTGTCATTTAGATCAGACAATCGCCTAACACAACTGACTTTGTCAAACTTTAAATGGCATAAAATCACAAAAGCTCTTGCTCTGTGAATCAGTAAACGTATTATGCTAACTCAGTGAACTTTTCTTCCATTTTCGGTTTGATCTACACTCTCTTTATTGAATCTAAACTTAAATCATTTTTTTTATCTTGCTTTCTTCCATTTAGATGCATTATTAAGCCTTTATAACAATCTTTTTGAAATTTTACAATAAAATTTCTCTCATTTTCTTTTAATGGGTTACTAACATTCCTTGTTTCTCCATAATGTGTTTACAAATTGATTCTTCTCATATGGCTTTTTCTTGTGTATTTGTTATGATTGTTGCTTTTGCTGAGTATGTCTACAAGCTTTTGCTAACAGGTTTGTATTGTGCTGGTATCAATGGCATCAATGGTGTCAAAGCTTTTGTCAAGGATGAGTTAATACAGCGAGTTTCACTAGCGAGTCATAGAAACAGTTTATCCCGCTTTTTAGGTAATTCAAAAAAAATCAAAAATTTCAATATCAGCTTAACATGGAAAGTCTGCCTCATATTCTTCCTATTAGAGTTGTTAGCCAGCTGTAAAACTTCCCATAACAATAAATATCCTCTAAATATTTGTTACCGTAATTCAAGCCTGAAAATAAATCTCTCATTATACCACTTTAATCTTCAATACCCCAAACCCTACTTTCTAAGCTATAAAAACATAACTGGTGAATACCTTATCATACAGTTTAACAATAGTTTCAAACTGGAAGAAGAGACATCAAGTCAGGTTGGAGATCTTGTTAACAAGTTCAAAGAGGCAACTTTGGAGTTGGGAGATACTAATGAAGTAATTGTTTTCAAGCAAGACAATAATACTTCTGAGGAAGAAAAATCAAACTGGGAGGCTAGTGCTATTTGAAAAGTTATCATAGAGGGTAGAATGACTTATGCTACAATTGAAAAGTGGTTAACTTTTACTTGGCCATTCATGACTTCTGATGAGGTGCAGATTGTTGAAATGGAACCAAATATTATGATTTACAAGTTCAAAACCTGGGATTTACTCGACAAGGTAATTAAATAAAGGCCATGGATCATTAACAAACATCTTATGGTAATCCATGATTACATCCCAGAATTAGTCTACATATAGAAGCATTGGGGATTCTAAACATTTTCGATCCAACTCAAATATCTGCTTCCTGAACATATGAATGTTGAATCTGTCACAAAATAGGAGAGATAATGGGGGAAGTTACTAAAATTGAACCAAAAGATGTTATACCTATTGGTAACACTCCTGTTAAAGTGTGTGTGAATGTTGATCTGTCAATGCCATTAAGAAGAGGAGTTAAGTGTATCACTAATGCAGGTATTACAAAATGGTAGCAAATCTTCTATGAGAGGAAACCAAGGAGTATCTGCACTGAATGCTATGTTATTAAACATTGTAAAGTTGCTTGCAAAGCTGTGTATACTTACCTAAACTAAGCTCATGAGAATCCATATTTCTTTGGCAAAGCTAATACCATCAGGAAAACCATCTCAGCAATATCCAACAACTCTGCACCTGTCTGCCAACAAAGCCCAAAAAAAGTCATCAAGATTGTTACTTTTATTTAGCCAAAAGACGATAAAGATATTAACATGTATTTTCTTCTCAAGAAAAATAATCAAGAACAAGGTGAAGATATTAGGATGGGAAAAAGGCTCAGAATTATGGATAATCCGACTAAAACTCTCAATGATGCTGAAAGCTCATCTGGCAATTATCAACATGATACCATCACTCCCAACCAGACTACTCACAGGGTCATAACCGGAGAGGATCAATCTGTTCACGCAAAAAAGGAGATTCAGGTATACATCCCTAATTTTTCAACAATACACTCTTTTCTTACAAAATTAGTTTTTTCCTTGTCAACTGCGTCTAATACTAATTGTTTTAGAATTTTAGCATTAGGATTTCTTATTTATTACATCGGTTTCTGCAGAATTAAATTTTCAAAAAGTATGCATCTGAATAATATCTCTCTCATCGATTTAGTTACGTACCATTATTTAACCCACCTGTTGACTTTTGTGTTGTTAACTGCTGCTTGCACAATAAGTTTCCTCAAAAGAGTAGCTGGATACAACCCAAGAGTTACATATTAATATTCTTCTATTTAATCTCCTGCTATCTTTACACAATGAGAGTGTTGTCTTAGAACGTTCAAGGCTTCAATGTTACATCCACCAGAGATCACCTTAGAGACTTAGTTAGGTCTCAGAACCCTGACATAATATTTCTCTATGAAACCAAACTGCATGAAGATAAAATGAGAAACTTGCTTGCTCCTTTTAGATTTCCTAATGTAAGATACCTTCAACCAGTTGGACTATCTGGTGGCTTAGTACTTCTTTGGAAAAACGGATTTTCTTGTGATATTGTTAGTTGTGATAATAACATGATTCATGCAGTAGTTCAGATTGATCCTAGCCAACTTAAATGGCTTCTCTCATATATGTATGGATACTGCAACTACTCCAAGAAAAAAGAGCAATGGGATTTCATAAAGGATATAAGAAGTAACATTAACCAGCCATGGATACTTCTGGGTGATCTTAATATTCATCTAATGGGTAATACTTCTTCAGCTTCTTCTTCTAGTGATGGGATGGTTCATTCTATACTTCAACATGCTGGCTTAGAAGATATGGGTTTTATAGGAAGAGAACATACTTGGTTTAATAATAACTTGGGTACTGGAAGGAAAAGATCTAAACTGGACATGGCTTTGGGTAATGCTGAGTGGAATTCTTCTTTTCCTGATTCTAAGATTCTTCATCTAAATCAACTTAGAAGTGATCATTGCCCCATACTTCTTGTGACAGATTATACTCAGCCAAACTTGTGGAAGCCATTTAAATTTTTTCTCACTTGGTTACAAGATAGAACTTGTGCAGCTGAAATAGCAAAAGCATGGGAAAAATCATTAAATGGTTCACCAGGTTACAAGCTAGTCAAGAGATTAAAATTTACAAGAATCACTTTTTCTAAATGGAATAAGGAGCACTTTGGGGACATTAATCAAAAGGTTGATAATTTGCAGCAAAAACTCTCTATCATTCAGGCTCTTCCTCACTCAGAGGATAACATTTCTAAAGCTGTGGAGATTTCCAAAGAACTTCAAAGATGGCATAATATTCAGCATGACTTCCACAAACAAAAATATAGAGATAATTTTTTCAAGGATCTAGATTACAACACCAAGTATTTTCATACACTTCACAAGAGGAAAAGAGCAAGGAATAACATTGATTCTTTGAAAGATTCTAATGATAATTGGGTACACACTAGAGATGATGTAGCTAACTTGTTAACTAATCATTTCAAAAATATCAGCTCTACTTCTACTCCTTCCATTGAAGAAAGGCACTACAGTAACATTCCCATTTTAGTCTCTCAAGAAGATAATATAAGAATACTTACTTCTCCATCTGATGAAGAAATATTCAAAACTCTCAAATCTATGGAAAATTGGTCAGCCCCTGGACCAGAAGGATTTCAGGCAGGTTTCTATAAATCACAATGGTCCATTGTTGGTGGTGATGTGTGTGCTATGGTTAAACAGTTCTTCTCTTCTAAGCATATGCTCAAGAAATTGAATAAGACTTATATCTCTTTAATCCCTAAAAAGAATAAGCCTTGTTCTCCAGCTGAATTTAGACCTATAAGTCTGTGTAATACTTCTTATAAAATTATCTCAAAGATCTTAGTCAGCAGAATGAAGCCCATAATGGAGAAAATTATTTCTCCATACCAAGCAGCTTATGTTTCTGGTAGATTAATCAATGATAACACTATCATTGCACATGAGATCATTCATTCCATGAAGAAAAAAGAAGGGAAAAGTGGATGGCTTGCTCTCAAGTTAGATATGTCAAAAGCATTTGACAGACTTGAATGGCCCTTTCTTATCAAGATTCTCAAGAGTTTTGGCTTCTCAGAAGATTGGTGTCAATTAATTCAACAATGCATCAGTACCACAACTTTATATGTTCTTCTAAATGGTTCACCTTGTACAGAATTCAATCCTACAAGAGGAATAATACAAGGAGATCCCCTTTCTCCTTATCTCTTCATCTTATCTATGGAGTGGTTTTCAAGAACTGTGGTGGAAGCACATCATTCAAAAAGCATCCAAGGAATTTCAGTAGCTAGAGGAGCACCACCTATTAATCATCTGCTCTTTGCAGATGATTGTCTTATTTTTACTCATGCAAATTTAACCAGCGTGAATAATATCTTACATGTATTGCAAGATTTTAGTTCACAGTCTGGTCAAGTCATTAATTTTGACAAATATTTTATTCATTTCAGCAACAACATGGATCCTGGGGTTTGTGACACTCTAAGCAACATCCTAGGTGTTCAACCTATGAGTAAAAATGAGAAATATTTGGGTTCTCCTTTAATTATTGGCAGATCAAAAGTAAAATCTTTTGAAGATATACAAGTGGCATTTGAAAGAAGACTAGGAAATTGGCAAGGCACCACAATGCACCAAGATGGAAGATCCGCTATGGTTAAAGTTGTTCTTAACTTCACTCCCATGTATCAAATGAGTACATTCAATATGCCAAAGAAACTACTTAAGAAGCTTGATACAATTCAAAGAAAGTTCTGGTGGGGATTTAAAACTAATAAGGGCATCAATCTTATAGCTTGGAAAAACATGTGTCTATCTAAAGACTTGAGAGGACTAGCTTTTAGAGATTTAGAAATGCTGAATCATGTTGTACTTGCTAAATTAGCATGGAGGATATGTCACAACTCTGATCAACTGCTTGGTCAATTTCTTAAAGCAAAATATCACAAGAATGAGGAATTTCTACATCTACATGGTGAAAAGAGTAATTCTTCTTGGGTATGGAAGGGTATAAAATTAGGTCTGTCAATAATTCAGCAGCACTGTTGTATGGAGGTTAACGATGGAAAGTCAACCAAAATATGGACAGATAAATGGGTTATAGGGTTGAATCAAACAGTCGAGCCACTGCATACTTCTCATTTTCAGTTTGTTTTTGTTAGTGAGATGATTTTAACAAATTTGAATGAGTGGGATATACAATTGCTCAACATTCTTTTCTCCCCAGAAAATGTTGAAAGAATTACCAGAATGAAACTCTCATTGTCAGATGAAGATATTTTGAGGTGGTCTCCTGCAAAAGATGGAATTTTTTCCGTAAAATCTACATATAACAAATTAATGGAAAGAAGGGTTCAACATCAAGTTGTTGTTTGTACAGTCCCCAAACAGGTTTGGAAAGCACTTTGGAAAATGCAGCTACCACATAGAATTAAGCTCTTCATCTGGAAGTGCCTTAAAAATGCAGTTCCAACAAGACAAATGTTATCTCAGTTCAACTATTTGGAAGAATATCATTACAGTGTCTGCATTTTGAAGAGGAATCCTTTTTTCATCTTCTTCTCACCTGCAATCATTCTAAAGTTGTCTGGAGACTTCTCAACATTAATATTGATCAAGTAATCACCAGCTGTCAGAGTATTACACAGTGGATCATTTCATGGTTTGTGGATGTAAGAAACACGACTGTTAAAGAGAATCAACACTGGATATCATTACTCATGATTGGTTGTTGGATTATTTGGAAGGAGAGATGCGATTGCGTATTCCAGGATAAATCTCTTAACCCCAATAATACTGTTCCTAGAATAAATCATCATATGTCTCAACTTAGCTCAACTCAACCCAATTTGAATAACTTAGTTGCAAATCCTAGAACTAACTCAGGTGTTCATAGTATTAATTCTGGAAACATTGATGCTCTTACACTCTTTGTTGATGCTTCCTTTGATTACTTAACTGATGAATGTGGCACCGGTATGGTGCTTTGTAATCTTGTAGGTGCAGTCTCTGGCATCAAAGGATCTTATGCAACTAGAGTAAAGGATCCAGAAACAGGGGAGTGCATGGAAACTCTAAGTTGGGTTAGGGAGAAGGGTTTTCAGAAGATTCATATTGTAGCTTATGCGGAGTCTATTGTGAAATCAATCACAATGGAAGAGATTTTTGTTAGCTTGGAAAATAGGAAAATAATTAGAGACATTAAATCTATTTTATCTTCTTTTACTTTGTAGACTATTACTGGACTATTGCTCATGTTAAAAAAGAGATGGCAATCGTTCCATTTCTAAGAAAACAAGACGTGACAAACAGTCAATTGAAGAGTTTTATAACTCTGGTCTTTGTATTGATTCTATTCTAGAGAGGTGTATTGAGCCCTCTCATATTTAAATAAAATTCAGTTATCTAAAAAAAAAAAAACAGCAGCGACAAAATAATCGCATAAGGTCCAACACATGGAAGGCAAGCAACGATAGAGTACATGGCAGGTATCCAAAATAATATTCTGCTAGTCTGTTTCGTTATCTGTATTTACAGGCAGCAAATAGCTTCTGTTTTACAGAAGCTATAGATTATGTATAGATCTAACTAATAAATTAACATAATAACAAGTATAAACATGAGATTCGTTGATCAACCATCCTATACTATGATACACTAGAGGCCGTTCACCCATCAATAACTTAAGTCCCTAATCTTAAAAAGGGGGAAAGTTGGGGAGGGCTTTCAACCGAACCAAAGAGAAACTGACGCCCACAAAAAAAGGAATAACCAAAAATTGGGCTTTACAAATTTATGAATTATATTCCTCTCTCTCTACCTTCCCTACCTCCTCCTCTACATGAAGTAGCTTAGTGATGTTTTCTTCCTTGATCCACCTTCTCCATATAAATCATTCCATTGCACAA
Source organism: Papaver somniferum (assembly GCF_003573695.1). Lineage (NCBI taxonomy): Eukaryota > Viridiplantae > Streptophyta > Magnoliopsida > Ranunculales > Papaveraceae > Papaver > Papaver somniferum. The sequence continues at coordinate 165,238,498 of NC_039359.1, read as the reverse complement.
GCTCATTCATATTTGAAGACTCCGATGAAACACTTGCGCAAACCTACATTAAAAAAAATTGTATTTCAAGTTAAAAATCAGAAGTACAAATTCACGTTTAACAGTATGGAATGACGTTTAAAATCAAAATGTATGATCTATTTCAAATTCAGAATAATTAAATTAATCCAATGCCATCCGAGCAACCTCTTAATATCATCCCAAGACTTCAAGACCTTCTCGCTTACCATAGTTGACCTTCCTCTTAATACTTACCTTCCTCTTCACGCTTTTAAAACAGTCTATTTAGACCCATAAAAAAAAGTAAGGAGAGTGGTGCATCCCCATCCTTGTGTGTAGGATTGCAGTCACAAGCTCCCAACCACAAACGTTGAATATGGTGTTTCAGCCAAAGTTTTACCAAATAGATGGAACTTTCAAAAACTAAACATAATCTACTAGGTTATTAAGCTGCAACTCATACTTTTGTTATTACAGTGGAAATTTGATCTTTTGCAAAGCCATAGGAATGCCTAAAAACCAGCATTATAACCGATGACCTATATCAACAACACAGCAGTATTTAACAAATACAAGCCCTACTATCTTCTTAATAACCATTTCAGTAGAGCCAGAATTATGAAATGATATCCATTAAAGAACTGGTCGTTTCACCATGTTGATTATGGTCAAGCAATCATCTTCGTAGTATCTTACCATCCAAAACATAACCATCAGGTGTTGTTTGCAAGCTGCTAAGATGTTGTTTCCAAAACACCTTTTGAAATCAGGTGTTTTAACACTTTCTTAGGCTAATCATACAGGTGGAGCTGGGCTTAACACAATCAAAGTAAAAGGCTTGAAGATAGCTGAAAAACATACCTGCTCATGTGCGAATTTAAAATCCTCCATATTTAAGGAACGGATGTCTTCATTGCCATGCAATTCAGGCAATGGCTTGTTCTCTGCCAACGCTAATTTTTTCTCCTGCAAATAAGTAAAAGCAGCCTAAGTTTCAGATACGTGGAACAAAACAGACATACCAAACAACAGAAACACACATAAGAAAAATGGTGATAAAAACATCTGAAGTAGTCCAGAGATAAAGGTTTAGCCCATATCTTGTATTCTAAGAACTTGGTTCTAACCTTCTTTTCCTTTTCCAAAAGTTCTCGTATGGGACAATGAGCCGCAGTCACACAAAGATTCTGAAAGTAGAAGCAACATATTAGACATTTTATGAGCACCATCATTTCATAGATGGACACGATTAATACTGGCGACTGCAACAAAGTGAAAGAGAGCAACCTTCAAGTCACTTCCAGAATAACCATCAGTCATATTGGCCACTGCTTCTAAATCAACATCAGGGGACAACTCTTCTTTGGCCATTATGACTTTCAGAATTTTTGCTCTATTAGCTGCATCTGGCAAATTCACCATCAATCTGTGCACAATATTTTCACATCAGAACAGTCCAATGAAAGATTATTTGTAAGCAGCACTCCAATCTTTAAGTGTCCAGACAAGTTTACCTCCGAGGAAGCCTCCTTATAACAGCTTCGTCAAGGTCAAATGGCCTATTGGTAGCAGCAAGAACAAGCACACGTTCTTTGTCCTTCGTACGCAAACCGTCCCAGTTTACCATAAACTCATTTTTCATTTTGCGCATAGCCTCATGCTCCCCTGGATTTTCACGTCTACCCAACATGCTGTCAACCTATATAAGGAAGAACCCAGACAAGACCAACTTAAAAGCAATTCTGGAGAAAAGAAACTGTGGGATCACTTTCATAGAAAAGTTGGCTCAAAATATCTTTTAAAAAAAGAATGCTGCAGGAACTTCTAACAAGAAAATTCAAAAACATACCTCATCAACAAAGATGACACTTGGAGCTATTTTACTAGCTAGTGAGAACACTGCTTTGACATATTTCTCTCCTTCGCCGAACCACTGTGAACAAACCACAAATTGAGAATTCAAAAAAAAACTAGAAAAGTAGGTGGGTTGTGGAGACTTGAAGTATTATCAGTACCTTGGAAGTAATGCTCGACATTGAAATGTTAATAAAATTAGCCCCAGCCTCAGTTGCAACTGCTTTTGCAAGCATTGTTTTCCCAGTACCAGGAGGACCAAATAGCAATATCCCCTTGCATGGCTGGAAAGCATTGAGTACATGTATAAATATGCTACTTAAATTGACGAGCTAAAAATGATCTGGCAGTTGTCCAACAAGTGAGACATTGACTATGAAATATAATCCAGAAGTAACCAAACCTTTGTCAGTTGTCCTTTGCAGAACAGTTCTGGCCTTTGTAGAGGAAGCATAACTAGTTCCTTCAGCGTGTCCTTAACATGTTCCAAGGCTCCAATGTCATCGAAAGTGACTCCAATATCGGTAGGTGGAATAACATCAGCCAAAAGTTTCTTCTCGAATTCGTTCTCAGTAACTACATCCTGAATATCCTCAAGTATACGATAACCAAAAGATATCAAAACGAAGGCTCACACATCATTGTTACTGGAATACTGGAATAGATAATGCATTGGCGAAGAACCATTAAGAGCATATTAACTTCACCTTTAGTGATTTCTTTGTACTCTTGGTTTCGTTTTGGAGACCCTGAAGAAGATCGAGTCCATACTTAATGCTGCAATATTCATACCCAGAAAAACAAGGTTAGAGTGACACTTTACAGAATACTAGGCTCAAATATTAATACAAGGCAATAAAGAAGGTGAGATGAACATATAAACCTTTCGCCGGATATAACAAGTTTTGAATCTTTGACATTAGTATCAGTACTGTGCATTAGATGATAACTTAATGCCCAACCAACGATTTTGTCCACGCCTGCAACATCAAACAAGTAGCATTCAGACAAAAGACGTGCACATCAGTACAATATCCTGAGTGTTTCAAATAACGTGGGTATCGCTTTAAAAAGATACTGACTCTCAGTAGTTAGGGTCTGATCTTTAATGGATAATGTTTCAAGGTCAGGGCACTCCAACTTATTCCGGGTAAGAATCTGAAAACACGAAGTAGAAAGGTTAAATTCATGAGCAAGCTTGCGACATTAATATTTTCTGATACAGTTGGTCAACACATACAGCACGAATGCTAGCAGCATTTGACTTTATCTTCAGAGTCTCAATATCGTGATCCAGCTGCTGTTTCCAATCTAGAAGCATGGTCTCATCCTGTCATAGGATAAACCAGATACATATAACGCCTTAAAACAAAGATATAATAAAACATTCAGCTTTTGTATGAGTTGGATTTAGGACATATACCTGTGGTAATTGTATGGTGACTCTGTTTGGGAAAAGCCTAACCAGTTGCTTCGTGGTCTTTGAGATTTCTTTGCCTCTCTCGTGTAACCTGCTGAAGTTATCCTACATAGACCAGGATGTCCAAATATGAGTCCCCAAGGTTTCAAAAAACGAAAGCGTAAAGCGATACCCTATCCTAGTGTAGCGTAACACAGCTTCAAAACTGATGTATGGGCTTCACAAAATATATAAATAAATACTTATACGTATCTATGTGAAACTTCCTAAAAACAAACCAAAACTAACATGTCCATGATTAAGGGAACAAATAAACTAACTAGCCAACTAAAAATATGGTGTACAGTGTACTGCCATATTCTACTACCCTAAAGGTATCTAAAAACACTAGACACTAGCCATGAATGTTTATGTTTGAATCATCAAAGAAGAGGAAGAAGAAGTTATAGAATAGAAGAAGAAATGTTTGGCTAGACAGGTGGCTGTTAGTTCTTTTTTTTTTTTGTCTATTAGTAAGTTTTAAAACAAACAAAAAAAGGAAACGTCAAGACTTATTTTTGGGCTTAAAGCCCTTTTTTCTCTGATATATGACCTAATATTGAAGCGTACATTTTAAAGAGTTTTTACATTGATGCGCCCATATACGCGCTTAAAACGTTTTTTGAAACCGTGTGAGTCCCACATTAATTCAGAAGCATCGGACTCTCTTTAGCTATAATAGCCAAGAAATATTGATTAATGCCATCATTAGGAAAAATGATTATCAGCGTGTTTTATACAGGCAATCACAACTTCATCATAAAATATAAATGACATAGTAAAAATTAGAACTTACCGGAAAAGCGAAATCGAGTAGAGCTGTTTGGTTGCTTCCAAACTTTGTAAACAGAAGACCACCAGGATGTGACTGCGAATTCAGTAAATTGCAAAAGTTGAGAGACAGAGAGAGAGAGAGAGAGAGAGAGAGAGAGAGAGAGAGAGAGAGAGACAGCAAACGTAGTTAACCCATAAAGATTACTTTTCAGTATCACTTGAAATTTCATAAGGTAGCTCCTTAAGCACAATAAGATCAAAACAATGTTATTACCTTCTCCTTACGGTTGTCAAGTTGTGTATGTGAACCAATTATAACGACATTTGTAGGAAGATTCTCAAGTTTGGTCTTGATGGATTGATACGCTTCAGGAATGCCTACCATAGACTTTTCTACGTCTTTCAGTAACAATATTAAAGGACCACTTTTACTCTCGGCTGAAGCAACCTGTCATGGCAAGAACCATCCGACAACCATGTAAACTAAAGAATAAAAAACATTCATTTAATTTTTGTTCAGAAGATAGATAAGAGTTCACCTCAAACAGTTCATTGATGGCAAGTTTGTCAACATCATCATTTGCTGAACTGTCTAACCGAAGCGCATCAGCTACAAAATAATAGTGCATTAGAACAAAAGAAAAAAAATATTACATCATCAATTAAGAACTAACGAGAAAAAGAAAAAAAAATATTAAATAAAATTGCGAGTAAAAAGCTGATTAGTTTTAGAGATTACCAGAACAAAAGAATCCATGATCTTCTTCGCAAAGGCCACCCAAATCGTTACCATCAGGAATTGATTTATCAAATCTAACTCCAATCTTTGAAGATCCATTTTCTTCAAACGCAAGAACCACTTTGCCACGGTAACCAGAAGATGGACCCCTGTCGACGCACATACACACGAAGTATATCAACTCTTGCATCTGACCATATAATTGAGAAAATTGAACATCTATACAAAAAGACATGTCCTAGCTGTAACCTTGAAAAGACCCAACAAAGAATAAATATGAATGAATTTGCTTGCATCGAAAGAGTTATAGAGGTGTTACAGGGCCCCAGCATGTGAAATGTGAACTATAATGAAATAAAGAGCAGAGATAACTTTTATGTGCTTAAGATCGATTTTACAGAAAACTGACAATCTCGAAGGGCGTTTAAATTTTAAACACACCTTCAAAAGTGAATATTCCTAGAAGAACTTCACACAAACGTACATATACCTTGAAGGAGGCTGAAGAGGAGGATAGCCGGGAGAATGTGGAGTACCCATATATCTTACTCTATCGCCTGAAATTTCCAGATGTTGATGCAGCTAAGATAAGAGCCTCATAGATGAAAGAACACTTATACATGAAACAAAAACTACAACATGATCATCGTTCACATGTAAAGCTAACAATAATGATGAGGTAAAAAGAAAAATGGCATGCCTGTTTTAAATGTATAGCTCTTAGATGATGCAGTTGACGTCTCCTGCTTCGGCAGAGTTTGAGAACTAAATGCACCGGTAATTTCAGCCTCAACACTTGAAGCTGGTCTCTTTAGCGGTATGGGTAATTCCACAAGTGAGGTTCGTTGCTTACTAACAGCGACCAATTTCTCTGATCTTGAACTCTCTTTGCTGGATTCTGTATCCTTCGGAGATTGTCCCTAAGACAAATACAAACATGCAGCGAATGTTTAGTGCTGATTTCATATAAAACATATGCTGCGTTTTGAACTCTCTATTCCAGAAGGCTGGTGAAGAGACTTATGAAGCTTCCCTGACTACATGATGTAAAATAAAGTCTGTACATTTCTCAATGTAAACACAAAAACTGAAAAGAGCCGAAGTAAATATATCTAGTAAAGCTTACACCAGGCAACAAAAGAGAATCGACCACAAGCAATCTAGCACCAAAATGTTTAGCCAGAGCCTTCGCCAAGGTCTCTTGATATATGTCAGAACCTACACGAGGAAAATACCAGAGCACAAAATTCAAATTTAAAAACAAGCTAAGTTAGAACCCAGGCGAGAAAAACAAGAGGAAAACCATATAATGAGCACTAATTCTTGAAATACAAGGAATACTGGCAGTTTACCTGGAGGACCAGATAACAATATTCGTGGGCTTATGGTAGGAAGATCTGAAGTGTATTTTGTAAATTCGTTACACTTAAGATTTATAAATGTGGATGCAACTAACACGTTCTTCGTTGCCTCACTGCAACAATTGAGATGTCAGAGGTATACAAATTTAAGATATACTTAGCCCAAAAGGTCGATAAACGGAGAGGCAAGCAAATATTTCTTAATGTACCTAAGATCCCACTAAGCATGCAAAGGAAAGTAATCAAAGGAGTAATGCATAAATTTCATGATATAAAATACGCCAAATCAATAGTGTGTTGCAAAGTCGTATTTTGTCCGTGAAGAACACTACTGTTACTGGGTGTGTTGACTCCTATGAATCCCTAGAAAAATGTTGGACATAAACCCTCCAAACCAAGTCCCACCCTACCTCCTCAAAGACATGTCAGAAAATTTTAACAAATTCATGTTAAGAGAAAGCTAGGTAAGGCGATTTATGAACCCAAGATTCCTCACACGGGGTGACAGATGAGCACACCAGGGTATCAAATTTCCAAGTACTCTTGTTTCCTGGGATCTACAGATACCCAAGTAAAACTGGATAATACGTTCAAACACGGCATTGAAAATTTTAAGATTAGCAACAGGCAATGAATTACAAAGTGCCCAATCTTTAACACAGGACAATAAGGTGCACCGTCTTAATGTTTATTAGGCGTTAACATCCAGAGCAGCAATCAAGAGACAGATACCAAGTACTAGATTAGCAAACAATTAAAAGTAGTTTACCTCAGATAGTAGGGGAAGTTATCAAAAGAGACTTCAATATCATTAGGACTGAGAATTCCCTGCTGTAAACTATCTTTAAATGCTTGGGATCTAGTTGCGGACAACGTGGTTGAGTCAGGATCCTTAAAGAGATCTCTAAGTCCCCTGTGCTCATCAAGACTTTTGAAAATGCCCTCATTTAAATCAAATTCAGAAGCCGCCAGCATACGCAGTAGAGACCTTAGATCATAATTTGCACCAGGCACCTTTCCAATTTCGATATCAATACGAGCACCCATGGGCAGGTTATCCAAATTCAGGCTTTCATTAGCAGGAAGGTCGGCAGCTAGAAGAGCATCCTTCTCACTTACAGAGACACCATCTGTGTCAATGTTTTCAGAACCGCTCTTATGAACGGGAGAATTGGTTTCAACGTCATCTGGCACTTCACAGCCAGAAGGTAGTATAGGCCTTTCTAAACCTTGCTGTGCATCCTCGCCTGTTTGGGTAGGAGGAGGAAGAAGTGATAGATCTTTTCTAAGATTTGAAAGAGAGGCTAATATCGATGCTCCAGCAACAGCTGGGTCTCTGGACCTTGCTTCAAACTGCAGACCATGTGCTTCTGCTAAGCCCAGTGAAGAGGGCAGAGCTGAGCTAGTTATGCTCTCAGTCTTGAGTTGCTGGAAAATCTGATAAAGAGGTTAAGGAAATGTATGGCATACAAGGGATAGATTCTTTTGGTTCTTTAACTACGGGAAGGCGAATCTATAATAACGGGGGAAATGCATCACCTACCTCGTGAATTGCACCAAAAATTATAGATAAAAGGATACATAAGCATGTTTACCAGATGAATTGAACACCACTTCATCTCCAGCATTAAGGATCACATTGGAATTTTTGTCAATTATCTTCCCATTTACTTGGACAACACCTTCTCCCCCTAAGACTTCTAGCTGGGCAACAGATGAACCTCCTCTCTGCGCACCATTAAAATAAACATTCAGATAAACCACAATCATGACAACTACAGGGTCACAAAAATTACTCTTTTGTGTTGCTTTCATCTCCATGCCAACTGGCAAAGCTGTTAGATGAATTACGAACAGACATTTGTTATCCAACATACCTCTACATGTTTCAGCTTACACAAAACTGGACTGACAGCTGGGTCTCTCAACCATAAATTGCAGCTCCGACTTTGACCAATCGTGAATTGAGTACCAGAAATATGCTGGTGTGGATTCTGCAAAATTTTAACAAACTTGTCAGCTCAGCACCAAATCAAGATGATGAAAGAGAACACTCAACAATTAAATAAGAGCAGTTCACATCCACAAAAAATATATGCCTAAATAGTTCAAGTCGAAAGTTTTAAGAGAATTGGGAAACAATCAATAGACCAAAATGAACTTTCGTAACATTAGATGCTCAAATACAGAAACAAACAAAATGAATTCTAGGGGGGTTTAGTTTTCATAGCAGGGCCGTTTACTTCGAAATTTATTTGGGACCAAAATTCCTGATTGTGAGTATATTTAATCTATAATTTTATCAAAACTCCAGCTCTGTGACAAAATGAGACACACCATTGTTGTTGTTGTCAAGCCTTGTTTAGCTCGTAACTTCTGAACCACATGCAGCATACTGCTTGTATAAGTACTCATGGTATAAAAAATGCCTTCCCTTACCATACCCTTTTTATTTACTGATGATTGGATTCAAAGTTTGTGTTGGTGGACTACATTGTTATGACTGGTTCCAATAAATTAAAAAAAAAAAAAACTATTCGGACTCCAGATTAAATACACTGTACTTGGCCAAAATTTCACTACGGTAAATGTTATACAATAGCTAAAAATCATAAAGGAGTCTAATTTTCCGCAACATAGTAACACTAAAGTGGAGGATACAGACATGCAAAACTTGATTCGAGCTTTAGAAGAAAAAAAAAAAGCATGAAAAGTTGAAACATTTTTCATAAAGCCAGCACCACTTACCTGAGAACATTGAGATATAAGTCTTCCCCACGGAATCTTAGAAGCTGATTTCTGCGAACGCTGAGGAATTCTCTTCATTGCCACAGCCGACTTAATTGATTTCTCCACCTCCATATCAGTTGGTCCTTAAATCACAATCATAACAATTAGAAAAATTGAATAGAATAACATGCAAAGATGGAACCTTTTATCATAAAAACAAGATCTAATACTCCAAATTAAACGCAAAAGCTCCTCACCTTCACCACCTCCACCATTAACATCTGATTTCTCCACCGCAGCTGGTTCTGCTGCTACAGTTGTTGATTCCTTTGTAGCAGCATCTTGATCAACAACGGGATCAGATTGACGAAATTCTTCATCATGAGATTCAGAACCACCTTGGGTTGCAAGTTGTGGAGTTGCCGGTACATCTTCTTGTGATGATGATCCTTCAGAAGCCTTTAAAACAAAACAAAAATCACAAACAGAAAGAAACTCTTTAATCCACTTGATAAAAAGATGAAAACTTTGTAGAATTGCAAAATTCGAAAAACCAATTAGAAAAAGATGAAACCTTTGAGCGTTTGTTGGGAGGGTTAGGAGGAGGAGAAGATGAAGAAGTAGTTGTAGTACCGGGTAAAGATCTCTTAGAGGAAGCAGAACTTCGCCTAGTTTCAACCATGGTTTTGGATTGGATTAGGGATCCCTCTCTTCTTCTCTTTCGATCCGATTTTTGTTGCAGAAGAGAGAGAGAGAAGAGAAAACGATAAAGAAAAGGAAGAATTGGGGCAAGAAATATCAGAGAACTAAAAAACAATAATACTGTAAGTTCTTGATTATTCTAATGTATCAAAAATCTCTCTTTTATACTGCTGGAATTGTTTAAGAGAGAGACAGAAAGTGAAAAATAATCTGAGGGTTTTGGATTGAAAAGAGGTGAAAGTCAAAATATATCTTGGAGCTCTGGATTCTCTCTCTCATTCAATTCTTCAATCTTTTCACTCTCCTAACCTCCTTTCAAATCCTGAGTCGGCGGGTGAAAATGCAGGAACGGATAAACTCGGTCACGAGTCAAATTATCACCGCGACCGGCTTTGGGTCCTGAATTATTTTATTTTATTTTGCTAGGCCACCGGCCAAATTTTTGTACCAATTATAATTCGATATGTTTATTAGGGCAATTCCTATGGGAATGAACAAACCAATTTTTTTGGTGAGCCAGGTGGATGGCCAAACAGGTTTCTCCACTATGGAACAGCAATGAGCGATTGAACATCAAGCGCCCGGGCTAGGGACACACGCCAGTGTGTGAAAGTTAAACGCCGGCGTTAAAAGCATAAACGCGGCGCTCGAAAATAGACCGTTGGTGTTTGTAGCAAAAACGCCAACGAGTAGGGTTTTTAAAATTCAAAATTCACTTTTTACCTCTATAAATTACCATCATCTTCAAACAATACACTCACATCTCTTAAATTTTCTCTTCTATAATCTATTTCAATTTTTTAGTTTATTGTTGGTGAAATGGCTGAAAAGGCGATCACACTTTTTTGCTATGCAAAACTTGAAGTTGTTGTTTCTAAGATATGTGGGAGTTTTAAAAAGATTGAAAATTGGAAAAGGGAATTGCAAGTTTTTGAAGTTGCTCCAAGAACATGTTCCGCTAAAAGGCAAAGAAGAGCTCCAGTTTTGAAAGTTAACAGCAAAAAATTCATAAACAAAGGCGAAACTCTCAAAGAGCGCGTTGAATAGAAGATAGTCAAATGAAGATAAACAAGATGCCAAAACTTGTACTTGATTTTTATTGAAGTTGTTTGGTACTTTTTATTATTGTTCAAGTTTATATCTTGTAAAAGAATTGGCAGTAATATCGATGAATGAAAATATTTAGATTTTAAAATAGTTTTTCCACTTCAGATTAAGCGAAATTTATTACAATTTAAACTTGCAAATAACATCAAACTACATTTTCATAAACTACAACAAAAACATCAAACTACATCAAATCCAGCGACATTCTCTCTGTAGGGTTCATATCATTCAAAATGCTTTAACTCTCTTCCGCTTTCTTCAGTAAACTTGGTATGAGTGATGGTTTTCTGTAAAACAGATAAACAACAAGTTCATATATTTATGATGCAGTCGAGACCATGAGGACAAAGGTAAGATACTCATCAGTATTTCGTTGGATAATCCAGAATTTCTACGGTGAACCATTCACAAAACTTCCGTATAATGTTTGACTTCCTTAGTGATGGATGCAATTCTTAGTTCTAGGGTCTTACTGTTTCTTATGGTTTCGTCCCGCGATGCTACAAAATGTCCCAATGCTCTTTCCCAAAAATAGTCATTGTTCATTGGTCTCATCATACGATGTAACCAAGATCGAAAAAGAGTAACATCTTCTTCCATTGTAAAGACCGGGAGTGGCATTCGAGTGCAGTACAGATGTGCTTAAGATGGACCATATTTTAGAATTCTAAAACACGCTTCGTAACGAAAAGGTTTACCGTGAGCTTCCTCCCAATTATCAAGAGTTTTTGTGATCACTTCTTCTTCAGTTACACCGATGAACTTTTCTCGATCGATTTCTATTACCGTAGCAAGAAATGGCTGGACTGCAAGCCTAATAGATTCAAAACGAGCACGCAATCGACGAGCATCTCGGTTTTTTGGGTTTCCCGTCAGTGAGACGAACATTGAAAAAACGTTTTTCCAAAAAGAACCGTCTTGAGAGCCATACTAGTGATTACCCTATGAAAAAAAAATGCTTTGCATATAGTTATATCCTCTTCTCCAGTAAACTTGGGACCACGATTTCTAGCAGACATTTCTGCAGAGTGAGAGAGACTGAGAGTTTTAGGGAAAAACGAATAAGAGAAAGAAAAAGATGTGATTTTGGAGATGGGGAGAATGAAATTTATAGGTCGGGAAAGAAAATCGAGTCGTTGGAAATTTAGTCATTCGCGTTTGTAGTAAAACCGTGCGACTTTACTTAAACAACCTGTTTGAATTACCAACGCCTATTCTTTTGTTATAAATACAACATTAGGTTTTATTCTCAACCAAACCAACATATTTCTTTCTCAACATCCACCATATTTTCTAAAAGCAAAGCGATGCAAATATTATGTGTCGAAGCAAAAAAGGTTTATCCATTATGTTTCATAGATAACCACAGTCTTATGCAATACCCTTGGATGTATTTAAAGTGTCAGCGGGAAGGTTTTTCACGCATCAGAATGGTGATTGAATCACAAACGGAAAAGCTCAGGCATTTGGAATGTCAAGATCCAACTGTCCAGAGGAACCACATATGCTAGATGATGCTATGAAGATTAAAAAAAAAAGAAGAAGAATAAGAAAAGATTGCAACACTCTGCAAAAACTTCAAACTTAAAGCCAAATTGAAGAAGTAGTTATTACACTGCAAACATTGTGGATATAGAGATCACGAATACAAACATTTTCCACAGAGAATCCGTGGATGCTCAAAGCACGGCTGCAAGACTTTTATGTATTTTCGGACTTCTTCTGAAGAAGACACACATGGAAGGCATTTCTGGGAATGTCCTAGGTGTTTTTTGGTAGTGGGAAAATTGAAAGCTTAGTTAGATTAAAAGAAATGTTTGTTGTGTTCATGCATGGAATGACAGCTTAAAGGTATGCCTCGTATCCATGCTTTTGCAGTTCTAGGCCATTGTAGGTTGCAGATAAAGTAAGTATAGGTACTACTATAACGTTGGTGAGACAATCTGCTGCAAAGACTTGAGATGGTACAATTACATATATTGTTCTAGACCAAGGTTTGATTGCTGAAGGAGTCAAAGGTTTGTACAATATGCGACTTCCTTTGGATTATTTTACTGTCAAAGAGAAGCATCTCTGTAGGTTGTTAAGATTATTCTGTAATTTGTTCTCAGCAAATCATATAAGAAGTTTGGCTATCCCTAGATAAAGATTACAAGGAAGTTCCTGGACATGCTTCCAATGTCGTGCTAACAAAATATTGCTTGCTTTGCATCTCCAGATTACAGAATGTTAATGTCTGCTCATGTTAGAATGTTAATGTCTGCTCATGTTAATTATGAACATCTAAGCATATAGAATTTAAACTTATCAATTCTTAAATAATTCGTATTACATAACCAATACTGTATGTTGAAATACAAGTATGCTAGAATATCAATTGTGGTACTGTGAACCGTTCTTCCAGTGCGTTTGAATGTTTTTGGCTTCGAGGATTTTATTGTTACCATCTATTTGTATATTGATGGTTTCCTTACTTCGTGTTATGCACTTGGAAGCACGACATCTTTTTCCTTGGGTCTTACTTTAAAGGATGTTTATTATTTATTTGTTTGATTGGTCAGATTCATGCTACTTGCGTAGCCTCAATTTGACCAGGTTCTCTTTTTTCTATCTATTTCCCTTGATCTGTATATTGAATTTGTTATTTTACCAGGTTAAATCTTAGACTCTCTACTTCCTTTGATATAAAACTGTTATTTTCAATATAATGAGTTTATTTAAGTAACCACAAGGTCCATAACCATAATGAAATGCAGGTATAGGGCCGAGCTAAAACCTTCCCAAGTTGTAAAAGTGTGTAAGCTAATTATAAGATTTCATTTCTCATCCATGGGCGAAATATTGCCGCACGTATATAGGCTTGGGGAAGTGTATTTTAATGTATTGAATCTATTAGTAAACCATAATTGAAAATCAGATAGAATTTGTTATAGGATGCAATGTATTACACAAAGAAGAGGGGACGCCTACTCATGCGTCCATACCCATCCTAGCCGGATTGTCATTTGACGGTTCTTAGAAACCCCGTCCAAATTCTTTCTCCGTATAATATTAGCATTCTAATGTCTGGGCTAGATAACATTGGTTCGTATCTGCCTTACCATGTACCTTATCAAACCGCAAATTCTTTCTACGTATAACACGAGCATTCTTTATTTGTATAGTATAATATTATCATTCTTTCTGAATTGAGGGAAAAGCTCGAATATTTTATTTTTCTTCATTTTCCTTAAAAACTCTTTTATAATTTATTACTAATCCACTCCCCTTAACTGACATATTTTGTTTCCTTTTTTCTTTATTACATGCATTTCAACACATGTTTAAGATGGAGAAGGAAGAGAACAACAAGGAAAAAAATTAACTGGAGCAATATTGAGTTCATTGACAAACAAAATGTCTTGGATTTGACTGAAAATGTACTTCTTTTTTATATTAACAATTCTTAGGTAGTTGTATCAGAAATCAAAATTCATTTTAACTTTTATGACTGTGCTTCTTTTTTCCTGTTGTTATGTGGGAATTCTCCATGCTGTGAATCACCGTGTTCACCTAATACGCTACCCGCACCAATTACTTCAACCTTTATTGTAGTGTTCTTCTATTTGATGCATAAATGATTATATGCTAGTTAACTTCTTACCTTATACTAGTATACTTACATTTGCAGAAACCACACATAATCAATTGCTGTATTTGCCGGACATCAGTGATTATGTGCCAGTACCTTGTTGTGAAGTAGGCAACATATATATATATACCTTGTTGTGAAGTAGGCAACATATATATATATATATATATATATATATATATATATCCATGTTGGATGGTTTTTCCGGTATTTTGTTCAACAAATAATCTTAAGAATTATATGTTTTTCATAGGTTGTTCGAGTGGATGCCACACTGATAATTCACTGTTACTTATGTTATGTAGCATTCTCACATCTTGCAGTTCATTTTACATTTCGTGCTTGTAATTTTGCTTTGATGGCATATTACTATAAATTTCAGGTGGCAGGAGCGAACAATCTACTTCTTGGATGTCTTATGAATCTCCAAGCATCATCCTAATGTAAGATTCTGTTTGAGAAGGAAGGCTTCAAATACGTAGTTGTTTATGAAGCTTAGTAATGTTTAAGATGGATCATTACAACCTTCCTGTCCATTGTGCAAGTGTGGAGAAGGAACTAGGTTTGCTATTAATGAATCCTAATACCTTGTTCAGAATGGAACTTCATTGTGCAAGTTCAAACCAAGCTCATAATGTTGTAAAAGTTGTAAGGATGACCGACTATCTTATCAGATAAGGGTGTTATAGTATTTGTGATAATGGAATTTCGTAAATACTAATACAGATTTTGTAAAATTCTTTTGTTCTGATAATATATTTTGCAACGTATATACGTGTTTCTTAAACTATTTTATATGTTGCATTAAGTCGAATTAAAGCAACGGATGAAGCAACGTTTGAAACATTGCTTTATTAATTTAGCAACGTTTATAAACGTTACCAAAAAATTTGTGACACCTTATGGTCAACGTACATAAGCGTTGCTTAAATTGTTAGTAGCGTTTATAAATGTGGTAAATTCGTGTTTTTGGTGTAGTGATTGAAGTTGGAGGATAAATCGATTCAATATGATATTATATTATTCAGTTTGCTGTTTATTTTGTGTTATTACGATTATCTAAAACCAAATATGTGGACGTCTTCACATTTGCACCATCAATATCATAAGTAATTTAAATTTTTCCTGGATTAAACATTGCACCATCAATCTCATAAATAAAAACATACTGCATTGAACAACCACATCATACATGAGAATAAAAGAAATACATTATATTAAAACAACTACTACATAAGCATCAATTCTCGGCGGGTGGTGGAATTCCCAGGGCGATGTAGGGATTGTATTTGTTGAGCACCCTAAGAATGTTGAAACAAGTATGGAAGTCGAAACGACGACCGCCGTGAGATACTTCCCACATCGCCTAAGTTATGGGTTCCACTTCATTTTCGGCTTCACTATTGAGCTTATTTTTGCAATTCTCCATTAGCAAAGCAATGAACTCCGATACATGACTACTAATTGAACTAAAACGATGCGACAATAAGTGAGAATCACGCCCATTAATGTTCCCCGTTTCAGCGGTGAACATTCTATAAGCTTTCTCCCAGAAAGTCAACGTTGATTCGACTACATTACTTAAGACATCATCTTGTGTGTGAAAAACAAAGGCAGTGAATCTAACACCACGAACTCCGAGAGGCATTTTTGTAGATGATTTGAGAGTGAAGAATTTGTAGAATTTGTGAATTTAGAGTTGAAATGAGGAGTATTTATATAACTTAAAAGTTATAGTCGTTAGATCACAAGAGTTTTCAGCCGTCCAGATTCAACCATTGACGCTTTTATGAAAAACACGGCGCCTTTAGCAAAAACGCTGGCATTTGAAGTAACAACGGGCGATGGAAAAACAACCACCAGTGTTTTTGGCTCACGCGCCAGCGTTGGTACCAAGCTCGCCCGATCATACATCTCGCGCGCGCCACATGTTCCATCTCACTCAACAAACCAACAAATTTGCTGGTTTGTACATCCATTTTTCTTGTTTGTTGAGTCCATAGTGGGATCAAAATCGACAAACTTCAACTTTGTTGAATCCATAGGAACTTCTCTTAGAAAATAAATAAATTTTAGTAGGAAGATTTTTTTTTTGTAATGAAAAGGTTATAATATATAAATTAAACAATATAATACAATAAACTTACAACATTATTTTTGTCAAAAACATATCAAACAATGCTCGCTTTTTTGAACTCGTTGGTATAAGTGCATTATAACTCGCTAAATTAGTGACATAATTTGCTAAGTTCAATAGGTGGTGAAGTACATTGATCAGTGTCACATCTAGTGAAAATAATAAGTCTAGCAGTAGATTGCATTTTTAAGTCTAAAACATTCATCTCTAATGATGCCATGAATATCTGAGCAAGATAACAATTGGTGATGAGATGAATAATCAATAGTGGTGTTCTGAGCAATCCCAGTGAAATTCCTTACTTTGTTATTTCATGAAATACTCGTGGCTTAGAGCGAGAGACGGCTCATACGCAAAATACTTACGAGTGTAGTGAAAGAAGTAACATTGAACAAAATATAAGAGGAACTAGTCAAGGTTGTACTAAAGAGTATAGCTGGCATTAAGAAAATGTTGTGAAGACAGTGGGCGCTAGCATAATGCCGTAGGGATTGCTTGCCGTTGGCAATAAGCCAGCACCGTGTTATTAGTTAGCGTTATCATTAGGTTAACGCCGTAAAAAGTGTTGTTGCTGGCATTTGTTCAACGCCTTAGTATTATTCGGTGGTAACACCATGCTAACGTCATGGGACATGTTAGCAATGGTTTATAATATAAGCCAGTGCTAAACTAGGTTAGCGCTAGGGAATGTGTCGCAGCTGGAAATAGGCCAGTGCTTTATTCAGTTTAGGTTTGCGCTGGCTTGTTCCAATTTGACAAATTTTTCTCGTCCTAGTTCTTCTAGCTGTTCGTTTTTCTGTTCCTTCTACCAAATAACAAAGTTTTACCCATTTCTTACCTCTACTTCCCTTAACTACCATCCATATCACACATATCAATTGTTGTATAACTCTGCCTAAGTTAGGTGAACAAAACTTTATTATAATTTGTATTATATGAGCAACCTTCATCGCTTTTCATCAAAAACCATCTCCTTCTTTATATAATCATAAATCTAGTAATTTAATTCTACTGACACATGCAACTCATGTAGCACCACCGCATCACGAACGAGAAGTATAATTGATCTACTTAATTTTGTTTTGTATCGATACATGGAACAAAGTGCGAATGAACTAAGATTATGTACCACGGAAATACAAAATTTTCATTAATATTCATAGATTCAATGAGTGATTGTTTATTTTTGTTGTACATACTATCATATCATATATAAGAGAAAAAGAACAAATTTTGCGATCTGATCTCAAACCTGATTAAAATGGTGATTTTGAAACTAATTTTCAAATCTAATTAATTTGGCGACGTTGGTGATGAGGATTAAGATTAACTATAGAGTAAGTTTTGCTCACCCATTTTCAATAAGTTACACAATCAATTTGGGCATTTGGGTTGGGATTTAGGGAAAATGCAATGGGAAATAGTAAAACCAATACTGGAATAAAAAAGGTAAAATAAAAAATTGCCTACCGGCTAAAGCAAAATTTGGGGCTAGAGAATGAGAGGAAAAAGGGGCCTCAACATATTCATGAGTTTATTTAACAGATTATTATAGTTATAGGTTGAAGAAAACGGAGAGAAACGTTATCCATCAAAGAGGGAGGGAGAGAGAGAGAGAGGGGTTTCAGATTTAATTGATTTCCCTCCTAAAAACTGGAAATAAAAATGGAGGACTTCTTTAACAAGTAAATAAATTCCCCTTTCCTGACTTGTTTCTTTTCATTCTCAGTCATCATCATCATCATCATCATCAGTTCATAAGAAAATACAAAAATGGCGATGCAAACCTCTTCTTGTCGGGTAACTCTCTCTTCACTTTATAACTAGTTTCTCAGTCAATTTTAAGTTGTTGGGATATAATACTCGTTTCTAAAATTTCCATAAAGAGTTTGACTTAATAGTGGAAACTTGGTGCAAAGTGGGTGAAATTCTCTAGTTGAAAATTTAGCGGATGCGAAATTATTAATCTTAATCGTTGAATTATTACGAGTTAAACCTAAAATTAGATACTGAATTTATTGAAAGCGGTAACTAATAGGGTTTAGTCGATACTTAGTAGCTATCTTCATAACCTTTGATTTGAAGATTGTATAATTCTTCTGCGTATATTTATATTTATGTGGCTAATTCAATTGAACTATAGTTAAATCTGATTCATGGAATTATATGGTTAATTCATTTTGCTTATCTGTGAGTACATGTTTGTCCAATAAACTCTTTGATATATATGGGTTTGCTTGCATGTTCAGGTTTGGTCACAGAGGACACCTTCAGCTATCAAGAAAACTAGTGCGGGTGGCCTTTTTAACTTGGGTAGCCACTCTTCGAGTAACATCTTTCCATTCTTTACTTTAAATCGTTATTCTTCCAATTCATCGGAGGAGTTTGATTCTGTTTCAAAGAGGAGGTCTCGAGGTCCTGTCATGGCAGCAAAGAAAGCTGCACAAGGTATTCCATTTCTCTTTACATTTTTGTTTGTTTGTTTGCTTGTTTTTGTTTTGTATTATCTACATTCTTCCAATATGTAACCTGTTGCATGGATCAGCGATTTGTTTTTGCCTTTGATTTTGGCACGTGATTTAACTTGTTTAGGTTTAAAGCAAGAAGATGGAAAGTACAAGCATACAGTTGATCTGCCAAAGACAACATTTGGGATGAGAGCAAACTCTGTAGTAAGAGAGCCCGAGATTCAGAAACTATGGGATGAGAATCAGGTGTTCAAGAAAGTAGCTGAAAGGAATAACGGGGTGTGTGTCTTAGCTGAATTCTTGTCATGCTAGTAGAGTTAAACAAATCTACAAATTGACATTGAATACTCTTGCAGGAAACCTTCATTCTTCATGATGGTCCCCCGTATGCGAATGGTGACCTACATGTGGGGCACGCTTTAAATAAAATCCTGAAGGATATTATTAATCGTTACAAGGTATTTACCTATTTCTTGTTTGTATGTTCATCTTGTATGAGTATGTGCATGGATTTTGATGCGTATTGCTCGTTTTTGCAGCTGCTTCAAAATCATAAAGTTCAATATGTGCCTGGTTGGGATTGTCATGGCTTACCAATCGAGTTGAAAGGCAAGTATTTCTAGGTTTGTCAATTCTGTGCTTCAATGGTTCTAGACACTAATAAATTATCTCTTACATTGGAATGGAGATAGGGTATATATGTGTTTGAATAACATTCTTCAGGCTATTGATCCAGTTCCAACTGCAAACATCTTTTGTGACCTCAATTTTTATCAGGGACCGGACTTACTGCTATTTTTAAATGATCAAACATACTGTTAATTAATTGTTAGTTTGTTACAATGAAAGAACTGTTTAGTTGTTATAGTAGCAAGGACTAGGGTTGGGAAAATCATATCAGTTTCATTCTCCTTTATAGGATTTCTGTTCCCTTTCATCATCAGAAGTTTTATGCAACTGGATGAGACTGACAAATAGTCTTAACATGACCAGAAGGTTGCAGAAGCTTACTGTGTAACATTATCAACTCTGGAAAAGGAAGGATGGTGGGATTGAAGTTGTCTAATTAAGCTGGTTTTGTAACTCATATTAACATTTTGAATAATCTGACAATCACTCAACTTACCAGTTCTGCAGTCTATGGATCAAGATGCCAGAAAGGATCTGACACCAATAAAACTGAGAGCTAAAGCAGCTAAATTTGCAAAGGCAACTGTTAATACTCAGATGAAATCATTTAAGGTTGCGTACTCTTATCATTTGCTTCTTTATGATAAAATTGTTTTTTATTTCTCTTAGTCATCTTTCAGATAATTTTGTCATACTTCACTCCTATGAACAAAAACTTAGTAATCAATAGCACTCTTTTCCTAGCAACGTCACTGGTATCTTTATTAAGTGTTTAGAGTTTTTAGTAAATCTTTTTACAAGCTAATTTCTATTTTGGAAATATTTGAATTGAATTGTTTTATTTTTTCAATAACTGCAGCGCTATGGGGTATGGGCCGATTGGGAGCATCCATATTTGACGCTCCATCCAGAATATGAAGCAGCACAGGTTGGTTATAAGCGTCCCTTATTATCTCTATTTGGAGGCTTGGCTTCTAAATGCACTTGGGAATAAGCCATATGTAAATAGTTTATCAATTCGGAAGTGCTTACATATGCTAGAAAAAGCTGAAAACCAAGAACGAGCTGAAATATTTATTTTTTAATGACTTATGACCCATCGTCATCTAAAAACTGTTTTTTTTATCCCTAGAACTTCAAATGAAAGAAGGGAAAGATTTCCCAGGATCTGTGTAGAGGAAAAAAAACTGAGAATCTTCCTAGTTACAGAAAGTTCTTCTAATTGCAAAAACAAGAAGAGTCTACTAAGACCGGAAATATGACTAAGTTTATGTCATAGGAGTCGTAACACTATGTTGATGTGATATCTACAAGGAAGAAGGCCATTCTGTTTTATTTGAATTCCAGTTGCCATTCTCTGACTTAGTAATCTGCAAAAGGAACTATTTGGTTACTTAGTATTGCTTTTTCTGTTTGAAGTGGCATCAGTCTCTAATAAGCGGTCTTTTGTTTTGTGGCTTGATCTACTAGGTTGAAGTGTTTGGTCAGATGTACATGAAAAAACATATATATAGAGGGAGAAAGCCCGTCCATTGGAGTCCATCATCTCGTACTGCTCTTGCAGAGGCTGAGTTGGAGGTAAGTTGACATTTTCAAGGGATTATATCTTTCTCCAAAACCTGAAAGTACTGAAGTATAATGCCTGTTTATTAGGTTATGGGATATTGATTCATGTGTTATCTTGAATTTATTTGTATGCTCATCATTTTTTCAATGGAACAAACAATAAGTTATGGATTTGCTGAGTAAAGTAGGTCGTAATGAATAACGTAAGGCAAGTGCAAAATGGGTTTTCTTACCTATCTAAGTGAGGAGGTTAGACCTGTTCTTTATCCAAGGGATACCCTGCTTGCTGTCTGTGCAGACCCTGGTTTTCCTTTTCCCGAACCTTGTGAAAGCAACTGGCATGCTATTGTCTTATGATTCTACTGTACCACTTTATCTTTATTTCTTAGTATCATACATATGACTTGCAGCCATTTTTTCTTTCTTATCCGGAACATTAGAAGAAGCTGAGCTTCACTTTATTTTCCAGATCCTGCTTTCCTCTTCTGTTTCATTTAACCATAATTATCCTTGCAGTATCCCGAGGGGCACGTTTCCAAGAGCATATATGCCATTTTTAAATTAGTTACTTCGAATGGCTTATTAGATGAGTTTTCAGATCTGTGCCTAGCCATATGGACCACAACTCCTTGGACAGTCCCGGCAAATGCTGGTAATTCCATATTAACTCATTAGGGATTATCTCGAACTTTGATGGATTATTTAGTCGTGACTTCGCAAAAACATTCATACACGTAGAGAGCCTTGGATTTTGTTAAATCCTTTCTTTCTGTGCATATGGGGAATCTAGAATTGGTCATGATATCATACTACTTCCTCCGTGCAGCTGTTGCAGTGAATGCTAAGCTTCAATATTCGGTGGTCGAAGTACACCGTATCTTAGAAAGTGGAGATGCATCCACTGGTAAAGGGAAAAAATATTTGGGCAATGTTTTTATAAGCAAGCAGAGGAATCCTTCCCTTGTGGTGGCTACCGATCTTGTGCCAGCTCTAGAAGCAAAATGGGGCGTGAAGCTCACAATAAAGAGAACACTTTTGGGTTTGGATCTTGAAAATTGCAGGTTAGATATCATAATGCAATTTGTATTCTTAAAATTTCCATTAGGGCTTCATTCAGAGATTTATCCTATACGTGTGCTATTTTTCTCAAAGTTATTTTGAATAAATGAAAATGATCTGGTCATGAATAGAGAGTTAAAATAAATCAGGGCATCAGACAGGTTTGTAGTTACTTCTGTATTATTAAGTGTTAATAAACGTTGTTTCAACATTGGCATCAGGTATATGCATCCAATAGATAACAGGGAATGCCCTGTTGTTATAGGAGGAGACTATATTACGACTGAATCAGGAACTGGACTAGTTCATACGGCCCCTGGTCATGGTCAAGAGGATTACATGACTGGCCTTAAGTACAAATTGCCTGTAATTGCCCCTGTAGATGATGAGGGAAAGTTCACTGAAGAGGCTGGAAGTTTTAGTGGTTTAAGTGTACTTGGTGATGGTAATGTTGCTGTTGTGACATACTTGGACGAACAATTATCACTTATAATGGAAGAACCATATAGTAAGTCAAAATCTTTCCTGGAATTGTTCACAGATATCTTTCTCTCTCGTTTAAATGTGTGTTTGTATGTTGTTCATAAGAAACTCTGTTATGCAGAACATAAATATCCATATGACTGGAGAACAAAGAAGCCGACCATTTTTAGGGCAACTGAGCAGTGGTTTGCTTCAGTTGAAGGGTTCCGCGAAGCTGCAATGGATGCGATTAGTAAGGTTAAGTGGATTCCTGAAAAGGTAATGTTCTTACTCCATAACAATTACTTATATCACATTAAGGCTTCCCGCTCTCTCTCATAATAGTCTTCTGCGTCCATTGTTAACCTGTTTAGCTCTTTCCAGTATTGCCACCTGAGGATGATGTTTGTCATAGATTTTGGTTTTGCAATCTCGTCATGTAGTTAGTTTTGTATTACTTAGGATGCAAACACAGTTAAGTAAGTAAAGGATCCCTAAAAAAAGTGATCAGATACAGACACTGGTTTATTCATTTAACAATCACTCAAAAAATGACTATTGTACTAATTAATGTTTGATTTTCCCTACTAGTGTTATTGGAGTTGAATATTTCACTATAAGCAGTTTTCTTAGTTGTTCAGCTAACATGAAATATGGTGCAGGCAGAAAACAGAATTTCTACCATGACTTCGAACCGCTCAGATTGGTGCATATCCAGACAAAGAACTTGGGGTGTCCCAATTCCAGTTTTCTATCATGCAGTGTCAAAGGAGCCATTGATGAATGAAGAGACTATTGATCACATCAAGTGTAAGATACTTATGATAGAATGTTTTTTTTTTTTTTTTTAAATTTTGCCGAGTTTGAGTTCTTCAGGTGTGATTGACATACTTTGTTGACCTAGATGGCTAGGTCAAGTTTTAATAGAGTTGGCCTTCATATTACATAATCAGTATTGTTCAATAAGTTTTTGTTTTGTTTTATTAATACTTCAAGCTAGGGCATCTAGCCAAATGTTTCTACGCAGAACAGTTAAAAGGTAACGGTGACACAGTTAAATGTCCTTTACTACACAGTTTTCTTCCATAGCATCATCCCTCATTGCAGTGCTTTGATTTTTCAACTTCCAAGCTTATCTGGATGATTTTACTAGCTTTTTTTGCAGTAATTTATGCAACATTGGTTATCTTCTGCAGCTATTATATCTCAGAAGGGAAGTGATGCATGGTGGTATATGACGGTTGAGGAACTACTTCCTGAGAAATATCGCAATAAAGCCCCAGAGTATCAAAAGGGAACTGATACCATGGATGTTTGGTTTGACTCAGGTACTTTTGAAAAATGAGGATGTATTGCTCTTAATTTTCTATATGTAAGATATAAGTTCTATTGACATGGTTACATCTCTCAGTAAAAGTATCTAATTTACTATAGCCTCTTTTGTCCTTCCAAAGGTTAAACTTGCATGATTATACTTCATACATTAAATTGCTTAGTTGTGATACAGTTCTTCTACATCTTTCATGTTCGTTTAGGCTCTTCTTGGGCTGCTGTTTTGGGAAAAAGAGATGAACTTAGTTACCCAGCAGATCTGTATCTCGAGGGTTCAGATCAGCATCGTGGATGGTTTCAGAGTTCTTTGTTGACGAGTATTGCCACTAAAGGTAGGAAGCACCTGAACATACTTGACATATTCCATGCAAGACTTAAGTTTGGCATTTCTTTTCTTGCAGTTCATATATTAATAATACAGCATCACTTGTATTTTTATATTTGATGAAGTTAATAGCTTCAGCATTTACTCATAAAGAGGAAGAACAGAAGTAATATTTAGTGCTATAACACTTGTTACAGGAAAGGCCCCGTATAGGCGTGTTATAACACATGGATTTGTACTAGATGAAAAGGGTCTGAAAATGAGCAAGTCATTGGGTAATGTTGTAGATCCTAATATTGTGATTGAAGGAGGGAAAAACACTAAGGTTGGCACTCTGACTGATTTTTGTAACTGCATTACATTCCTCTTATGGTTTGCTGAGATTTTAGTACTACCTCACAGGATCAACCAAGTTACGGAGCTGATGTTTTGCGGCTTTGGGTGTCTAGTGTCGATTATACAACCGATGTTCTGATTGGGCCTCAAATACTCCGTCAGATGTCTGACATATACCGAAAGCTGAGAGGAACTTTGCGATATCTTTTGGCAAATTTGCATGACTGGAAGGTGTGTGCAAGTGTTTCTTCTTCAGTTTTTGGTTTTGAATGAGTAATATTCATTGCTTTTGATGCTCCTTTTTCAATTCCCTTTTATTGTAGCCTGAGAATGCCACTCCATACAGTGATCTTCCCAAGATCGACCAATACGCACTTTTCCAACTTGAAGATACCGTGAGAAACATCAAAGATAGCTATGACAATTACCAGTTCTCTAAGATATACCAGGTATGATGAATATCTTGGGTGTTTTACCACATGCATGTGAATGGATTCTGACTTCAATGGTTTGATTTGTTCTAACCTCGCTCTTATTCTCTTTCAGACTATTCAAAACTTCGCCATTATAGATCTATCAAGCTTCTATTTTGATGTTGCTAAAGATCGGCTTTACGTGGGGTACTTCTCTTTTACATCATCACCATTTTAAGGGTTGTCCTAACAACGTGTAGCCACATGCACGTTTCATATCCTTTCTCATGCATTAGGGTTTATAAGTGAACAGCAGAAAATATATATGCTGGCTGCCGACTTTATGTAGACTTTTGTGCCGGAGTCTGAAAGGGCAATGCTTTATTACATTGCCCAGAATTCCACTTTTTGTTCTCATCACCTAGCAAATGCTTTACCTTTAAACTCAGATCCGAGTCTTTTCTCTTGTTCAATGCTTTAACTGATGTGCAATATGATTCAGGGGTAAGGAAAGTTTTACAAGGAGAAGTTGTCAAACAGTTCTTGCAGCACATCTTATCTCGATCAGTAAAGTAATTGCTCCAATCTTGCCTCATTTAGCTGAGGATGCATGGCAGAACCTTCCTTTTGAGCATTCAAATGAAGATGGTTCTGTCAGCAAATTTGTTTTTGAATCGAAGTGGCCCAAGTTGAATGAGCGATGGCTTGCAATGCCGGCTGAAGATGTTGAATTTTGGAGTAAAATGCTTAAGGTAAGGTTTTCGTGTTTTGTACCCTGTTAGCTGAAATTCTATGCCCTTGATTGCTCTGCCAAAGAACTGCTGCACTGTTACCATTGCAGTCGCCATTACTATTTCTGTTTTTTGTGTTATGTCATTTCTGTTTATTTTTCTGATAGCTATAACCATCATTTAATTTTGATTATGTTGCATCACCATGTCCAGCTGAGAACTGAGGTGAATAAAGTTCTAGAGACTGCTCGTACTGGGAAGTTAATCGGTTCCAGTTTGGATGCGAAGATCTATCTCTATGTTGCTGATGCTGGCTTCAACTCCAGATTGCACAGAATGAGTGAGGCCCTAAACGAGGCTGATACACTGCATCGCATATTCATAACATCTCAGGTATTTTTGATTTTTTTGCAAATGCCGAGGTTGAACGAAGCCCTTTTCCATCTGTACTTTACCTACTTGTGAATAGTCTAACCCCAAGTTAATAAGGTTGGTGACCGTTACATTTTTGCAGCGAAAGCTGAAACTTCTAACTTTATGTGATTGTCCAAAACCATGTTTTGACGAATGCGCCAATTTCTCAAAATGGAAGTGAAACAAACATTATAGGTTAGCTTGATTTATTCTTTATCCGCATGGCAGGTTGTGATTGTTTCTTCCTTGGACAATGAAAGACAAACTGATGAAATACCTTGTACCGGAGAATATCTCATAGAAGGAGGAGGCGAAGTTTGGATCGGCGCAACTCGAGCAGAGGGTTCAAAGTGTGAGAGATGCTGGAACTACTCCCCTAAAATTGGATCTTTTGTTGAACACCCAACTTTATGCCCTCGCTGCTATGATGTTGTTGGCGCCCAACCTCTCCCTGCCGTTGCTGCAGCTGTAAGCTGATGGTACAAGTAGTAAGCCCTAAACCGTTTTTTTTTCATTCTTTTTTTGTTGTTCAATTAGTTACGATGTTATCATTGCTGCTCATGAATGGCTAGAGTTCATTCCATACCTCCCAGTAAATATCTAGATAAAGTTTATTGAATGTACGTCCTATTTGTCTGATCACTTCAAAGGAAAAATGTATTCCATTGACAAAGATGAACATTACCCATTGAAGTTGCAGGTCTACATTTATTACGAGCGTTATATTATTTCTCCTGTCAAATTTCTATTAGTGAATGTATCTTCTTCTTTTTTTGACAAAGGTAATTATATTAAACATCAAAGGAAATATACATCATTAGCCAAGTTTACATTTAGAGTAGCTGGTGGAACCTGCCACCACTCTCCAGTACTACAAGACGTGGACAGATTTGGCTAGACAATCTGCCGTCTTATTACAATAAGACAATCTGCCGTCTTATTACAAACTCTTGAAACATATCTACATGACCAGTTGTTATACTTGTTACATAACTGCACACACTTATATAACAAAGGAGAGGATTGCCAAGGAGGATGCATACCCATATTGACAGAGCTCACCAAGTTTTTACATTCAGATTCAAAGATTACCATTGTTGTTGCTCAGCCCATTTCATGGCCTCTAACAGAGACCAACTTTCCGCCTGATGAACCGTAGCTACTCTTCGAAGGACTCCCTTTCCTGCAACATAGGATCCTGTAGAGTCTCTTGTTAACATAGCAATACCAGCTAAGTAATAAGCTTTATAAAAAGAGGCATCCACATTGATTTTTAACATATCTGGTGGTGGTGGTGTCCAATGGGAATGATCTACAGAATGTCTAGTATGAGATGTATGAAATGTACGAGAATTATGAGCAATACCAGCTAAGTAATTAAACAGGGGATGTAAAATAAAGTTAGGATTGACTGTTTCGTGTTGAAAGACTACTTTACATCTATATTTTCAGAGATACCAGATAGTTGCAATGATTGCATGTAGAGAAGGAGATTCTGAATTGAAGTTAATATCTGCATTAGTTGTCCAAGAAGCTATCCAGTCATGCAGTGTAGCAAATTGTTGCAGATAATTAAAGTGCTGAGGTAGACAAGCTTTCCAAATGGCAGTAACAAAGGGACAAGAGAAAAACAAGTGATTTATGTCTTCTGTATGATGTGTAGTGCAGAGAGCACAAGAAACATCAGCTATACAATGCATATTAGATTTAACTGGTAATGCATTCTGTATAAGTTTCCACATGAAAATTTGCAACTTATATGGGATTTTTAACTGCCAAAATTTTAGCCAAAAAGTTGTAGCAAAGATATCAGGTACTGCAGGGGAGTTAATCTTACATAGATGTTGATATGTTGAGAATTTCCCAGTTGAAGTAAGAGGCCATTGTAAGGAATCTTCAGATTGTAAATGCAAAGGTATAGTTAAGATAGAAAGCACCTAGATGGGTGTAAATAGTTGATGTGAGAGGCTGACATTCCATTGTTCTATGTCCGAGTCAATGAGCTGAGATACCCACCGAAGATGGTAGGTGGTGGCTCATGCTTAATATCATGATAAGGAAAGTACTTTGACTTCAATAATTGTACATAGTGATCATCTGGACTATGAATGATGTTCCTTGCTAGTTTAGCTAACATAGCAGAATTATAATGATGAAGTTGTTGAGTCCTAAGCCTCCTAATCTCTTAGGGAAATTCAGTTTTTCCCAATATCTGAAGTGTTTTTTCCAATGACTTGATGAACGGTTCCACCAATAGTTTCTCTGAAGTTGTTCCATTTGATGAATAGTTGTATCAGGTTGTTTTAAAACTTGCATATGGTACAAACTCATTGTACTAAGAACAGAATTCAGCTGAGTAGTCTTACCAGCTTGGTTGATAATTTTACTACTCCATCCTAGTAGTCGCGCAGACATATGCTCCAAAATCGGCTGACAGTTTTTTGTTCTTGATCTCTGCAGCAGTAGAGGTATTCTCAAATATTTTTCGCCTAGACCAATAATTTTCATGTGAAGAGTATTAGTAAACTGATTTCTGAGAGAAGGGGAGACGTTTTTGCTGAAGAAAATGGTAAGATTTACTAAACTGATCAAGGATATGTGGAAGATTGCGAAGATAGTTTGGAGAAGCTTCAAGAAATAAAAGGCAGTCATCGGTGAAAAATAAGTGACTCATCTGAGGGCCATGTTTCCCAACAGTAATTCCTTTCAAGTTACCTTGTAATATTTGAGATTGAATTATTCTTGAAAAAACTTCCATGATTATGAAAAATAAATAAGGTGACAACGAATCACGTTGACGGATCCCACGCAAAGGAGTAAAGGAAGCAAATGAGCTACCATTGATGAGGAGAGTAATGCTTGTTGTAGTAACATATTGTTGTACAAGCTGGATCCGGTCTTGATGAATACCAAGCTGCGGAAGAATGTCAAAAATAAATGGCCATTCTAGCCTGTCGAAAGCCCGACATATCCAGTGTAAGGCCAATATAAGAAACTTTTCCTTTTTTCTTCATTGTGTGAATCAGTTCATGCGCAATAATGATGTTGTTTTGAATGTGTCTGCCGGGTACATAAGCACATTGAGTAGGTGATCTGGTTTTTGAAAGAAGAGGTTTCAATCGATTAGAAATGATTTTGGAGATTATCTTATAGCTTACATTACATAAAATAATTGGTCTGTATTCATTAGGTGTTTGAGGATGTAATGCTTTAGGTATAAGGATTTGAAAGGTAAGATTGATATCACGAAGCATGAATTTATGAATAAAGAAATGATGGATCATTGAAGTTACCTTATTACTGACCGTCGACCAATATTGTTGGTAAAAAGCAGCTGGAAATCCATCTGCTCCCGTGAAGCCTAAGGTTTAATTTGGAAAACTGCTGAGACAAAATGAGATAAAATGTTTGCATCAGTAACTGGATTTGTAGTTGTTGAGATGCTGGAAAAATGTTGTAAAAGTGTACTTTCATTTTCTTCTTTGGAATCATGCCAGATACCCGTTGAATCTTGTATAACATCTATCTGATTTCTTTTTTATTGTAATTGGCAGTACAATGGAATAACGCAGTATTTCTGTCTGCATCATTGTTACTAGTTCTAGCCTTTTGCATGTATAAAATATTTTTGAATTGATAACCAATGTTGAAGAGAACTGGTTAAATTGGAAATGGCGGGGGTCAGAAGAAGGAAAATTTAGGCTAGTGAAATGTTGTATTTGATGATGTATTGATTGAATGTTCGATTCTATGTTGCCAAAAGACTGTTTCTTCCAAAGTTGAAGAATATTTCTGGTATATTTAAGTTTAGAAGTCAATTGATAGGATGGAGAACCTAAGAAGTTTCGATTCCAACTATCATTAATGGCATATGAACATGAATGTTGAGAAAACCAGCATCTATACATCCGAAAAGGTATCTGTTTAGGACTAGCATCACCACAAGTTGACAAAATGATTGGAGAATGATATGAAGCAACAGGAGAAATATGCTGAAGAAAAACAATATAATAGTTGTTCATTCACAAAGTGTTCACTAAAGCTCTGTCAAGCCTAACAGCTGTATGAGCATTATATGTTCTATGATTTGACCAAGTCGTAGCAGATCTCGTGAATCCAAAATCAATTAAACATAATTGTTGAATAATAAGTCTAATTAATCTAGAATGATAATGTTAAGAGTTGTGATAGCTTTGAATTTCAGAGTCATTTATTGTGAAGTTAAGATCACCAATCAAAACCCATGGTAAATCTACTTAAGGTTGCATATCTAATAAGCACTGCCATTGTTGTTGATTTTCAGCATGATCATGAGCATCGTACATACATCTAAATAATTTTTCAGGATAATGAGAGTGAGTATTCAAAATGGAATGAATGTCATGTCTAGTTGTATGCATTATTTCAAGGTCAATTCCTAGTTTCCATGCAATAGATATACCACTAGACAAACCAACAGAAGGAGCATGCCAGTAATTAGGATTCTTGAACTGTTGTAAATAGAAGTGCATTGTAGAAGCTTGAGTTTTAGTTTCGGACAAAAAGAAAATATCAGGGTTATATTTGGTAATGCAAAATTGAAGATAATCACGTGTGAAAGGGTTACCAAAAACCTGACAGTTCCAAGAGAGAAGTTTCATGCTAATGTAAATGTTAAACCAAAGTAAAACAAAACTTAAAACAAAATTTAAAGCAAAGGTTAAAACAAATGTAGTGATAGAAAGTACCCGTTGACTAGCATCGGAGATATTACGATCCAGGGAATGAACTGCATCAACAATGTCTCTCAAAGTTGGCTCAGAAGATCCAGTAACTTGATTATCATGCTGAACATAAGTATGTTGAGGCTGACTAGTAGATGTATGATGACTAATAGAAGCTTGGTCAGATTCATCATCAGATAAAACTACAGTGGTAAAATTACGACATCTTTCCCGACGAATGAATGTATGAGTACCAGAGTTATTACTAGCTAGCATCATATTAGAGTTAGGATGAGGCATGGCTCTGTCAGCAGGAGCAACGGAAGAGTTCGATTGAGAATCCGTAGCCGTAAAAAAAAAGAGAAGCATACCATCTAAAGGGCCAGCCTAAGAAGCAACTGGTTCGCAAAGATTCGATCTCCTTTGATATTCATGTTGCATGAAAAGATTAGCAAGTTCTTGAGGATTTCTAACTGGCAGAACAACTTGTTCAACAACAGGTCCAAAATTTCTAATGGTACTTTCCATATTGATTCGACGAGTCTCCCTATCATTACATAAGTCTCCATCATGATCAACAACTCGACATTCTTGACATAGCTTGTATGGCTTTTTTCAAAAAAGAATCCCACCCATCGAGACACTCCTGCAACATTAGCAGCATGAATTCCTTTAACCATAAGAGTATAACTCTCATCATTATTATAGCTCTGAACTTTGTGGATGTAGTAGGGTGAATACCATTAGGTTCAACAGCAATAGTATCTCCAACAATATCAGCAAAAAGTCTTAAAATATCAGGGTAAGTGAACTCAGGAAGGAGATATTTGAATTCAATCCAAAAGGGTGAAGTGTCAAAATTAAGATGCTGATAAGGGAAAAAAACGATGCCAATCTCTAAGAACAATTAGATGTCCATAAAAAT
Source organism: Papaver somniferum (assembly GCF_003573695.1). NCBI lineage: Eukaryota > Viridiplantae > Streptophyta > Magnoliopsida > Ranunculales > Papaveraceae > Papaver > Papaver somniferum. Next base: position 165,206,640 of record NC_039359.1, on the reverse strand, counting down.
TCCAAGCACCACCAAACAAAATTGCATCTTTGTCTTCAGTTGTACTAAATCTGCTAGCAAAAATATTTGGCTCCAGTGATCTTACTATTAGCTGCCACAGATTATTGCGTTTAAGATGATGCCAAAGAAATTTAGCAGATTTTTCAGCATCCTGCCATAACATGATACCAGGTGCATAAATTTTACCAGCCAGGCATATTTTCCAATCTTTGATACCTTGAAGTAGAGTTGTAGTTGAATGAGTAACAACTCTGGCTCTAGCAGGTATATTTCCTAAAGAAATACCCTCCATATGCTGAGAGATATTGTTTATGTTATCATACATGGTTAAGGGATTGAAATGAAGATCTAGAAAGGAAAATTGTGAAGATAAATAAGAAAGAAAGATTGGTACGCTTTTATAGTAGTAGAGGATAAAGATTGAAACCAGAAGCAGTAGGTAGGTGTTATTGTGATGAAGGTTTGTCGATGATGAGTATTGAAAGGTATTGAAATTGGAGAAGGTGAGTAATTGAATTTATCACCAGGTGTCGGATTATCCGTGTAGGGTTTATGATGCAGGTAATAAAAGTATACAACACCAATCTTGTGACAGCAAGTATCAAATATGTTCAGAATACTCATGATACGATAAAATCGTTGCACCACTGCATTAAGGATAAGCCAACAGACGTGTAACCAATTGAAATTGAGCCAACTGAAGGTGAGAGACATTGTTGCAATCACTAATGTAGACAACACGTCTTCAACACCGCATAACACTGAAGAGAAATCAAAAAGAAACAAAAACCATATTAATAACAACAGCTGATCAAGCAGAATCAAACAATAAAAACAGAAGAGAAAACCCAATTAACTATAAGATTCGACTACGTCAAAAAAAGAGACAATTTAAAAATTAGGTCAGAAAAATGCAGATGGATAAAGATGAACAAGATAGGGTAAAAAGGGCTAAAAAAAGAACAACTAAAAGAAAAAACAACAAATTGGGTACAATCAATGGGGAAGATGAAGAAGAACGATTGAATTTGAAGATAGGGTGAGCAAAATTTGAGGTTTGACTAAGTTGATTTCGGGTGAATTTTTCGCTTGACTTTTTCTCTGGATAAGAACTAATATCAGCTCTTTTCTTTTCTGCAATATATGTTTTTTTAGTGAATGTATCATCTCCATTGTTATATAACTTTTATGCATTGTTGTCAAAATTATTAGACTGGATTAAATTAACACGAATATATATATACATTTGTTTCATCTAGCAAAATAATACTTCCTCCGTTTCTGGAAAATTGTTACTTTCACTTTTTCAATTTGACCTATTTGAAAAAGAAAATAACGAATAGCTCAAACAGAATCTTCCACAGTCGAACATTTAGTCCTGATATTTTTGAAGCAATCCAGATACCATATAATATCCAAATAACTGGGTACCAAATTCTGGTTAGAGACTGTTGGAATACGGAATGCCAAATTTTTCTAGTACTTTTTCTTCAAATTCATCTTTTCTTTTTACTCCAATTTTCTAATTAGTTATTCTGGTACTTGAGTTGTGTACAAACCACATCTCCTTCGATTAGCTCCCAAGCAATATATGAATATTTCTATTACGGTGGGTTTGGATGTAGAATTTTAAAGATGAGATTTATGGGTCCAGAAAATTTGGTGGAATTACGTTTCCCTTGGTAGTTTGGTTGCCCAAATTCCTGGAATTACGTTTCCGATGGTATTCACTTTTCCAGCAAATCCTTCATATGGAGTCTGCCCCCCCCACCCCCCCCAAGATTTGTTGGGAAACTTATCGGGAGATTTAAGGACCCATTTTTTTACTCCAAATCTCATATTAATACATTTTTAAGATTTTTAGGGCAATGCCAAACAATACATGGACTTTTAATACAATAAAATTTTATGAATCCTAGGATTCTCAATTGAGTTACCAAACATACCCGTGAGATTATAAATTCCTGAAAATTGTGAATTCTTCAAACAAACCCACCATTAGCAAAATTGGTTCGGAAGAGAGTGAAATAAAAAAAGCATCTGAAACCGATGTTTTCAATTTGGTTTTCGCGACCTTTAAAGACGAAGGATGTGTTCGGTTGAGTTTTGGGGCCGACTAAAAGATGAATCCTCATAATCCCTTATTCAATTATGTTTTCTAATGGTAATGGTAAATATGCTCCTGATTTAATTAGTGTTAATGAACTTGATTAACATCAATAGTTAGTGATTCAATTAGTTTAGCATATTTTTTTAAGTTAGTGTTGGAAAACCAAAAAAAAAAAAAAACAAGAAAAAAATGTTCGACAAAGGGAAAATTTTGGAATTTTTTTCTCAAAATGAGTGATTCAAACAAGATTTATGATGTATGTGATTTCTTATCTTCAAAATTTGATAACATATTAATACCCATCAACAATTACTGGTTATTTGCTGAGTTTTTAGAAAATCAAGAAATTTTTTGTCTCAAACTTATCATAACCTTTTTATGATTTCGAACATCAACCTAAAAAAAAAAGAAAATTAAAAAACAAACGCTCAAAAATAATGAGATATATCTCTAATCTAACTGCATTTTCAATTTATAAGCTTCTAACTAATTACAAAAGCTTGGATTTTTTCTTTTAAAATATCCTAGATTTCTAGTAGTCTGGTGGTTTTACATCTGAGAAGTCATAAAATCCTAGCCGTCATCAACAGTGACGGTTCAACCATCATAAACTCCAAGTCGTAATCTCAGACTTACGACTGGAACGATAAATCGCCCAGGACGGAAATACATACTTACGACCAGATTTTTCCCCACGTTGCATGAGAATATCAAATTTTATTTAATATTGTCAGCGGCAGTTGGGTTACCCCGCCGTAATATTTTTTTCCGGCTAGTTCACCTGGGGAAAAGCGTTAATTGCTCAGTAACGTTGTCGGTGTCGTCTGGTCTTGGTTTCCAGGCCGTTACGCAAGCTACGGGTGGTTTTCCAAGCCGTAAATTAAAATTTCCAACCATTATCAAGAATCAGGAATGTCTACGTTTTAGGAATAACGGTCGTAAATATCGTTTATGGTTGGGATTTAACCATACGTCCTAGCCATAGGTGCGGGTACGACTGGTATTCCACTTGTCAACCTAGCGGTATGTAGCTTTTTTTAGTATTTTTCTTCCACTAATGCTCTGCTATATTTCATTTTCATAGTTGCAGCTTGTACCGAACCCCCCAAATATTACAGTTTTGAAAGACCAACCCCTGATTGTTCAAGTATTAAGTGAGCACACAAGTAATCACTATGCAAACAACTTTGATTGGAAGGATAAGGAAGATGCAAAGAAATGGGCTCGAGAAAAAAAGGTTGAAAAGATGTGTATCATAGTCTACAATAAACAAGTTAGAGACACCAATTTTCAAATGGTTTGCGAGTGTGATGAAAAGTACGAGAGTTATTGGGAAAAAGGGTTCTTAGCATAAAGCAAAAACCAAAAGAAAAAAGGGATTTCATAATACGAAGAAGTGGGGATGCACTTTTAAGCTTCAATTTAGATATAACAAGCTAAAGCAAGTGTGGTTTATGAGTGAAGTTGTCTCGGGTTTTCATAACCGTCCAATTCCGGAGAGTTTGATCAACCATCATTGTCCGAAAAGCCTCAGTCCCAAAGAAAATGAGATAGTAAACATACGCACAAGATCTATTGACACCCTTAGTAGTGTGAAGGTATTAAAGTCCAAAAACTCATTTACATTGGCAACCATATAAAATGCAAGAGAAAAATTGAAAAATGAGACACGACAAGATAGAGTACTTATGCAACAGTTTTTATTTTTGTTTGAGAATGAAAACTACAATTATTATTATTTTTATGACCTAATGAGGAACAAAAAGTGAAATATCTTTTCATTGCTTCATCTGGAATTTGTACAATTGGCAAGATGCTTCAAATTCCTTTTATGGATTGCACATAAAAATTGAACAAGTACAACGTGGTGATATTTAACTTTGATGAGCAAACATTTACCAAGTCGACATTTATTGTTGGGTCTTGTTTCTTGAAAGACGAAAGAAAGTCACATGTGGGAATTACATAAGGTCAAGTTATTGTACCAAGAAGGTTATAATCCTAAGATGTTGATTACAGATAAAGAGCAAGCATTGATGTGGGTCATATCAAGTCTTTTTTCTCTGACACACATCATCTTATTTTTACGTTCCACACATGAAACAATGTACAAAGTAATTGCACGAGGATGATATGGCCACCAAGTAAAATCGAGATGAAGAGGATTAACAAAACACCTTAGAAAAACAACAAGAATATAAATAAAAATTTGTTGAAAACGAAAAAATAGCCACTGTCAAATGGGAGAAATTTCAATTGGGTGGGAACAATTAACATGGTCGCTTACGGAAGAAATATTCTTTGAAAGGGAGTATTTTATTGGGAAAAAGGGCTGCCTACCTGGAGGTTATGGTGTAAATGAAGAAAAAATCATTGGATCCCAAAAAAGAAAAGTTCATTAGTACGTAGGTAAACTAACACAAACATTATGAAAACCAAGCCACAAGCACGATGGAATCATCCCACTATGGGTTCAGGAGTAATATGTACGGGTGCGATGGTGGATTTGTTGTTGTTTTTGAAGCTATAAAAGAGTAATTTAAGCATGATCTTGATAAAATCAAAGGAAATTTTGAATTTAACCTATATAAAAATCCTACTTTTTATTTGGATAGCCCTTGGCTCCAAGGAATTAGTTTCTATGTTTCCATTGAGCAATTATGAAAATTACGAAGGAAGTGGATGCTTTTAAGAAGAAATTCATTCCCGCGGGAATTATATGTATTTTTCCCAATATGTCGGCTTTGGGTCTCTCATGTAGGCATATGATAGCTAGTTACAGATCAACATGATTCCAATCGAAGATATATATCCATTTTGGAAACAATTATCATTCAACAATCTAATACCCAATCAAGGTATCGGGGATGTGTTTTACGACATGTACAAGAAACTTTTTGATAAATATGATTCTTTACTACCGGTGCAAAGACAACTTTGGTTGTATGGGTTGCGGAAATTCAACTGTCCCTTCACCGGAAAAGATATTCTTGAACCAACCAAGGGGAAGGAAAAGGGTAGGCATTCAAAAAAAAAAAACAATGAAACAAGAGAGGGTAGAAGCGAAGAGATTGGTTCAAGAGGGTCCACAATTGGTGGCCTCAAATCAAAGAGATCTTCCAGGGTTTGAGCGCTTGAACAGGTTATATGAGGAGGAGGATATAAAGAGGAGAGGTGCGACTACAAAAAAAACGTAAATGAAGAAAAATAGAATAAGGCAGACTAAGCTGAGGTAGCGAAGTCAAAGTAAAAGGACCCGAGGTTCCCTCATAAGAAGGTTCAACAAGAAGATTTTTTAGTGGGGTTGGTATTAAACAATTAGCAAGGTTGATATTAAAGGAAAAGCACCGATGATTGAACCGTTGCAATTTACTCCATCTAATGGTGAAGAGGATATGGTTCATATGGCAAAAGGTCCGAGGATCACCCTCTATAGATATGAAAGGTAACTATATCCGGCCTACGTACGTCATATATTAAAATTATATATACTTCTTTCCGGAGTTTATTCATGAATCGATTAGGAACTGAATTGTAGGCAAACTTAGCTTGAGCAAGAGATAAATCCCACTGTCGTGGCTTGTCTCCAGATAAACAACGAATAAGCTTCCCTAATGATCGGTTTACTACTTCAGTTTGACCATCTGTTTGAGGGTGAGTTGTGCTACTAAACTGCAGTTTGGTTTGGAGACGAGTCCAAAATGTCTTCCAAAACCAACTTAAGAACTTAGTGACTCGATCAGAAGTAATGGTCTTGGGAATTCCATGCAAACGTACTATCTCACGGAAGAATAGATTTGTTGTGGTTACATCATCCATAGTCTTCTTGCAAGGAATGAAGTGTGCCATTTTTGAAAAGCGATCAACAACCACAAAAACTGAATCATGATCTCTTTGGGTTCTTGGTAAACCTAGCACAAAATCCATTGATATATCTTCCCAAGGAGCATCTAGAACTGGGAGAGGAATGTATAATCCTGTATTTTGTGCATGACCCTTACTTCGTTGACAAACCATACAACGTCGCACAAAATCATCGACATCCTTTTTGAGAGAATTCCAAAAGTAACGAGCTTCGACTAGAGATATAGTCTTATATCGCCCAAAATGGCCAGAAAGACCACTACTATGTAACTCCTTAATAAGGTGCTCACCGAATGAACCATCGGGAATGCATAAACGACTACTTTTGAAAAGAAACCCATTATATAAAGCAAAATTGCTCGTACCTTGTTGCTTGGAAGAACATTTCTGCCATAGTAATGAAAATTCGGGATCAGTAGGATACAATTCCTTAAGAGAGTCAAAAGTAATCACTTCAGCACGGATGGTAACAAGGAGCAACTCGCGAGCGCTATGATTATTGAAACGGCTAAGTGCATCAGCAACTTTGTTGTTCAAACCAGACTTGTGTTGAATGGAGAACGTATATTCTTATAAGGTATAAATCCAACTAATATGCATTCTATTGGATGGTGATTGATTCTGAATATACTTAAGGGCTTGGTGATCAGTATACAAGACAAAGTCCTTGTGTATTAAGTAATGTCTCCATTTCCGTAGTGCACGAATCACAACATAGAACTCTAACTCATATGTGGACCACTTTTGGTGAGCTTCGGTGAGTTTTTCGCTAAGAAATTCAATGGGTTTACCTTCTTGGGACAAAACAGCACCAACTCCTAATATGGAAGCATAGGAATGTACTTCAAAAAGCTTGTTGAAATCAGGTAGTGCAAGGATAGGAGCAGAGGTAAGTCTTTCTTTTAGTAATTGAAAACTTGATTCAGCTTCATGTGTCCATAAGAACCTTTTATCCTTTCAACTGTCAGTAATAGGAGCTGCGATAGAGCCGAAATCCCTTATAAATCGACGGTAAAAGGAAGCTAAACCATGAAACTTCGAGCTTCAGATGCTGTCTTCGGAGTAGGCCAATCACGAATAGCTATGATTTTGGAATTATCTACTTGAATACCATCAGCAGAAACAACGTAACCCAAAAACAGAACCTTTGAAGTGAAAAATTGACACTTCTTCAAATTTATAAATAACTCATTCTCCTTGGGCGCATTGAAAATAGCCCACAAGTGAGAGCGATGTTCCTCTTCAGATTTAGAATAGATAAGAATGTCATCGAAATAAACCACAACAAACTTACCAATGAAAGGCTGTAAGACTTGATTCATAAGTCTCATGAATGTACTTGAAGCATTAGACAAACCAAATGGAATAACAAGCCACTCAAAGAGACCATCTTTTGTCTTAAACGCAGTCTTCCATTTATCTCCAAGCCTAATTCTGATTTAATGATACCCACTTTTAAGATCAATCTTCGAAAATACTATGGAACCGGAGAGCATGTCAAGCATATCATCTAATCTTGGAATTGGGAAATAATAACGGATCGTGATCTTGTTAACAGCTCTACTATTAATACACATACGCCAAGTTCCATCTTTTTTTGGCACAAGAAGGGCTGGAACAGCACAAGGGCTCAAACTAGGTTGTATGAAACCTTTAGACAGCAATTCATCCACTTGTATTCAAAGTATATCGTGCTCCTTAGGGCTCATATGGTAGTGTGCAAGATTAGGAAAACTTGCACTAGGAATGAGATTTATTTGTTGTTGAATAATTCTCATAGGTGGCAAAGAATCAGGCATATCAGATGGTAAAACACATGCAAACTCATCTAGCAAGGACTGCACTTGAGTAGGAATAGTTGTAGGAAGGTCAGGAGTTGAAGGTTGTACAACTAAGACATAGATCGTACCTGATTCTCGTGCATCGTCTAAGATGTCCGGGGAAACCAACATCGTAGTCTCTTCTTGTTGTAAACTTGGCTTAGGTTTCCCGTAATATGGTTGCAATGTGATTATTGTATATGAACGAATATGTATTAGCGTTACCTCGATAAGTGACATCTACATCATATAGCCATGGGCATCCAAGTAATATGTGGCAAGCAGTAATGTCCACAACATCACAAACCACTGTCTCGTTGTATGCTCCAATTTTAAATGACACAAAAAATTGAGAATCTACATTCTTCTTGTTGTTATCATCAATCTAACCAATGGAGTATGGTTTAGGATGTGGATGAGTAGATAATTGCAGCTTTTCCACCAATCTGGATGAAACAATATTTTGACAACTTCCACTGTTAATGATCATATCACATTTCTTGTCTTGCACACGGCATTGAGTGCGGAATAGACGATTACGGGTTGGATAGTCAACACGAGGAATGGATAATAGATTTCGAATAACATAAGAGACATGATCACTTTCATCTCCTTCCTCCACATATGCTTGTATATCTTCGATATTTCTATGAACATCTTCACTTTCTTCCTCATGCACAACAAATTCTTCTTCGGTCATTAATGTACGCCCACTTCTACATTGATTTGATGTGTGCCCTGGTTGCTTACACTTATAACACTTGTTTTCAGTTGGGTAGGCATAAGGGTTTGGAGGTTTTGACCTAATGGGTTGGGCATTATTAGGTTGGGGTGGAGGTGGTGGAGCCTTCGTGGCAGGTGGGGTTTGGGAAGAACATGGTTGGGTTGTAGTGGTAGTGGGAGTAGGAGAAATACGAGATTGGTATGGATATGTTTTTTTCCTATTAGGAAAACTTTGAAATAAAGGTTTTCTAGGCTAAAGGATGAGGTTTTTGGGTATGGTTGTGGAGAAAGTATGAAAGATTCTATCTTTAGAGCATTATTAATGACAGCATGAAGAGAAGTATATTGTTGAGTAGCTAACCTTTCTTGTATATTCCAATCAAGTCCATTGATGAAACATCCAATTATTTGATCAACCGTCTCATTCAGCTGATTCCGAGACAATAAACGAGAAAATTCAGTCACATATTCTTGTACTGAACGGTTTCCTTGACGACAATTTTGTAAGGTGATAAATAAGGTCTGCATGTAATCCGGAGGCAGAAACCTCTTCTTCAATAGTTGCTTCATGGCTGGCCAGGATTGAACTTGTCGCATTCCTTCGTTGGCTCTTTCTAGTTGAAGATGATCCCACCATGAGGAGGCTGGTCCCGTAAGTTTGAAAGCAACAAATTCTACTTGTTGATCTTCAGGTATGAGCATATATGCAAGGAAACGATCAACTGTACACAACCAATCTAAGAAATCTTCAATGTGTAGAAGTCCATCAAACAGAGTTATATCAGACTTGGGGCGATAGGTTTGCGGATTTCCCATGTTCCTCTGATGGCGTGGTGGTGGAGGATAATAATATGGCTCATAATCTTCAACATCAACTGCTTGCTGCTTTGTAAAAGATTTGTTTAAGTTATGGGGAGCAGAGTAAGAGCTGAAATCTTCGAAAGATTCAAATTGTGGGGTTGAGTAATGTGGACAGGAAGAGTAAGTTGGAGTGGTGAATAATGGATGGTAATATGACTTATTTCTGGAAGTATCATGGCTGTAAGAAGGTTGGGAAGTGAATGGAGGGCTTTGATTGGCGGAGTTGGGAAGGGTAGAAGTATGAGGATGGACAATTCCATCTTGGGTTTTAGGTAATTCTCCAATTACCTTCTTTCCTTCGTGTCCCCTGAACTTGGTAGAAAACCACTCTTTGAAATCTTAAAAACGTTCATCTATCACTGTGGTTAATTCAGTGGTTAATTCCGTTTTTATCCTGATTCCCATTGCTTTCACATCAGCTTCTAGGTCTTTCTTCAAACTAGTCCTTAACTCTTCACTCTTCTTATCACCCATGTTAGTGGGGGCTCTCAATCGAGGCTCTGGTACCACTTGACGTAGCAGAAGCGTAATAATTTGGATCAAGGATCCAAAAGATAGTGAAAACTAGTGTGAAATCAATATATTCACAAAAACTATAAGAAAACTAGAGAACAATAACTAAATAAAATATCTTTGATAAATCAAATAAGATAATAATGTTGAATGTATAAATTCTACAAGGTTAGGCCTTCTTATATAGGCTTCACTATTTCCTAAAAGTAATAAAACTTAGAAAAAGAAATCCTACCAAACTAGGAAACTTAATAAGTTCTAGAAGTTCTAGAATAGGGAAATCATAATTTAAGAAGTAATACTAGAAATAGAATAAGGTTTGACTTCATGTTCAAACGGGGGTGACTTGGTCTATATGTGTCCTACATATGGAGTCGTTGCTGGGCGACGAAATGGGACTCCCTGATCAAAACCCATATGTCGAGAAGCCATGTCAGTGTTGTCAGGGACTATGCCACAAGATCCTCTGAAAAAAGATGTATGCAGCTTCGCAAGAACACAATTTCCCCAATGCTCATATGCCCGCCAGCAGAATGCAATATCACGTTTGGTACAAAAGCAAAAGTGTCTGGTTGAACTATAGATGTATGGACCGGATACCAAGGATGAAATTTAACTACATGCGCTTTGTCAAGAAACTCAATGAGCTTTGATCTAGGTATTGGAAGCCTCTCCAACCAACGGAGAATCCTAGAGCCGCCATATGCATCAGGGAATGATGTTTTCGGATTGGGAGCGTAATTTTTGAAATTCTCCCACAACCATGCTTGGAGAAAGGTGACATGGATGTACGAGTCTACTTTCATGTACCCATTAGAGACGTACATGTCCGCTACTAAGTGATCCATATGGGTGTACAAATAACCAAGAAACAAACTGCCAATGGGAAGAGCAACGCCTTTCGCTAGTTTGTTATCAAATTTGATGAGCTTCTGCCTTATCTCCTTCTTACCGGAGCCATCATCATAAATGTCTTTGGATAGCCACATAACTAAAAATGCAGCAACATGGAGTGTATCATCCAGCAATTGATCCGACTCCGGCTCATCAGGGAACCACTCAGATACCCACCAGTTATAGAAGCACTTTTCCTCATGATTATTTCGAACATATCATGTTGCTTTCGTGACCAAAGCGGCATGTATTTCTTCTTCTTCCTCAGACAAGACAACGTCAAGTTTCCCAATTATTGGAAGACTCAATAGAACATCTATGCTTTCTAAAGAAATAGTCATATCACCCCATCTACATATAGCCGTTTGAGTTTCCGGACACCATCTGGAGATGAAAGTAATCAAGCCTGCAATGTCTTTTCTGATTTGAAGTGTTGCAGAAGCCATGACAGCATTCACGATTTACGCCCCAGTCATATTAGATCTTACATGTTCTCGGCTCATCATGAACTTCATCCATTTGTCATAAGAGCGCAATGGACTATGAAAGATTTTGAAGTCTATGGGAGAAGCTGGATACTCTTTCTTTTGAAGGCAAAATCTCATTATACGCCATGTATAAACTGATTGGACTTTTCCATCATTCTCTGAATCAGTCAGAAGAGTTGCCACGAATTTGGGATGAGTCCTTGTAATCGTAGCATACTTCATAAAAAACTCATCATCTGTGTTCGACTTGGAGTTGTTGGCACTTCTCGACGCGGCGGCGGAACTGCTTTCAGGTGACATCTTAACAAAATTCCTTATGCTTTTGAATTAACTACAACGAAGCAAAACGGAAAAGTTACTACTTTGGAGAAAACCGTGCATAAAGGTTTTGTCAGAATCAAGTACGATGATAAAAAAAATCCACGACAATTTTTCTATGGGAAAGTTTGTTCGGCCGCAAGTCATAGCACGCATAGACAAAGGGAGTACGCATAGAAAAATGAGTGGGGACTGGTACTCGCTTCAACAAGTCATGTTTTGCCGCGGAAAACGTGCCCCTAGTCAAAACCGTGTCTCGCAGCAGGGAGTATGCTCTCGGCCAAAGGAAGAGTGTGTCCCACCACGGAAATTGTGTGCACGGACACAAAAGGAAAAGGAACCGTAGAGCTAGTGGAAAAGAATTAATGGCATCCACCCGTCCGTGCACGCCTACTTTGCATAATAATTGGCTTCCTTACTAACGGCTAATATTACAACAATAATGCTACCATAGAAGAATCATTCATATGGAAGTATTTATACGAGTTTATGGAAGATATGCCTACGGCTAGGGTTTACACCAACAACAGAAGAGCAAACAAAAGAAGAAACACGGAGATACATACCTGGAATGTGCTCGCCTGCTTTATTTCTACCACTCTGCCGCTAGCACCAAGATGTGGAAACAAATCCAATGGTACGAGGTAAAGAGGATATGTGGCGCCTTTTTAGGCATAACACTTTTTAGAGTTCAAATGGAGGAAAGTTTTTTGTTTTGGGTTATACACGGAAAGATGCAACCGGACCCCCGCTGTCAAAGCTCCATGGCACCAACAGGTCGCGGCCAAGCTAGCACTAACAACCCGCATCCTAGCTAGCGCCAACAGGCTACTCCCAGCGCCAAAAGTCCATGCCCTAACCAGCGGCGCCATCGATCATGCCCTAGCCAGCCAAGCGACGCCATCTTGGCCGTTCAAAGTAACGCCATCTCCACCAGCCAAAGCAGCGCCATTCACCTTTCGATAGCCAGCAGCGCCACTGACCTAGACAGCCCAAACGGCGCCATCTTAGCTGTTCAAAGCAGCGCCATCTCCACCAGCCAAAGAAGCGCCATCTTGGCCGTTCAAAGCAGCTCCATCCACCATTCCAAGGTAGCCGCGCCATCCACCATTTCGAGCAGCGCCATTCCGAGGTCAGCAACGCCATCTCCGCACAGCCAACTTGATACGTATTGATCTCTGTACCTTGGTGACTATTATTATAGAGGCAGAATTTGGAATAATAATAGACGGAAACTAGAAAACAGAACACACTAGAAATCATATCCGAAGAAATATATCTTCTCTAGATTATGAACAAGAAAACTATTACAATTCTCTCTTTGTTACGCTCACAATCTCTATAGGTAAATAACCTTAAACTATTTGCTAAGCTTTCTTTTACAATAATTAATTGTCTCACAAGATTCTCTCTATGTATGTGTGTTAAACCTCTTTTTCTAGGTGTCAAACCACACTTTCTAGATTTTCTTAACTATATTCTAAACAACTCTATTTATAGCTTTAACGGTTCCCCAAACCTTCTAGGAATAATACCTTTTCTAGGTATATTTCCCTTTCTAGGAATATTACATTGTTCTAGGAATTATTTTCTTATCTAGGTATACTTTCTTACTTTGGTTTGGTTTCCCAAACCTCTTAGGAATCTATTTTCCTTGTTTAGGAATACTGCCCTAAATCAGTAATCTCTCCTAAATACAATTATATTCTCATTCTGTTTTGAGAATCACTAGTTCCCGGAGAGAGAAAGATACACATGTATCATTCGGGGTGTTGAAGCTAGAGAAAATCTTGTATTTTTTTAAATATTATAGTCTCAAGTTTCCACATTACAAGCATATGGCTCGTTCATTGCAGGAGAAACATTGTGTTACAAGTATGGTAGAGTCAATCGGTTGAAGAAGAATCTTTTTGGTTGCGTTGACATGTTTGTCACGGTATTTGATGCAATGGATGAATATTTTAAAAGTGATGTTGTGAGAATTAAAGCGGCATTCGAACATAACCTTATGTTCAAATACAAAGATTATGATAGTAAATGGCTACGGGGATTAACTTATAGAGTCTCTTATCTATATTTTGAATTATTGATTAAGAAGTGGAGTTAATTGAGAAATTATCTGCGTTAGAGCATAGCTCGATTGAACCCACCAAGCGTTGGTATGTCAAGTTTGGTTGTCATATTTTAGTAAACCAAAACTCATTCAAAGAGTCGCTTGATTATTTACTAGAGTCAATTTCGTATAGGTTAGCTAGAAAGTTATTAGGATATCATACATACAAGTATTACTCGAAGACTTAAAGAATGTGAAGAAGTAAAGAGATACAACGACGACATCATCCTTCCTATTGAGGTTAGTAATATTTTGACTTGAACTGTTTCATTCCTAACGTATCTTTGAAGTCGTGCTATATTGAAAACATAACTGCGAAGATGTGAATGATTATACTCTAGTTAGACGTACTATTGAGGAATACAATACGAAGTATAATGCTTATATTTTGAACTTTGTATATAAGACATCAAAATAATCGTATGAATGTTATTGTGATTATGTGTATGGGTATGGGTGAAGATTTCATACTAGGAAATAATGTTTTACATTCGTTTAAAGGAAGTACATTCATAAACTTGTTTTGTGAATCGAAAAGGAAATCGCTAGGCTTATTGGTATTGTTATTCATTGCAAATCTTTGGATTACCAATATGTGTGTTTAGCGTAATCGCTCATGACTTGTTTATGTTCTTGGTAAAACTATTCACAAGGCCTGACTTATGTATCGGTATAACTTTTATTAGTGAAACCATTCTTAAGTAATCACATGAGATGGTATGATCGATATTTGTAATTGGTGTGACCATTTCTAGTCATTGGGTAACCGATCCTAGAACTTGGTTGGGACTAATCACAAGATGGTAATCGATCCTTGTAGTGGGTTAAAAAGTTTTAGTAATTAGTGTAACTGATCCTATAACTTGTGCAACCGATCACAAGTAAGTACCATAAATAAGTGGTAACCGATCCTGGTACTTAGTTATCCATGTTATGGAAACTAGTGTGACCAATCCTAGTTTCCACTTGGAGGTAGAACCGAAACTTGTTTTGGTAGAACCGTGAAACCCATGTTTGGTGATTGAATGTTTTTGATCAATCACATAGTTCTTGGAATACAGATGAACCAATTCTAAACTCGTTTGGAAGTGTGGCAAATCGGTTCCAAGATTGTAAATCTGAAAGATGATATACAAAGTTAAGATGTCGACATACTTTGAACACGTGCAGTAATTCTTATCTATTATTTTCCAAATATATTCCTTAATAACTAAAGGAAGAATCCCATATCAAAATATATTGAGAATCTTTTAATTAAGGTTTTTAGTTTTATATGCTTTTAATTTCCAGCAATTAAATGCATATCTTTAGAAAATTATAATTGGTAATGTGCATTTACTAATTGGATATTTTCTACTGAGATTTCGGTCAATATTTGAACAAAGCATTTCCAGGAATTATGAAAACCGATTTGGTGTTTTATTGCATATCTTTGAGAATATTCCATTTTGGAAATTCCTTGGTGTCCAAACTTCCTTGGTCTATAAATATTGAAGTTTGCATTTCAAGCAAACCAATCCTTAGAGCCAGCAAAACTACCTTGTTGTGATGTTACTGGTGGAGTCGTCTATTCGGAGAGGAAAGTACCCTAATTAGGCGAAATCTCTTACGACCGCTCGTTTTAAAGACTTCTTTGGGATTGGGAAGCTATACGAGTACCGTTGGTGGGAAACTAGATAATTGAAGTTTATTATTAGTTTTTGATTGATTTGATTGACTAACGGTTGTTGAACTTTGATTGCACCTAGTTTGTTTATGATTGAGATTCACTCAAACTAGATCGAAGTTTTGACGGGGATCTTTAGAACTGTTTGTAGATCTAAAGACGTCTTGTGATAATCCATTGTTAACAGACTCTATTCTATGTGTGATTGATCAGAAGAGATTCAAGTTAATTGTGTGCATGTGTTTATTGAAGCTCTAAGAAGATTTGAAGACAAAGAAGATTTCTTATTTGAGTTCATAACTTTTGGTGTGCACAAAACTTGATCGGCTGGGGATCCAACTATAATTGGTTTATCTTTTGATAGATTGGATTGATTAGTTGAGTAGATCAGCATCAGTATATTTCTTTGTGATTCATAATATTGATTGCATAGTCTAAAACAATTACTTTGGTAGTTGTTAAAAGATTGATCTAAGAACTCGACAAAGGAGTTTATTGGGATAAACGGAAGAGCCTTTTGTCAAACTCATATCACTTGATTGAAAAGAGTTGTTACCGAACAAATTTGTTGTTCCTTTACTGTTTGGAATACGAACCAAAGGAATTGTTCCAAGTGCGTGAATTATTGCAAGTCGGAGGCGCATGGATACAGACGGAACTAGGTGAACTATAGATTTAGTTGCTTGGTCTCAACTATACGAAGTTGGTTTAGATTTTGTATATCGGCTTAATCCTGAGAGTATTCAATTCTTGACAAGGTCCCGGGGTTTTTCTGCATTTTCGGTTCCTCATTAACAAAATCTTGTTGTGTCTTTTACTTTTCTATTTCCGCAATTATAGTTTTTTTTATTATAATTAGAAGTAAAATACACAAACGTCAATTCCTAATTACTTGATACCAATCCTATTTTGTTTGGTTAAGTTTGAACCTATTATCAAGTAATCATACTTCGTTGTTGTATTTTCTCGATCTTGAATCCATAGTCAATCACACAAGTTATCTTGTTGTCGCATTGTCTCGATCTCGTATCCATAGACGATCACACGAAGTGTGAACCGATTAGTTGTATTGTATCGACTCAATCCATAGACAATCACTTTCGGAGAAAGGACTTATAGGTGGAAAACTTTCAGATTGAGGTATATTGGGTACCCTCGTCTTTTCAATCCGCTAACTTGCAGGAAGAGTGTGTTTTTAAATTGAAGACATCTATGTGACTTCCATACCGCCACGACATACTTCGGTATAAGGATGGTACCGTACCAGTAAGTTTGGTTTGGAGTAACAACAGTAAGTTTTGTAATAAATTTGTTAGAGGGGGCCAATCTTATATATAGAAATTCCCCAAGTGATCACTTTAAAAAAAAACTAGATATTAAGGAAATTTCATTTTTTAAATTAGAAGGTTCGGTTCATACTGAAAATTACAAAACCAGCCGAACCTGATCAGGAGTCTCATATATTCTCTTTGCCCAAGATTCAGCGTAACATATCAACACCTTTCCTCCATCTTCCGGAAGACCATGGGGAAAACCATCACCTCGAGCTGGGATTACGTTATCCTTATGAATGTGTAAACCTGTTACCCGTGGTTCAGCAAGCTTCTCCTCTTTGCGGGTTTTGGTTGATGTTGAGGTTCTTTGTTATTATCAGCTTTCTATTCATCACCACCATCAACATCTCTACCTTATTATTCTCTTTGTATCTCTGGTAGTGGTTCATCAATTTCCAACACGACATCTTTCTCAGTTCCTCTACCTCCTGCTCCCAATTTTTTGTGACCTCCTCCTCGAGGATCGAGAGTCTTGGAATTATAAGGCGTAACCTTCATTGTCTTCCTATTTTTAACTTCATTATTCCTTAAACAGGTATAAAATTTGATTAACACGTTGAAGAAAATATAATTTCATACATTGAAGAAAATAGAAAAATGGTGAATTAACTCTAGTCTAGGGTTGTAAGAGATATCGGTTGAAATGTAATAGTGTTTGTTTAGTGTCGTGCATTTTCTTAATGTTTTTCGTGTGATTTTGGAATTTTATGTACCGTCAAATATAAAGAAAGTGCAAAACACTAAACAAAGATATTATATGTCAATATATAAAAATATTGTCCTAATTCTATAACTACCAAAGAACTATTTTAAAAGTAAATCAAGGGGTTCCCTAGCCCGGAAAAACAAATATCAGGCGAACTCGACAATAATCAGTTGATTCGTAAACACAGTGAGTTGTTCGGATTATAATTCAAAAATTATTTCAAGCCGAACTTCTATACTTATACCATTTGTGAAAATGTAAACTATATATGTTCGGCTTAAAATTAGTATTATCGACAACGCCAAACCCCTTATGCACCTCTATTTGTGACTAGGTTCGGCGTAAAATTCAGTTAAAATTTTAAGCCGAACTGTTTATATACACTTTTAGACTGAAACTATGAAGAACAGTTCAGCTCAAAACGCAACTCAATTCTGAGCCGAACCCGACACTATAACCGTCAAAAACCCTAGTTTTTCAGGAGTTAAATCTATTTAATCGATAAAAAAAACACAAATAAAGAGATGGGTTTGTAGAACTTACTTTCTTATCCTCATTTCAAGAACTGGTTCTTCACTTGATTAAATTTCTGGTTCGATTTGTGGTTCAATTTCAGTTTCTACACCTTCATCTTTAATTGGTTCTTCTTCTTCCATTTCAGTTTGTAGAAGACGATTCCCTGTTATTTTTTTGTACGAGTCATTGTTTAGTTGAGTTTAATCGACGATCAAATTTTTACTAATCGACGATATATCACAACGATAAAAAAAAATTCTTCGGGAGAGCACGTTTGGCGCTAGAGGAGGAAGATGAATAGATTAGATAGAAACTATCTTATATTTTTATTAAACTGATTTAGATTTTTGTATTAAGGGTAAGGGTATATTAGTAATTTAAAAAAATTAATGGTATATAGGTAATGAAGTACCCAACAGATACCCCTTACAAGGTCACCTAGGATGGGAAAACTAATTTGTATGCCCTGAAATTTTCATGTATGCCCAATGCTTGTACTGTAGAAACTTGAGACTCCAATATTGCAAAAACACAAGACTGTCTTTAGCTTCAACTCTCCGAAACCAAAAAAATCCACAACCACTTTTAAAATTTTGAGAATAACCTATTTTCAAGAACATGAAGAAGAGTGGAAATTATATGTTATGTTATCATCATCACTTGAAGTAGTCTTTGTAGTACAAGAAACTTGAAGCTAAATTTTCTGCAAAATTTGAAACAAACCGATACAATGATATATACCTTTTAGACCTGATTCATAATGCAAAAAATAAAAATGAGAAAAAGATCTAACCTTTCTCGAAGAGACGCTGAAGGATATTAAGAATTGATTGAGGAACTATCGAACGCCAATTTTCTTTGTGGAATTACAACACATCTTACATCCATTTTTATCTGGGTATCGTACTGTGCAGTTAAACCATCTCTCTAATCTAACCCTAACTCCACATATTCAAACTACTAGGAGGGGCAGATTTGTCTAGACCCTCTAACTCTTACGGCGGTCCAACTGGTTTCTAGGGATGGTCATGGGGAGGGTATGTGGCAAGTATGCCAATCCCAGTTGATGAGTGCCAAATAGTGCATATTTCTACACCTTTTTATTGGAAATTATCTCATTTTTTGTGCTTTAAAATCATATATTATCCCAAATTATGTATTTTCATTGTTTTCAAGAATAAAAACTTGTACTAATTAATTTTGTATTTTTAGGTACTAAATAAAGCTTGGATGAATAGAGAAGCCAAAAGAGCAGAGAATTTGTGGCAATGAAAGAGAGACAACAAAGCTCCCGCTAGAAGGCAGTGAAGAATATTGTTTGCACCTCATCCGCAAGTGAAGAATGTTGCTTTCACGTCTCAAAATTAGAAGTGGGCTTGAGATACTAGCTTTGAAAAAGGTTTGAGCCTAGAAGAAGATTTTTCCAAGTGATAAAACCCTAGACCGCAAGGCCCAAACCTGTTTCCATCCTGAGCCATCGGATTTGACATAGCTGTTGATCATCCAGAGCATCTCCACACGGTACATCAGATCTCGCTACTTCCGCCCCACAACCGAGCACTCTCTTTTCTTCCCCAAATCGAGCAGAACCAAACACTCATTCTCTTCGTAATTTCTTCTTCTCCACCCTCTGCAAAACTATCAGTTCATCATCCCTCCATTTCCGACCAACTATGAACACGCCAACCTATCAGCCACCCTATGCAATCAATCACCCCCTCCCCCTAGTCTTTATCTATCTCTATCATAGCTTCTTCTCCAAAACAGTAACCCTAGAAGCTATGACTGAGAGAGATATAGTTACGGTTATCTTCAATGGTAAAAGCAAACATCAAATCAAGAGTGCAGGTCTGAATTGCAGAGGGGGTTTGTCGGGAAAACACGTTTTGAGTGAGTGGTTCTCTAAATTATCAAATTCTAAATGTTTGAGAAGAAAATTGGATGTAAATAGGGTTCTTTGTAATTTGTATAAGCATCTGAATTTAGTTGGATCAATTGCTAGTTTTCAGAATATAATTTGTGTTTTAATCATCTTCATCATGTTCTAATTTCATCTACTAGGGTTTAGATGAAACCCTAGCTTCATGCTATGTTATTCATGCTATGTTATTCATGCTATATGTATTGCTCTTGAATGCTTAAATTGTCTTAGGATAGATTTAATCTTAGTGCTTCAATACTTTGCTCTCACAGTGTATGTCAGGCATCCATTGTAGTTAAAATAAAACTGTGTCGATTGTGTTGTAGCTCATGCTTTAGAGACTATTGTTAATCCTTGACTAGTAGTGCTTAATTAGACAGTTAGCGCTCCTCCGGATTGATACTTTAGCTGTGATTGAATTATCCATTGGTGAAACACCTTAGGTAAGTGGCAGATTTGAATCTTCACCCTTATCTGCAGAAGGACAAGAGTAGTACTAATAGTTGAATATCTAGTGTAGGCTTGTGGTAGATTTGACAATCCTAGTATCTTCATTCTCAGTGTTTACACCCTGTGTTATTTGCATCTTTTACTTCTATTTACTTCATGTTGTAATCTTCACCAACATCTCATCGCATCGCATCGCATCGATACAAACAAAACCCCTTTTGGTCACTTCTCACTGAATCAGTATAGGAAGACTTTAGACTCAACTCAGCGTCGCCCTAATCTCTGTGGGATCGACCTGCATTTGCTTAGTCTACAACAGATGTTGTGCACTTGCAGTGACATAGTCGTAGGCTTCATTTAAGTCTTACCACCAGTCACTGCGTCGTTCGTTAAAAAAATACTCATCCCCTCCCCGTTACCCATATGAATTGGGGCGGGACGGGTATGGAGAATACCCATATGAGGCGGGGTTTTCATGGATTACCCGTAACACTGAGTAAATACATAAATGTGATTATAATCAATACTTAAATATGATCCAAACAAAAATAATAACGTAAGAACAATGAATTCTAAAATCTTAAATTCAGTAATTTATCTTAAAGTGACCAAAAGATTCTGTTAATGACTTATTAATTTTTCTGTTTTTTCTTTTCTCATTTTATCTTCGTCCACGTTAACCATTTCATTATCTGCTTCACTATCTCTATTTTAACTTTCAGAGAATGTGTCCAATCGCAACAAAAAAACGAAAATTATGAATGTACAAAAACGATCAAGAATATGATAAATGAAAGAAAGCTCCACTAAGTGGTGGAAATATAACTATTATACACATTGTTGCATAAAAATCTAAACCTTTAAATCATGAAAGGTACGGGGCAGGGACCTTGAATCCCGTCCCCACCCCATCCCCATCCCATCCCCGTAGCTTAGATTTCGGGTATTACACATACCCAACCTCATCCCCATTTGTTCAGGTAAAACCCTACCCAGACACGACGGGTACCCACGGGGATGGGTTTGGGTGGGGCAAATGGCCATCCCTAGTGGTTTCCTAACATGGGCATGGTTAATTACTTTTTGACGAGTCGAAATACTTTTTCAATGATTCAATCAAGTAAAAAGAAAAAAAAACTTCTTTTGTAGCGGGAATAATTAATATCCCCGCCTTGAATCTTACTGCCGGAGAAACCTTGGTCTTCTCAGAAAGAGGTTTAAGTTAAATGGAGCTGCTCCACTAACAGGATGGTACACCGAAACTGCAATTCTCCAAGATGAGAAATGGTGTTCCAGTTTGCACCGATGAAGAGCCAGGGAGACATTTCTGATATTTTTAAAATCCCTTGAAATCCGATGCGAAGTACTAAATAAATAGAAGGAAACTTAAAGATGAGAAAAAGAGTTTGTAAAATCTAATTATAGTATTAACAAGTTAATAGCAAAGCAAAACGTCCAATACAAAACTTCCCAGCACACTTGTAATCTTCCTCGTCGAGTTCATCTGCCAAAAGAAAAGGATTTAGAATCATGACATCATTGATTTTTAAAAAGATCACTTAGAAAATAAAACAAAGAAAATTCAACTCAGAAAATAAAACAAACAAGGAAGACTTCGGAAAATGAAGCACCCCGGAGAAACCAATTTATAATCTGAAATAATGAAGCACCCTGGAGAAACCAATTTATAATCTGAAAATGAAGCACCCTGGAGAAACCAATTTATTTTCTGAAATATGGTGATTGATGCCACGTTTCAAGGAAACAAATCGAGAATTATATCCCACCTACGGAGATGCAAAAATAGTTCTATATTTCCGCACACTGCCTGGCAGAGTTCTATTATGTAAAACATACATGCGCCGTACTAATTCGTACACGTAGACATAGTCGGTGATCGAGCTAAGAACTCTGAGGTGACCAGAAGTAGCATTCTCGTCCTAGATTGGAACGATCAACAAACACATCACTAATGTTTTGGTTCAACAATCTACCACTAATTACAAAATACTCCTAATAATTCGTGAATGAAAAAACATACATGCGCCGTACTAATTCGTACACGTAGACATAGTAGGTGATCGAGCTAAGAACTCTGAGGTGACCAGAAGTAGCATTCTCGTCCTAGATTGGAACGATCAACAAGCACATCACTAATGTTTTGGTTCAACAATCTACCACTAATTACAAAATACTCCTAATAATTCGTGAATGAAAAAACTCAAACTATTACATACATCAACAGACATTAGATGTTCACAAGTCATAACAATGACCACACATACACCCAAGGCTGATACATCATCAGATTCAGAAAAACTTAAAGCAGATCATACACCCCTTTATCATCAACATCATATGAATGCGTTTATTCTAATTGACCTCAATCATAGTTGACTAGACCGACCAAATAAAATTAATTCTATCTAACTTGAGCAACTGCTCATCAGCAGAGTGACCCCACAACAGCTTCTTTTGTTTTTCTTATCTTTTTAAGTAGAACTTCTTAGCTTATTAATAAAGGAGAAGTGAACATAAAATTGAAATTGGATGAACTAGAAAATAAGTTATGACAGACTAACCTGGATGTCATTTATTAGTTCTTGGGGAGCCTCAAGGTGCAATCCAACCTGATTAGTAATATAAAACTATAAGGCCTCGGAGTTAAATAACTATATCATAAAGTAAGAACTGGAAAAAAAAAATATATATACACATATATATATATATATATATATATATATATATCTACAGTACCTACTAGCTCAAAAAAATGGCAGTTGGACTTCCTGGTGAAGGTGGAGTTTGGCGTAACAAGTTTGCATGCTGTCCAGCTATGTTGATATCATCATCATTCAATGCATTCAACACTTGTACTTGCTCAAGACCCAAGTGTCTTTTGATTAGCTCCAGATTCTCCCTGAGGACCTCTATCTCACCAAATGGTAGCATCAAATCCAAGGCTTGAATCCCAACCGAAAGTGCCTCATCCTTCTTGAACTTCATAAACGGCATGCAAAGCTTCTGTACTTGCTTGAAATTTGCTTGTTGCCCAACACTACTCTGCTTCAAAGCTGATTGAATCTCTGAATCAGGTGCGAATTGGCGCGCTTCGGTGTCAAAATTGGCTCGGAGAATATTTAAGCATTCAGCTTTCCATCCATCGTAATGCTCGTTGACATATATCAGCCCTATTGTGGGTTTGTTCTCTGTACTTGGAAGAGTAGCTGCTGACGCCTTCTTATTAGGTTTTTTCGACCCTGATATTTGTTTCTCGAGCAACTTTCTCATAGTGGCTATTGTCTCTTGCAAATACATGTTGGCTCTCCTCAGAGTGAGATCAGGTTTGTCAGCCACGGGCCAACCTGCTTTTATAGCAAAGGTATCCTTCTTCAAGAGCTTTCTCCAAACGTATTCCGCATAGTGGGGACAAATTGGAGTAACTAACCGTGTTTGAACATCCATAAATCGCCATAATAGGTCACGGTTCATCCCACTGATTCCACATGAAAATCTATATTCATCCCTAGCAGCTTGTAAGTCATAAAACCCTGTCTTTAGAGCATCCCGGAACATATATTCATTGAAGTTCTTCTCAGTCTCAGTGACAGCAATATTTATCTCATTAGAAAAAACCTTATCTGCATAAGTAGAGGGGGGGCCTGATCTGAGTGAAGACTCAGATTCCAGAATTTCCTCCATCCATGAGATTTCTTTAGTGAGTCGCATAATCGCAGATGTCGAGGTGTCAAAGACGAAATTTGCATCATCCATACCATCACCAGCATCAGCTAAAGCAAACCTTGTGGCGTCCGCAGAAAAATCCTCAATTGCCTGGCGAAGTGTCTTGAAATTTCCAGTCGACTTGGACATCTTCTCAGAGTTGAGCATAATATGGCCATTGCATCGAAAACCACGAGGCCAATGATGTTGTGGTAAAAGCGCTGTGTGGTTGTAGATAGTAAATGTCAGATGGTTCTGTATCAAATCCTTCCCAGAGACTCTAAGATCAAATGGGTACCAGTAAGAAAACTCCTGCTTCATCTTGTTGAGAACAGATTGAGAGATGGTTGATGATTTAGGGTACGGACCCTCACAGAAAACATAATTCCAAACCTCGTCTGTCATCTGCTCCGGTTTCACCAGAGATGTATCTCTTCCATACATTTCCCCATTTTGTAACATATGGGCAATGGTGTAATATGCCATGTAAAGTGTGGAATCCGACAAGGACTCGACGAGGAACTGCTCGTCAAAAGGTATACGAGTCCCCAAGCCAAAAGAGCGTGAGCAACCCCACTTATTCAACCAGCTCAAGGTGTGGTCAAACCCATTGCGTGTCTCATCATGGTAGAGTTTCATGTTGGACAAACATTCCTCAGCCATTTTCCTCCATCCTTCTTCACCATATGTGATGTACCATTGATCTGTAAGGGCCACAACACACTCATCACCTGATCTGGACATAACTTTCTTCTCTGGTTCACTGTAACTAACCGCCTGGCTATTTTCTAGAAGCTTGGTCCTAATCAATGGCTTCGCATCCTGGACCCTCATACCTGCGAATTCTCCAACAAGCATAGTTCCTTCTGTGAACCCTTTTAAATAAGTCAACCTCTTTGCTTCAGCAAGCTTCTCCTTCTCATTCTGGCTCTTGATCTTCAAATCCATGCATACCTTTTCAGCTGATTTGTCCCCAAACTCAGGGATGTTGATTATGGGTACAACCTCAAAGGGCAATATCCACTCGTCCTTCACACCGAATTTTGCTCTCAGAGCTGGTTTTGTTTTCAAATCATGCATAGTCATATAATCATCAGGGGAATCACTTGGAACACTAGTGACGATCCCAGTACCCTTATCAGTTAGGACGTTCATCATTGGAAGTGTGTATATGATCTCATTAAAAGATAGAGGGGACTGTAGGGGCAAACCAATCAAATCTTGACCAATCAGCTCAACCAAGCAAGTCGGCTTCTCTGGAACCTTACAAAGGTTCTGATAGGCAAGGTTAAGGGCAGCCCTCTCAGTGACGACAAACACATCGGTGTCGTTGATTTCATAGGCTCCGTATTTGCCTTCAGCCAAAATCCAGGCATTCGTTTGCCCATACATGGTCTCGGGTCTCAATGTGGCAGCAGCCAAGAACACTCTCTTTCCTTCCAAAGATCCCATTTTAGCAGGGAAAGGTGGAACCACTTCCATTTTAATCAAGGTATAATCTTGCGGCAGCACACCTTCACCTGATGCCCTATCATGATCAGCACATGGCTGTCCATCTAACGGAGAGTAGATGGCATACCTCAAATCCTTCACAATCTTCCCCATCTCCTTCAATTTCCCGATCTGCCACCTGACAAATGAATCATAATAAGGATTCATATCTGTTGTGATGAAGGATCTCCGCCAATCACAACCCAAGCCAAATGCTTTAAGGTCTTCTTTAGCAACAGGAGGAAAATAGATGAGCCAGTGAGATGGATCTTGGAACTTAGAGATTTCAGCATCTGCGAGTCCATACTCTTTCATAATCTCCCATTGGTACTTTTCACCACCCGATTTTGACGCAGCCTTGGATTTTTTGCTTTTGAATTTATCAGGTTCAGTTTTTCCACTTGTATCAACTTCTGGTTCTGGTACTTTGTTAATGATCTGGTCCTCTTTCGACGGGAATACAGGTGGATTTCCAAATCTTTCAATCTCCCGGGCCAATTTATCAGCAGAGGCCTTAATGGGCATTCCAGTACAGTGGAAACCAAAAGGCAAAAGTACATTGGCACCTCTCAATCTTTGATAAGCAGCAGCGAATTCGAGCTTTGACAATGAAAATGCATGACCAAGGTGAAGTAATCCATTCATGTAGGGATAAGGGAAATTTCCAAAGAATTTTTCACCTAGTTTTGGAGGATTTTTACAAGATTCTGCCAGAAACACATCACTCTCATCCCACCAGGTTTGAACATCTCTCTCAATTCCCAATAACTTGTCTCTTCTAGCATAACTCTTTGCACCATCCATCTCTTTATTCGCCATTTGACAAAAACTGTACACAATAACAACTGATTATAGTCAGCACCTAAACAACAAGAAAAGGATCAACAAATAATAGGTTGAAATGAACAATGCTAAAATAACCACAAAAAACATAACCAAGAGATAATGAACAGTTTACACAAATAAATAGATAGATGCATGTACCAGCTTCCTCAAGGAAGCATCATTCATTTGATAACAGTTGCTACAGTAGATGACATCAAGACCTTTAAAATACTTAACAAGTCAGCATCCAGAGGGGTTGAGTTTCACATGGCATCAAGTAAAAAACCAAAATAGTGAGTGTCATTTTGGATCAAATTTGAATCAAATGATATGAGGCTCTAGGATTTTTCTGACCATTGCTAATAGATAATTTCTGCATGATTGATACTCAAGTTCATTGGTATATAATTTGATGCACTTGAATAGAAAGTTTGAAACAACTAGGTCAAGCTGTAAACCAAACAAAGAAAATCTCATATATGACAGTAGCACTGTAGCAGTATGAGATGGATATATAATGAATAAAACAGATAACAATCTTGTCCACTGTCATTTTGTCGATATCCAAAGCATTCTAGGATAAGCAACGAATCAGCTTAACTGGAAGGCAATGCAAAGAAAGCAGGCTAAGAACCTGCTCCCACAAGTGTATGAACGTGAAGTGTTCTGAAGTTATAAATTGCAGAAAATCAAAACAAAATATAACAAAACAAACAAATCTTAATCAACTCCTACGCAATAGAACAAATAGAGCTTCATTTGGCACTATCTTCACTTATAAAGAAGCCTAAAGGTCTCATAAGTACCATGGGATGGACCTGGTGAAACGATACGAAGCCAGATAGCTTTTCATGGCTTATAATTTTAACAGCAACATGAATTCAATATGCATAGTACTAACAGGGCAATATTATTCAAATCCGACAGGATCTACAACGATCTGAATTTGTTTGATTTTTTTACTATTCTGCTAGGCTAACAGATTTTACATAAAGTAATTAACTCAAGGGGGAATAAAAAAAAGTCATCTCAGCAGTAGTATAAGAACAAACGATGAGTAGAAACAGAAG
The DNA here is from genome assembly GCF_003573695.1 of Papaver somniferum. Taxonomy (NCBI): domain Eukaryota; kingdom Viridiplantae; phylum Streptophyta; class Magnoliopsida; order Ranunculales; family Papaveraceae; genus Papaver; species Papaver somniferum. The sequence goes on along the minus strand of NC_039359.1, from coordinate 165,179,234 downwards.
TAGAGAATGCTCAATAAGAAGTTGTCCATTTGATTAGAAAAAGAGTTTTACAACTTTACCTTTCAGGATGAGTTTACCCTAGGTGTGAATTCTCCTCTATATACCAAGTGGCACAATTTTACTTATAGACTAGAAAAGATCCTTCCAAGATTAGAAATCCCCAGAAACTACCATATTAGTACCACCCTAAGTCGCTCTAGAGAGCGATTCTCACTAGAAACCTAATTTGGTATTTTGACATGAAACGGCTCAAACACACATCAAACGAACAACAATGGCATAGATTCAATCAAACGACGGTATAATGGTAGAAGATTTACCTGTGATTTGACACTAGTCTGTGTAGGGCGTTGATTGAAACCTTGAGATGTGGATTAGGTAGTCTTCTAAACCAGATGTAGATAACAGAAGCCAGTAGAAGTAGTCGTGGAAAAAGAAAATGAAAGAGAAGAAGAAGAAAACAAACTTTAGGGTTTAGTGTTAGCTTCAAGTCTAGCAACTTTCTGACAGGGAAAGTTGGCTGATGTAACGGGGTTCGTGACTCGTGAGGCTCTTTGGTGTTTGGGCTTTGCTTAGGCCGGTTCCTATGGGATGGCTAAACCCTCTATTTGCCATGCCAGCTGGTCTGGCAAACTGGTCGAGCCACTTAAACGATCGAGTCTCGACCGCTCGGTGTTGTTTACACCGTTAGCGGTATAGTCTCCACCATTTACGGTCGGTGCTCCACCGGTTATAAGTACCACAATTTCATTCAGTTTTTTATTCACAATTTTTTTTCTTATTTCTTCCCTAGAGAGCAGACCAGGGTGATTTCTTAAAAATGAGTAGTACCAAAACAAATAGACAAAGGAAAAGAAACAGGAAATTAAAAGGAAAATTTGTTGCAGATAGTGATGTTGTATGGGTTCAAGATAAAAAGCAAGAGTTCGCTAATGTTAGGCAACTGGTTGGAGCTGGTGTAGCATCTACGTATTTATGTAACCATCCCGAACGAGTTCTTTTACCCAAAGTAAGAGGTGGGTGGTATGAGCTAACCGAAGTTTTTGAGTTACTCCCCCAACCTGTTCAAGAATTCTTGAGAAGATATCCTTGGCAGTGTTTATATTTCATGAAAGGCAAAAACCACCAGACTCAAATTGTGCGAGTTCTTTGTGAACGTTGGTGGAACACTTCAAATACGTTTTTTTCAAGGATTTCGAGTGTGGTAAGTTTTATTTTTCCATTAAATAGTTTAATTTTTAGTTCAGAAGCACTCATTTTAATTTTTAGAGATTCAATTTTTTAGGTTTATACAAATTTTAGTACCACATACAAACTTTAATTTTATGACCATTTTAGATTTGTATATGTTGACTGGAATTAAAAGTGAGGGTGACACAGTACAATTTAACCAATTAAAGTGGACATCACAAGGAAGATGGAAACAATTACTCCCATTGTACGCAAAATGATGGTCAAAATGTCGCTGCTATGCAAAGGATACAACAACTGTGCAGAACTAGTGTCAACATTACGCCAATGCCGTATTCAGTAATTAATGAGTTCCATGAACCAACGGCACAAAACATGCTACAGTTGAGCCTTAAGCGACTTGTATTTTACAATCCAGTTATTGGTCAGGGTATTTGGTATTACGGAGAAAGACATATGTTTCAGCTACAAGGAAGAAAGGTAAAAGCAATTAACCCGTTTCCAACTTCACTAATTTCACATGATGATTGGATAAAGTTGATAAATAATGGACAACCTTGGGAAGAAGCTGATGATTTGATCCAACAACCAGAAAATGAGTACGACTATTTCAGTTGGTTTCAGAAGGTATGTAAGCTAAATATTGCTACTCAACCACAAAACTTAGGTAGTGTTGACTTTCCAGCAATAGAAAATTTGCCACTTACAGATCTTCCATCCCAACCCCCACCACCGACGGGCGAACCATATACGTACCCTAGTACGCAAATGGGGTCGTCAAATATGCCTCCAATACCTTAGGAAGTCAGGACTTTATCACCCGGTGGAGATGTTGTTACAGTTCCACTTACTAGTGAAGGTTTGCAGCAAAGATATCCATACTATGGTGTGGTGGCATCACCAGAAGAGTTTCAGGATCGGTGTAGCAATTATGATCTTGTTATCAATCAATTCCAGAATTTTCACTTGAACCAGATGCAAGCTTTGAGGGAGAGTATGAGTTATGAATTGATCGAGACTCCGTTAGCATCAAGATCTCAAATGCCCGGTAGAAGTCGTGGAAGTGGAAGTCGTGGAGGTCGTAGAAGTCGTCAACGCACTCCAGCTATGATGGAAGAGAGTATGGTGGAGGAGACTCAGATACCACCAACAGCAGCAAACTTGGAGACGGATTTCCAGTCTCCTCTTGGTTTCATTCCCCAAGGTCCTGTACTTACTCCTGCTGGTGGACACGTCAATTTGGATGCATTTAGGCAATCCGTAATTTATACCCCAACAAGTTTAGCATTTCACCGATTTCAAGCACCTCTAATGGCTCCGGTACCATTTCAAGGTTATGACTCACCTGATGCTACTCAACCACCATCTCATAATCCAAATAATGAGTTTTCACAAGATCCAACAGGCTTAGGGGATTATGTATTTGGTAGTAACCGTTAGTTTGAGAGTTTTGTTAGTTGTTTTTGTTATTTGTTATTTCGTGGTTTGTTTAAATCGTTAATGTAATTGCACTTTTGTTTGATAAATAATAATCTTCATTTAAAGTTTTCTACATAAGTCAAAATTAAGAACTTAGAATTCATAAGCTAGATTAAATTGGGGGAACACTTTTAAGATTTCATAACAACTTGCATATCGGAACTTCTCCCCGTTGTCATGCAGCCACTCTGCACGACATCTTTGATCAATCTCCAGCAAGGTTTCACCACTTCTCATGTTTCGAGCATATTCCCTTATCATACCAATATACTTGTTAACATTCTTGGTAATTATGGAGAACCGAGCACCCAACATCATCGAATTGCGGTTGTTGAGGTTCGTTGTTTCTTCTTCAAATTTCATTAAAACGCGTTCCCAAAACGAAATAAGCCGTAATGCGACATCAATGATTAGATGATTAGTGTAGAAAACATAATTCCTGCAGATGCATTCATCTTCTAACGTGCTAAAATTGTGCTGCTGTGCAACTCTCCAACTATTTTCTCTTCTTAATTCATTTTGCACACTAGCTCGAAATTCAACTCTTTGATTTTCGGCCGCATGTTGATTTTCTATGAATTGAGCCATAGACATGTTTTGAGCCATTGGAAAATCTAAGATAAGAAGAAGGTGTGAGTTAAAATGGTAGAGGAATGTGTATTTATAGGGGGAAGATTTATGGCCGTTGGATCAGATTCTACTCAGCGGTGTAAACTAGACCAATCGGTCTTATAAGAGCCGCTAGCGGTGAAGTAAAGACCTCGCGATTTAGACTCGACCGCTCGGTGGAACCTTGACCTGGCTTGGCTAAGTGGCAAATTTGCCACTTTGCCAGCTCCATAGTGGGTGCAAAAATGGCAAACTCTTTGGTTTGCCACACCCAAAGGAACTGGCCTTATGCACCCATTATGGAGCTGGCAAACTGTCAAACAGGCCTAGCTAAGTGAAAATTTGCCACTTTGCCAGGCGAGGTCAAGCTTTTACCGAGCGGTCGATTTTACACCGGTAGGTGTAGTGTCAACCGCCAGCAGTCTAAATTAGACCGCTCGTATCATCTCATCCAACGGTCATCATTTCATCAGCCTGTAAATACAATATCAAATTTCATTTCAACTCACACCATTTCTTCAATCTCCATTTTTTCACTCCATAAATCCATATGTCAATTCGAGTTCGACCTCGAAAATTTAGCATATTTGAAGATGAATCCATTTGCAGGCATTATGTTTTTGTTATGCAAGATGTGGCCGATGTTGGACAACATCAACACCAAGAGGTTGTATGGAGTCGCATATTTCAGAGATTTCAAGAAGAAACATTGAACCTCAATAATCGAAATGCAGATAGATTGTGTCATCGCTTCGGAATAATCAGCAACTGAAGTTGTGGGATGCTGCACTTGCTGAAGGCTATCGAAACCGACAAAATGGCCAAAACGCATTTGATGTGGAGAAAATGTGCCGGCTCGAATGGCGCAACAAAGTTGGAAAAAAATTTCAATTTGAGGGTTGTTATCTTATCTTGAGGGTGTTGCCCAAATATGATCAGTTTAGAGTAACTGCCCAAATATGATGCATCTTTCATTTGTATGATGCAACTATCATTTGTATCAAATTTTAGTTTTATATTATTAATATAAAACTACAACATCTTTCATTAAAAGTTTAGAATTTTAATTTACATTAGTGCCTCTTTCATTCATCTAGATAATGACATAACTTACAATAAAGACTTTAAAAGTAAAAATTTGGGACAATTTTCTTCATCTTGTTTATCTTCTTCATTTCACCAAACTTTAAATCAACGCGCCTATGAACGGAGTTTCCTTTGTTTATCTTCTTCTTTGCCTTCAAATTTTCCTTCCCTTGAACTTTTCTTTGTCTTTTCTTAGTTGGAGGTTTGATTTGGTTAACATCCAAAACTTGTAGACTTCTTTTGCTTTTACCTATTTCTTTATAACCTTCACATATCTTATTAAGGGCGGATTCAAGCACCACTCTAGAAAAACCAAGTTGGGTAGCCAAGTCAAGTTGGGATTCATACTTTGCTATTTTGAAAGATAAGATAGATAAAGATAGAAATTTGTTGTGTAAAAAATTTGGTGTAATTTTTGTGTGGTTTTTGCCCTTTTTATAGAGGTGGAGAAAAAGCTGTTGGAGGTTTCAAATCCATCGAACTAGACCGCTAGCGGTGTAGTCTCAACCGTTTGGTGGAGACTCGACCACTTATCTTTTCTCCCATAGTGGTGCGGCCAGTTTGCCAGGCCAGTTGGCATGGCACCACCCGTAGGAACCGTCCTTACTCATTGGACTAATATCGACACTGCTACTCACCCCCACTCACACCCCTACCATTTTCCATCTGTTAGGTGTTATCACCTCCCTTGCTCTGGAGCAAACACGGGGTCCATTAGCATTGGATTGGGCCACAAATGTGGTGACACGTCGCGCGAGAAATATTTGGGGGCAAAATTTTAGGAGGTGTAAAGAATATTCGTACATATCTTCCCTAAATGCTCACTTTAAATAGGTACGACGAAAACTCTACTGCAGTGTGCGTCTCTCTGCTCATATCGGCTCCATCGGAGCAAAACTGAGCAGATCAATCACCACCCACAACTTAATCTCCTCTCCTCTATCATCTCTATGATTTTCAATTAGATATTGTCTTTATTTTGGTTTTCCGACGAGTTTTGCGTCTGATTTTCAAAGTTTGTTGGTAGAAGATCGAGTATGATTTCTCGGACTGATCAATACAAGAGATTTATACATACCTCCTTTCAGTATTGAGCTCCGCCAATCTCTCGGAACACCAATTTTCTTCTTCGGCAACCAAAAGTAGATTGGCTTTGTTTTGCGGTTTAGTTTTTGTTTTTGTTAACTTTCCTTGTATTAGATTTAATGTTCTATTTTGTGTTTTTGATCGTAATTCGTGTAGTCTTCTCAGTATTCTTTAGTGCACTTTCAGTTAATCTTTTATTGCATGTATCTTTCTCTACTTGGTTAGAGTATGGGGTAAGTTTTGTTAACCTATTAAAGGGGTGCAGCTACCTAAATCTTCACTACAACATTTTCTGGAAGGTTCAAGACGTTGAAGAAACTTAAGGCCATTCTCTTTTAACCATGGAAATACGTTGTTTTGTAACTTCTGTTGTGGCCGGCAATGATTCCGGTGATCCTTCCTGGGAAGGATATAGTCTTCAGAAAACTTGCAAAACATGTACTGGGCTTGTAGTTCATGTTCTAATGTTGCAATTTCTATTTCTGGTAACCCTTATCTGTTTACGTTTTAGCGTTCGTTTTTTTAGTTTGAGTCTTTTTCTAATTTTCTAATTATTTTTATTGGCTTACCAATGAAAACAAAGACAGCTGTAATTCGTTCAAGATCATCTTCAAGTTCATATACTACAACAACCGCTACAACATCTCCAACGCCGAGTCATCCCGCCGATTCAATCCATTACAGACACCTAAAGACCGATTCAGATTACCACTGTTACTTGAGACACTTTGGTTACTTCTTGGATACTGGTACTACTAAATGAGTCATCGTTACCTTGATTGCATTAGGTTATCTAAAATTAAAAAACTCAAGTTCATGTTATCAACATGTTCTGATGAACATTGGGATGGATTTGATCCATACTGACTTTCTTTTGAAAATCAGTTTGACCCTAAATGTTTGGTCATCTCATTTGGAGAGAGAAGGTTTTATGAAATTGTTTTAGATCTGAAGGGATATATTTGATAGGCAAGAATTGGTGGAGATACTACAATTTGTGTAACTGTTTTATGATGTTGCACAACTTCTATAAGGTTTCCGATTTCCTAATTCGGCTTTTTCATTATATCTACTGAGGTCAACTTTTTTCTGGGAAAAAAAAAGAGAAGCATATTCGGACTAATATATAGCTGAGTTGGTTTATGTTTTTTTTTCCTTTCTTTTTGAAACATGAGACAAAAGAAACAAACCAAGATATATTTTTTTCTTTTTTTTTTGAGGTTGTTTATATTTTTTCTCAAGAACTTTTTTTTTTTGATACTATCCAATATTTGAGGGGACAGTTCCTCAACTTCTTACTAGGTCATTACGAAGTAAATAGTGAAAATTGAATTACTGTCCTTACTTTTCATGGACTTCACAAATATCCCCATCCATCAATAAATATGTCCTTTCCTTTTATAAAGGGAATCTAATTAATCATTAACACCTATTTTACCCTCCTTGTGTAACAGATCTAAAATTGTTCTCGATCAAACAAAAATTAATCTTCTTCTTTTTAATCTTATCGCTTTCCTCCTCCTCCCCCGAACAACAGCCACCACCACCATCTTCATCATCGTCACCACTATTCCAGCAAAGCCACCACTTCAGAAACAGATCCTCGTTCATTTTCTTCTTCCTTTTGTTTCTTTCGGTATCATATTATATTTAGGGAGATTGAGAGTTTCAATTTTGAGGGTCATCTTCTAACAGTTTTAGGGTTCTTCTTATGATGGTTTCCGATTACTTTTGTTAAAGATCGTGTTGATTAGTGATTATGGTCTTGAACAATCTCCATGAAGATTAAATAGGTAAGCAATCAATTGAAATTAAACGAGTTTATATATCTTATGATTTATAATATGGATTTTGATTCAATCAATTTTGAAATATCAGTTTCCAGTCTTCGATAGTTTATGTATGATTTGTGTTTTAAGTGTTTACTGATAATGATTGAGGTTATTTGGTGAGGTTAGAATGTTGAAATTGTTGATGGAGATAGTGGTGGTACTGGTATTTGTGGTGGTGGTGGTGAATTTTTGTGTGATTGTTGTTGGTGGTGGATATTTTGTGTGATTGTTGGTGGTGGTGAGGCTGGAATGATAAATACAAGAAGATCAGTGTTTGGTTTTAGAGAAAAGTCTGAGGTAACTATTACTTTTGTTACATTACTCTTTATGTTCAGTTTCATGAATATCAACTCTTGTTGTTGACCCAATTTTTTATGGGATCAACTACTGTTGTTGATATGATCAACTCCTATTGTTGACAACATTTTCTTGGATTAGTATAATCATGCTTGTAGTTTAAATCATGTAAATTTCTTAAAATGTTGAACTTGTGGTGCAATGGTAGCATAACTGACTCCATGTCGTATGATGCATGTTCGACTCACGCCAAGTTCACTCCATCTTTCATTGTTGATCCAATTTAGGGGATTAACAACTGTTGTTGATCCCCTAAATTGGATAAGCTTCTATTGTAGATCATTTTTTTTGGATCAACTACTGTTGTTGATCCCCTAAATTGGATCAACTTCTACTATTGATTCTATTTTTATTTGGATCAACTACTGTTGTTGATAAAAAATATCTGAACCAGCGGCGGCGTTGACGGCGACGATGACTGGTGGTGGTATAATGGTGGTGGTGACAGAGTGGTGGTGGAATATTGGTGGTGGTGGCGGTTGGTAGGTGGTGGTCGTTGAACGGTGGTGGTGGAATAGTAGTTAAATGCTGGTGGTGGTTGTGCTAGTGGTGGTGGTGAAATGGTAGGGGAAGAAATTTGTTCCATTTTGAAATAAAGAAAAATATTATACGAGTGAGGGTATTAAGGTAATCTAATTTTATATGGATAGGTTATTAAAAGGTAGGGATATATTTATTATTGTATAAGGATATATTTGTAGGGTGTTAAAACTAGGGACATATTATTAATATATCCAAGTAAATATGGAAAGCTCGTATCCAAAAATTCAAATGCCCTTGTGTTATTGTTTTTCTTTTTTTAAGTATTATTACAAGAAACTAGTTGAAAGCCTAACAAGTTAAGCTCCAACAATGTAGTACCATATTAGTTGGACATGTTGTCGTGCTAGCCTACTAGCGAGCCTTATGAGGAATCAACCAATGGAGCCGAAGTGAATAGCGGTGTTGATAATGGCGCAAGGGGGGCAACCTAACTCTATTTTCCATGTCAAATTCTGCAAGACTACCGAACTCAGTTGACCACGGTTCGTGAATCGGGTTCGTCAATTACTAGCCTTTAATACCGACTTCCAAATTTCAGTTCACAGCGGTTCGTGAACAACCCCCAACTGAACTTGCGGTTGGCGAACCAGTTCGCCAACCCTATTGTATTTTTGAAACTCATATATCTATGGTTTGCAAACTGGTTCGCCAACCTACCCTGAGTAGAAATATCAAAAGGTTTAATATTTCTTTCTTATGATATATGAAACATTCCCGCATGATAAAATCATTTGCATAAGCAATTTTCAATTGATCCACAAATCAATTCACACAATAAATTGTTTAGGACTAATATTTTTAAGGATCGTTGAACATCTTGTCTTAGAATCATATTTCAAGATTTTTAACAAGACAAGCTTGACTCGAAACTTCTTTTTTATAAATATATATATAATATAAGTCATACGACATCATCTCAAAAAGATAGAACAGTAAGAGAGTGGGTAAAATAAAATGGTTCAGTCTTCACATACATAATACTGAAGTTCTCCAAAAGTCTTCATCGATCTTCAGTCTTCAAAGGTGATGTCTGATACTCAACTACAAAAATCCAACCTAGTCTGAGACTTGACTTAGTATACTAGAAATCAAGATATAGTATTGATCATCTAACAGTGACAACAACAAAGAAGAAATTCCTACCCGTACACACTTGAGCTGAGCGACATAATTTGCTGTAAATTTCCACTTCAATAAAACTGCCAATTATAATGTGATTGAGAGGTTAGCTTGAACAGCGGTAAGATCTATGCCTATATCCATTTCACGTACACAACCGAGACAACAATAATCTTTATATATTAGATATGCCAAACCACACTTATAAATCTAACACAAATTAGGATATCAGATGAAATCCAACTTTTAGAAACCCATCAGTTTGGGTGCAATAAGGACGAAATCGAGCACAGTAAAACAAGTGCAAACTACTCTTTATAGACTGCAAAATAATCCTTACAACCTTCCCTTGAAGGTCAATCACTTGTGAAGGTTTAGGTACCTTTCTAGCAGATGTATACTAAAATGGGATAAAAATAGAGTATCTACACCATGATCGGCAGAAACCAAAATCACATGATTCACAGAAACCAAAATTACATGATCGCCAAGAACCCAATGTTTCCAATCAAAAAACCCATGATGAATCTTAATTGAAGTATCAACCGGCAGAAACTCGAAGATAAATTTTGAATGCTGCAAACCAGGATGAAAAACACCCAAGGATTCAAGCTGACGAACTGCAATCTTATTAAGAAAACTACACTCCGTTTGCAAAAGAAAAAATAATCCTCCCCACTTAGCAGACATTCGAGCAAACAATTTATATGCCTTCCTAGACACTGAAGATTTTGTATAAATTGAAGACTTGAAGTAGTTTTTCAACAAATACAAAACCAGTAAACAAAAGACGATGGAAAACTTAAGTTTCATTAAATTGAAGATTTGAAATTTCTGCCATAAAATATTAATCGGAGATTTTGTCTTGGAAAACTCAAAAAAAATAAATTGAATTCATATTATGATTCTTGTTTCTATGTAATGAATAGTTAGGAATAGACTACCTCTCCACTCAATTAATCTACGGCATTATAAAAGAGGGAGAAAGAGGGTTTTAGAACTAGAGACTAGAGGATTTGAAGCTAAACTTTGTTCTAATTTTTAAAAATTTCTATTATATATTTATACTAGAACCACTAAGCAACTTTTTATTTATATTTTTCCTCTTTATTTTCTTACGAATGTAGTCTTAAATTTTATTTTTAGTTACATTTTAGACCAGTTGTTATTTCTTTAAACGTAATGCCCCTTATAAATTTCACAATTTGATTCCCTCATGGCCTTGATGCCCCGAAGCTCTGGAAAACAAGCTTGAGAAAGCAAAATTTGTGGGTTCAATCAAGCATTACTTTAACAAGATCAAGTATCACTGGGAGACGTGCACTACATCGAGCGGTCAATACTTTACCGCTCGATAAACACTCTGTTAGAGCATTGCTTGGTAAAACTCATAAGTGTTTCTATCTCAAGTTTGTTTTCAAATTTAGTTGATCAAAACTATATCCTGATTTCTAGTCTACATTTAGTCAAGTCTCGGATTAGGATAGAAGTGTGTAGTTGAGTACCAAACATCACTGTGTTCTACCGTTTGAAGGCGAAGATTAACCGATCAAAGCTTTTGGAGAACTTCATCGACAAATGGTAAGTGAAGACTGAACCACCTATTACTCAAGTTTTCACCTTTCTATCTATGAGATACTGTCGCATGACTAAATTGGATTTTACCTGCATAAGAAAAATTTCGAGTCAAGTTTATCTTGTTAATTATTCTCGAGATATGTTGACTAAACTTAAGAATATTTTTTGATACTTGATGAATTTGGTTAAGAATAATTTATTATTTATGACCTAAATCATGATTCAAGATTATTATTTGAAAATAGCCTGGAACAGTGATTTGTGTCATTGATGTTATTCGAGAATGTTTCAAATTTATTATTAAATAGATATAAAACTATTATAAATCTGGATACATGACAATACACGTACCAGCTTACATACTGGCGCAAACTGTTATAGGTCTGGAGCCGCAGTACATGTACCGGGTAGCTATAGTTCGGAAACGATTTTTGGTACACATACCGAGTGTACAAACCCTAAAAGTTCTGTTGCTCTTGAACTCATGTTGGTACACACACCTAGTATGCATACATAAAAAGTTACATGGACTCTTGAACTCGTTTTCTCTTAAGGGTATATAAACCCGGTACACGTACCATGACAAAATAACTCACGAACTGGATGTAGGTACTGATAGACACATTTTTGTGTCTACTTTGTCCTCAATGTCTGTATTGTTGGAACTCTATTTTTGTACTAATATTGTGTTTTTATGTATTTTTAGGAAATAAACATTTTTGGAAAATTTGGCTCGAAAAGTTGATTTTGGCACCCGGAGGACAAGTGTTATTCGGACTCTCGCTTTTGGATAAGGGGTAACCTAATTACTAAGGGGCACCTCCAGGTCACCCCCAAGGCATCTGCTATTCGCACCCCAGTTCAGGACAGGGGGCATATCATCTTCAACATTCAAATTCGTGTTTTGGCGGGAAAACCATTTTCACTCCTGACAGATTTTCAATCAGCAAAATGAAGGTGTTCTAGTGCGATTCAATTGCTGAAAACTGGTGAGAAGTTGTGATTTAACATGGAAAAGCTGTTGTGAGTGTTCTCTTAGCTCAAATTTGGATAGAATTGGCTATCCAATTCACGGTCTCAAAACAGGTAAAACACATGCATAAGAGTTTCTCTACGGCTTCTGGAAGATTTTGTGTGTTCTGCTCGTGTTTCATGCATCGAGAAACCTGTTGGAGCATGTGTAATCGAATTGGAGCGTGCTGGACCAGAGAAAACGCGTGAAAAGCTAAAACAGGAAAGAAAATATCCGAAAATATTTTCTTTCGCTGCCGAGGATTTGTGGAGTTATGGAGGAGATTCGATGCATGCTTCGGGTTTAAATAGAGTCCATGGAGGTCAGAGAAAAGGTTGTCGAGAGTTTTGGGATCTAGGGAGAGCTAGAGAAGACAAAATCAGAGTTTAACAAAACTCTGCTTCTGCTGATGATGATGATGAAGAACACGAAGAACGGACCTGCCAGAGCAGTCGTTCTTCAACAGTGACAGCGACAACGGAGTGTGGGTCGTAATTTATTACAGCAATTCATATGTATCGTTCTTGTGTGACGCTTCCTGTGGGTCGCACATTAGCTGTTTACACCATTTTCTCTTCTTCTCATCATTTGTAAACCATTTTTGAGCCATTATAAATTATTTTGAGAGCATTTTTACTATGCTGAGCTAATTCCCTCGTAACCAATGCAATGGAGGAATCTATTCACGCAACATAAATGGGTAACTATTTCATTTAATTATATAATTCACCTAATCGCTGCTTTTGCAGAGTTTTAAATTATTTGAATGATTGTCTTAATTATTTGTTATTCAGTTTGATAGGTTATGCTTGGTTTAATCTCTTGATAATCTATGCTTAAGGTTTACAAATAATGTCTGAGAATCTGTATGATTGATAGTGAATTAAATATAAAAGAGGACTTAAGAATTGAATAGAGTTTTGAAATGTTTATCATTCAATTTTGCATAATAGTGGAATCTAGTGTCTTGGTTACCTCTCGCACCAATTGTTAATAATTTTGTATATAATTTTATTAAACCTTTAAATTTAATCTTCACAAGTCCGAGAGTTTGAACCTCATTACTACAACCCCAGAAAAATCTTTAATCATTTTGGCGTCGCTGCCGGGGATTTTTGCTTAGGTAGAATTTTTAGGTTTTTTTTTTTTTTTTACTATTATTTGTTCCTTTTTACGTTTCTTTTTGTGTCTTTGATTTACAGGTTCGAAGTGGAATACTGAGGACTTGGGAACAAAAAGCTTAAAGCTAAAAGCTAAAAGAGAAGAAAAAAAGACATAATTTTTTTTTTTAGGATTTGTAAATAGGCTTTATTTTTCATAATTTTTGTAATTTTTGGACTTTTTATTTGGACTTTATTCTGGACAATTGGACTTTATTCTTTTTTTAACCCTACGGAAGGGTATTATTAAAAAAAAATATTATATAAACTGTGTGCAGGGAAGGACGACGATTACTATATCGTCTCGGCCCCTCGGGTTCGTACATGACATAAGAGTCGTGGCCCGAGTCGACTTCAACGGTTCATCCCCCGTCTGGTACGGGAGGTAAGTCCATCGAAACACTCGTGAATCTCCTGTAAGCGAGTTACTGTATTCCTTAAGATGATTCATTGATTGAGGACGAATTTGGACTGTTTTTAAATTCCTAGTAAAGGGCAAGGCCTGGCCAATACAAGATAAGGGTTCGGATTTCATCACCGCTCCCTTCTTGCCCGCCTTAGGAAAACGAAACCTAACGCGAACCCAATCTTTAAAATTTCGAATAGAACGAGACCGATAGGGTAACGAGCTTAATAGGAAACTCGTTCGAAAAATATTGGTTCCTCTTTAAGCACACTTCAAAGTTCATGATGATTTCTGTGAGTTGAATGCGTGATTGCGCCGCCTTCTAATGCGGTGAGGCCTTGGGTATCAAAGCTCTACTAAGCTTCCCTCGCCTCGATTCAACTTACATTAGCTCGGATTGATTCCAGAGGGGTGGGCTCAAATTGTAACGAATTCCTTTTCGAAGGAATAGAAGCTGGCCTAGAAAACAATCTAAGTGGAGCCATCATGGTTTTTGTTTGCTAGAAATCTTTAGGTTTGCTTTGGTGGAGTCGAGTCGGCCTTGTTTGTGGTTGTGTAGAATTCCCTTGCATTTAAGAATGTCGAGCTGGTATGATAGAATCCAATACAATGAATATCGACCTGAATTTGAATATGGACATCATCCTTTCTATGACCATGTTGGGAATAGTGGTTGGGAACACCATCATTTGGAAGGATATGGGTCATACCCTGGTGAGCCCAATTACTATCCACACATGCATCAGTCTTACGAGCAAGAAGATTATAATACTAGTTCTTCGTCTCTAGAAGATACAATCAAACTATTGAAAAGTAGTCCTTTTTATGATCCCTCTGTTCCTATTCCTCCTTTAGAAGAGTCCCTCAGGGAGTTAGCTGAGTCGACGCGTAAGTTAGCTGAGATGAATAGTGTAATTTTGGACGAAAGAACTACAATAATGAGTGAACTTTCTATAGAGGAATCCCTCAACCTGATGGCTGAGACGAACGAAAGACTTGCTCGAAATAATCTTACATTCCAAAATAGTGTTTCCAATTTTACCCTTGATGTAAATAGTGAATATTTGCCTAATTTAGAGGACGAGGTTAGAATAAAAGACACTACTTATTTAGATAAGGTTCAATCATCTTCGTACTATGATGAGCAGGATAGCAGTAATGAATAATCTGAAATATGTAGGCATAGTGATCAGGAGTCTAGTAATCCAATTGAGTTGTATAGTGATTATATTATTTCTAGTTCAAATCTAAATAATTTTTATGATTATTCACCTATTCAAAAGGACGAGGATTTGATTAGGGATACCACCGTTTTAGACGATGTAGATTTTCCTTTTGATTACGAAGCCGATAGTGGTTTAGAGGAACGGGTTCATTTCGAAAATACTGTTTTAGAGTCTAGCGACTTAAAAACAATAGTCTTGGAAGAAGAAGATAGACCCGTAGAGATGAGTAAAGATGCACTACCTGATAATAACTTAGAAGAATCTCTTGAATATTTTAAGGACTCTGAATATACGGAAATTCAAGAAATAATTAGAGGTCTATCTAGAGATACTGAAAACTCTAAGTTTGGGGGTGATTATCACTTCCCTAGTGCCTTACCTTTAACTCTCAGAAAGTCCCCACGCTTAGGACTTGATATTTGTGCCTCGACCATTTTACAAGATTACCTTCATACTCGTTTTCCCGAGCCTAATGATGTCCATGAAGGAGTTCAGTTATTAGAAACCCATCCTCTGTTTGATGTGGTTTGCCCAGGCTATGATACCCAGATTGACTTTGTTTTCCCACCAAATAGTTTTCTTCCAACTGTGGGAACGTTTAAAATGAGTCGAATATTAAGTTCTGAGACTAAGCCTAAGTACTTTAGGTTAATAGAATCGACACATTTTCCTAAGAATGACCACTACTCTCACTGTGGTCAACTATGTAAGTCATATCTGATTGACTTAGAGGATCCGCAATTATTTAGGTTATTACTTCGTGTATCTAAGTTCGTATTTGAGTTTTTACAGACTCTAAGACCTAGTGATTCGGATCCCATCTATGAAGAAACGCATCCAATGAAAATATTCTATTTAGACCCTTTCATAGAACCTGAACCTGAACCGCAATTAGCGATAGTTTTCAGGAAACTAGCTAAGGGCATGCTATTCTTGTCCACTTTCTTGGTTCATTGCAGTTTCCTTTGGTCAGCTCTATTTAGTTTTGAATACCCACAGTTATTTCGACTGTTACTTTATGGTTCGAGTTGACTAATCCTTTCCTAAGTCTGGCTGAAGACTTTAAACTTAGCACTTCTTGGGAGGTATCCCATGCTCATGCAACACGGTAATATCTTTCCTTAACTCTTTCGCTTCAAATGGTAACAGTTTCTCCTTATTCATGCTTTTAGTTTTATCTTTAGAACATTGAGGACAATGTTAGATTTAAGTTTGGGGGTATGGGAGAAACTTTTTAGTTGCAATTAGTAAACTCCAGAGCCTAGAAATTTATGCCTATTAAGGTTTGCACTAACCAATCTAAGTGGATGGGAACATCATGGTTGTAGGAGTTGAGGAACCAATCTGATTAGATGGAAACATCTATAAAGTCTATTCATAAAAGCACAGAGCTCAGATGTTAGAAATAACATGATAGTTGCACCATATCTCGTTGAGTCCTTTTCATTTATTTTTTTCATTTTATTTTGTCATTTTAAACTATGTTTCTCTAAGTGATTAGGTGGGGCACACGATTCAAGTTGTTACCACTGCTAGGGTGAATTAGAGTGACTAAGTTACTAAAAAAAAAAAAAAAAAGACCAGACCAGTTAGACCAATCGGAATAAGTATTAACACTTGGATAGCAATATGCGTGTGTTCTCCATGTTTCCGTCGCCTAAGCAAGCGTGGAATGCAGGACCCGTGGGAACTATCGTGTAATCTGCTGACAAGAAGCATGCGCTTGGATCAAAAAGATCTATTCATGCCGTTAAGTTAAAAAAAAATGGTTATTGTTCTGTGTAGTCAACTGTTGGTTGCCTTGTAGTTGCCAGTTTGTTGATCTAGATTTAAGTTATTAACCACTGGTTCCCTTGTATATGCCAGTTGTGTTGATATTTGTCAGACCGGTATCTCAGTCCATTAGGATAGGTTCATTCTGGCAGTGGCCTTCAGACAGATATGTGAAACATCGATCATTTGGTTAACATCAAAACCATCTACATTTTTCTATTTCCATCTCCTTTTTCTATCCATATGATTAGTTTGACTCCGAATATGATGTCCATAGTGCAACTATCTTAGTAGAGCTCTGTCACTTTATATGAATTTTAGTATGCTTGAGTGCAAACTCGTGTACAACAATTGGAATTTCGTATCAGGGTACTTCCTCCTGTAGTCAATGATTGTAAGCCAACCAAGGAGATTCTTTAGTGCCTTCCAAGGTTCGGCATAGATAGCTAGGGTTTGGAGTATGAAGGTTTTGTGGGTACACCTCTGGTAAACCCTCCGGAGACAACACTCCGCCACTAGGGCCACCTAGTGGTTTAACGGCTTACTGCACGTGCTAAGTGTAGTCATTTTATTTTTTAGATTAGATTTGCTCGAGGACTAGCAAATAATAGGTTTGGGGGTATTTGATAGACACATTTTTGTGTCTACTTTGTCCTCAATGTCTGTATTGTTGGAACTCTATTTTTGTACTAATATTGTGTTTTTATGTATTTTTAAGAAATAAACATTTTTGGAAACTTCGGCTCGAAAAGTTGATTTTGGCACCCGGAGGACAAGTGTTATTCGGACTCTCGCTTTTGGATAAGGGGTAACCTAATTACTAAGGGGCACCCCCAAGTCACCCCCAAGGCATATGCTATTCGCACCCCAGTTCAGGATAGGGGGCATATCATCTTCAACATTCAAATTCGTGTTTTGGCGGGAAAACCATTTTCACTCCTGACAGATTTTCAATCAACAAAATGAAGGTGTTCTAGTGCGATTCAATCGCTGAAAATTGGTGAGAAGTTGTGATTTAACATGGAAAAGCTGTTGTGAGTGTTCTCTTAGCTCAAATTTGGTCAGAATTGGCTATCCAATTCACGGTCTCAAAACAGGTAAAACACATGCAGAAGAGTTTCTCTACGGCTTCTGGAAGATTTTGTGTGTGTTCTGCTCGTGTTTCATGCATCGAGCAACCTGTTGGAGCATGTGTAATCTAATTGGAGCGTGCTGGACCAGAGAAAACGCGTGAAAAGATAAAACAAGAAAGAAAATATCCGAAAATATTTTCTTTCACTGCCGTGGATTTGTGGAGTTATGGAGGAGATTCGATGCATGCTTCGGGTTTAAATAGAGTCCATGGAGGTCAGAGAAAAGGTTGTCGAGAGTTTTGGGAGCTAGGGAGAGCTAGAGAAGACGAAATCAGAGTTTAACAAAACTCTGCTGTTGCTGATGATGATGATGAAGAACACAAAGAACGGACCTGCCAGAGCAGTCGTTCTTCAACAGTGACAGCGACAGCGGAGTGTGGGTCGTAATTTATTACAGCAATTCATATGTATCGTTCTTGTGTGACGCTTCCTGTGGGTCGCACATTAGCTGTTTACACCATTTTCTCTTCTTCTCATCATTTGTAAACCATTTTTGAGCCATAATAAATTATTTTAAGAACATTTTTACTATGATGAGCTAATTCCCTCGTAACCAATGCAATGGAGGAAGCTATTCACGCAACATAAATGGGTAACTATTTCATTTAATTATATAATTCACCTAATCGCTGCTTTTGCAGAGTTTTAAATTATTTGAATGATTGTCTTAATTATTTGTTATTCAGTTTGATAGGTTATGCTTGGTTTAATCTCTTGATAATCTATGCTTAAGGTTTACAAATAATGTTTGAGAATCTGTATGATTGATAGTGAATTAAATATAAAAGAGGACTTAAGAATTGAATAGAGTTTTGAAATATATATCATTCAATTTTGCATAATAGTGGAATCTAGTGTCTTGGTTACCTCTCGCACCCATTGTTAATGATTTTGTATATAATTTTATTAAACCTTTAAATTTAATCTTCACAAGTCCGAGAGTTTGAACCTCATTACTACAACCCCAGAAAAATATTTAATCAGGTACACGTACTTACCTTGTCGAATATTTAAAGATGCATCAGAATTATTTCTATGAGATAACCGACATTTGAACAACTCTCTAAAAACACATCTAAGACATATTTGATCACATTGTAACCTATGGTTGTGGCTTAAGGTTAAAGCCTTAAAGTGTTATATGAAAATGGTTAAGCTTATAGTTCGTCTGGGAAGTTTCAATTAACCTTTCATGAACAAGTCTTTGTACACGCTTCCGTTACGGTTCATCCTAACCAGATTGTATATCATGTTATGTTAATCTCAAGTCAAGTTATTCATTTGATGGTGGATATTGATTGCTTGATTCCAAAGCTACCTTAGCTCAAATCTAAGCAACCTTGATCTTGAAAGTTTATACAAAGAGAACCTCAAGCAACTGGGATCTTCGAATCCCTAACACTATTCTTGCGTGTCCTAGTTGTAAACTAGAATCGTCTTCTCCTTTAAACCTTTTTAGGTTTAGCGACTAAAAAGACTTCGTTTAGGGATTCTTGAAACCAGGTCCAACTATCTTTATCTTGATAGTTCGTGTATCCTGATCTTACTACTGATTATTGAGCCTTTAGATGCAACATGCGAGATAGATAGAAATCATAAAATTTCTTCGTCTCAGACTTTGTGATTCTACATATATTTTCCTCTATAACGATTCTTTGTTGAAATTGGAGTAGGAATTACGTGTGAGGTGAACAATAATCTAGGCTTCTCTTCGGGAGTCGTAAGTACCGAACTTTGAGGTTTGCTAGACTTTGTCTCTTGCAAATGATTTCTTATCTCACCTTGATCTTTTGATCAAAACGAAAATCACATATATGCTTATATGTGGGAGGAAGATTGGTTTAAAGTCTTCAATTAAGTTTAAGCAACTCTTAGGCTGTAAAGCACGTCATCTAAGGGAATCAAGTGCGCAGAGTCTTGCGAGGTTCAAGAGGCGTACGAAGCACGACTGTCATTGAATCTATGTGACAGTAAATTCGGTCTCAACTACATTACAATCATAAGTTTTGATAGTAGGTTAGAGTATGTAGCGGCTTAATACGGTTTGGTGTTCAAATCTGGACAAGTTCCCGAGTTTTTTTTGCATTTGCGGTTGCCTCGTTAACAAAATTTATGGTGTATGTGTCATTCATTTTTCCGCATTATATTGTTTATCTTTATAATTGAAATATCATAGGTTGTACGTAAATCAATTAAAGTAGATATGTCCTTCGTAATTATTGGATATGACTTGATTGATCTAGGATATTGGTTTTTGGAATCGTCCAAGTACTCTCACAGTATAATCAGATTCACGTATTTGTCTTCGTTTACATATTGATTGTAAGAGAAAGAGATATAAACTATTCATATAATTCCTGATTGAGATTCATTAAGTTTTAACTCTCGAAATTGTATTTGAGTTTAGTCCATACAGGTTGCCTAAGAAAAAAATGGTGGTGTATTTTGGTACCCCCGCATTTTCAAAATACACCTCGACTGGCTAGTTATGTGTACCACTTTTTCATACCCATACTGGGTGCAAAATCCGCAAACTAGTTTGTTTTTCTTGCCCATAGAAACCGGCCTTAGGAAACCTTTTAAGGGCTTCGCCTCCTCTATGATTATATTGTCTAGGTTTTGAGATATGGGGTGTCCTAATGCATAGCAAATGCCTAAGTTTTGGTATTACTACATTACTCATGTCTTCTTATTATTAACCTAAAACTATTGCTATTCACTAACAACCATTAACGTAAAATGAGGTTTTATTCTAAAAAGAAAAAAATCACTTAAAATAAAAATTTTATTACCCATATAAACGACCACATTGACTGTAGTTAACTCCAGAACGTTAAGAACCGTCGCTGATTTAATAACAAAACGAAAAACATATTAGAATATTGTAAAAAAACTGTCTCGGATTAACTAATATTATTTATCTTTTATCCTTCATTATACGACCCACTATGCGACCAATGGTTATAGTGTTATACGGAGATATGGATACATTAATTGTTAATATCGATAACAACTAAACCTGTTATATCCTCCTTCTTATATCTTTCTTAATCATCTACACCACTTTGTCTAACCTCTTCTTTATCTTTTTGCCCTCCCGATAAAACACAAACAAGAAGTTTACCTATCAACCAACTGAAATAGAGACCAAATCTGTGATTTCTTTCTTAATTTGTATATAGAGGATAATGGAAATCTATTGTTTATTTCCAGCATTTGTTATACCTAAAATCTAATGTTTCTGGACTTTTCTCTTCATTTAAGCTCTATTTCTTCTTTGAAATTTCTCTTTTTGAAAGATTGACTTGGTGATTTTGGGGAATGAGCTTTGTTTTCACCAGATATTTGACCAGCAGAGTAAAATTTGTGATCAAAGAGAAAACCTAGGTTGTACTGCTCCGTTTTTATGAACTTTCCATCTTTATTGTAGACTTCATCTAATGAAGAAAGAACATTACCAGTAAGGAATTTCTGATTTCTCCCTTTATCAAGCCATTTGTTAAATAACACACATAATATTTTCTCATGTATCTTATCGACTGAGGCAGCTGCTTCTTTGAAACTTCTCAGAAGTTTAGTGAAGCTTTCCTCTTCACATGGAGTTATCTTGTAGATGACTTCAGTTACATCATCTTGTATGATGCTACAAGAATAGTTCTGAATGAATAGTGTTTTTAGATCATCGAATGTATAAACTGAGTTTGGCAGGAGGCATCTGAAGCAAGTGAGCATATCTTTTTCCAAACTAGAGGTAAAGAACCTTATCATTATGAACGTACTTCGAGGTAGGGTGATATCATATGCTCATAGTGAAATATATGCCCATTTGGATCAGAATCACCTTTGAAGCCTTTAAATTAGGTTGGTGAGTGAAACTTCTCAAGGGACGACACTCTCTCGCTTCTCTCAAGGGTGGACTCTCCTTAAACTTGTAAGTTGGGTCATTTTTTGTCTTATTGACCAAGAACTTGAATTTTTTTCATACGCCTTGAGGAGCTTCTCTATTCTCGAGTATATTGAATCTTGGACTAGATGAACTGTTATAACCGGTATTGATTCAGAAATTATACGTCTTGGTGTTTGCATTATTAATTAGCTAATGAATTTTTTGAACTCTTGCTTCAGATTTTTTTCAGGTTGGCTTGGCGCTTGATTTGATAGAGATAACTGATTTCGGAAAATATTGAGTTGAAGGATTGACTGCTCAGGTAGTGTATGATGAGGTGATTGATTTACATGTAGTTGTACTGCGGGTATTGAATGATACTCTGGTATATATGGTGTTAGCTGATTGACCTTCTCAACTAAAGAGATAGTATATCTTAGTAAGTCTTGAAACGTGTTGCCAGATATATGTACCATAAGTGTGGTGCTCAGAGTTGGAGGTCTTGGTAGCCTTCTAACTTGTTCATATATGGTGGCTGACCTGATTAGAATTGCTTAGGGTGCACTATTCGCCATCACAGATGAAGAAGTGATAGTGGGTGGTATATCTTTGTCATATCTTTCATCAAGCTCAAGTCCTGAAGTAGATGCTCTAACTGAAGTTGGCATAGTTGATGTTGGCATATCTAGTATAGGTACCTTTGGGTAATAACACGTTGTTGGCGGTCGACAACTCGGTGTTATCGGTGTTACAGGCTACGTCAGTAAAGAATTTACACCTGGACGATGTGGTAGCCTTCTTTGTTGCATATTTAAGCTTCACAATATCATAAATGACATGTAAATAATTATGAATAATGTCAATAAAAAAGTCATGATTAAAATCATTGATCAATTATGGTGCGTAAATACCACGTTACATTTTATAGCGGTTACCGCTAAAATATTTGATGTAACATATTTATTAAAGAAATTAAATCTTGCTTAATGTTTATGCATCGATTATAACATTATAAATTAATGATTCATCACGAAAAACATGTTGTCAACTGTTAGATCTAATTTAAATGAGCTCATCCGAGATCTAAAAGATCTAAGCGTTTATCAGTTTTAAATGAACATTAAGCATGCAATAACAAAAGAATTTTATCTGTAGAAACTTCAGATAAATGATTTTTTGGTGAACACCTAATAAAATATTAGTTTTATATATTTGAAGAAATACAAATCTATATCACATAATCGGAAAAGCTAGACATGTATGATTAGTATGTAATTAAGTTACGTTAACTAGCAGATTCAAATAGAAATCATATCTGATGATCATGTAATAAGTAACACATTATCATTAACATAGAAATATACTTACGTTTTCAAGATTTCGTCAAGAAAAAAATTATCAATTTTATTAGATCTAGAATCCTGCGATTATCAATAACTCTTATCAAGTTTTCACGATCTGATTAAAAAAATGTTCATTATGATATAAATCATAAAGGTAGTCATTTTAAGGCACGATCTCATTTAAATAATATCAAATATGACTTAATTATCATGGGGTAGAAAAAAGAACGCCAACGTCTTCGGCGATCCAGAATAGTCGAAAAATGAGACCACAAACACACTATATATATGTAAGATCTTGAGTTTTCCTTGGGTAACATGCAATATATAGAACCCTAAATCAAGTTGTTACCTTAAATTGTTCGATTGGATCGTATATATAAGTTCGTTTGCATCGAGTTCAGAAAAAATCACCTCTCAAAATAAATATGACATAAACGAAGAACAATAGTACAAGGTTAGTTTTGGAATTAAGAAAAAAAATAAATCATAAATTTTGAGAACATGGACCAAAAAAGGGTACACGTCTGAAGTTATGTAGCCGTGGGTTTTGACATGAGAAAAACTGCAAAATGGGGCATGACGGTAGTTTCACTATCTGGGAGCTAGCTTGATTCTTTGGGATCAATTTGACATTGAGCTTGACATGGGACTCGGTTTCTCAGTGTGCTTAGAGGTATACAATGAACTGCGTGTAAAGAAAAATTTCTTTATCCACATAGGGCGCATGACCATATTTATATATAATTATCTTCAAGCCATTGATGTGAGGATGATGAGGCAATAAAAAGTTAGACATCCTCTTGGTGAAGCTCTAGTTTTAGACATTCACCTAAAGGATGTCTTCCCATCCTAGTCACGCTTTTACTTATAAAAATCATTAAAAACAAAAATGGAAATAATTTTAACCAGTTATATAACTACAATAAGAAGAATAGAAAATTTAATGGTTGGAGATAATATTAGTATTTTCCTAATATGTAAGATTTTATACCTATAAGACATCCTTAAAAGCGACGCCACGTATGAAAGTCCACATTCACCGTTGAACAAGCTCTTAATTTTAATTCATAAATATCCGAGTCAGTTATGATTTATGCCTGGTTATTCATCGTCAATTTATTTCTTGTATGTCCTCTTGCGACTAACTAGAGGATAAACCTGTCATGTACCTGGGTACCTTTATCAGTTTGGACGCTTTTATCATTTAATAAGCTATAGGGTAGCTGTTAGCAATTGATGTGAGGTAGTTAGTGAATGCAAGTAGGATGTATCCAAGTGTCGAGAAGAGAGAGGGCAATAGGGATATGGTTTTGTTGCCTTAAATATGTAAGACTCAGGTTATTCATCCTTCCAAATTATTATCAATCCAATAATTTGTTCTTTAGGCCATGTCCAATTGAACTCGAGGGATCAATTCGTGAGAACTGAGATTTATCCATCAAACTCAGTTATTATATTGATTGGGTGTAATAGAAATTTGTCAAGGATTGTGGCCTCATCAGCAGACCACTAACAGATCTACTCAAGAAAAATGCATTTTGCTGGATCAAATTGGCTATGTCTAGCACACCAGTTTAGCTCTACCTGATTTTTCTAAGGTGTTTATCCTATAAGTTGATTCTTGTGATAATGGTGTTGGTGTTGTCTTAATGCAAGAAGGTAGACCAATTGCTTTCTTTAGTAAGCTCTCGGGACCAAGTGCTAGTGCATTACCAACTTATGAGAAGGAGATGTTTGCTATCACACAAGCATTTACCAGATGGATACACTAATTACAGAGACATCATTTCATCATTTTTTCATTCAAACAAATCATCAAAGTAACAAATTATATATTGGAGCGGAAGATTTCTACATTTTTTCAACAAAACTGGGTGCTCAAGTTGATTGGTTTTGACTATGACATCAAGTATCAAAAGGACACATAAGACAAAGTTGCAGATGTATTGTCTAGAAGACCACATCTGCAAGGTGAATGTAATTTTTTAACTACCTCCACACCACTCTGGGCCAAGGACATTGTTTATAGTTATGAGGCTGAGCCTAAAGTACAACTACTTCTTCATCAACTGCTGATCAACCCAACAACTATAGAGAACCGAACTTATTCTGATGACATCCTGAGATATAAGAGTAGGTTATATGTGGGTAGTGGTGCTAATTAATACAAGACAAACAATAATATCTTTCGTGCATTTATCAGCTGTTGCAGGACATTCTGGCATTTAAGGTACTTATATTAGAGCTAAAACTTATTCTTTCTGCCCCGACGTGAAAAAATATATATGTATTATACTTTCTGTCTCCATTTGTGATGTTTTCTAAAGGAACAAGGGGGAACATACATATCTTGCCGGTTTGCTACAACCTCTTCCAATCCCAGAGAAGGCTTGGCATCACATATCCATGAATTTTATTGAAGGATTACCTGCAAGTGAAAGAAAAACTGTGATTTTGGTGGTGGTTGACATATGCACATTGCATTGCTCTTGTTCATCCATACACTGGCATCAGTATATCCAGAGAGTTCATTAACCAGGTATTCCACTCCATGGCCTTTCTACTTCCATTGCTCTGACAGAGGCAAAGTCTTCACAAGTTTGTTTTGGCAAGATCTCTTCAAAGCACTAAGTACCAGCTTGAATGTCAATACAACCTATCATCTCCAAAAAAATGGCAAACTAAAAAGTCAATGCTTTTTTGGAAAACTAACTCAGATGCATGACTGGTCACAGGTCTAGGAACTGGTTCAAATGGTTACCCTTGGCAGAATGGTAGTACAACACCGATTTCCACAATAGTCTTAAGATGAGTCCATTTAAGGACATGAACCTCCTCCCCTCGCTTTTCCCTCCACCGCCACTACTTCTGTTGCACCTGTTAAAGGATCTTTAAGCAAAGGGATGCAACTCTTGATATTTTAAAAGAAACTCTCCATAAGGCCCAAGAGACAATGAAACTTTATGTTGATCAGAAGAGAGTTGATAGAACTTTTGAGGTGGGTGATGCAGTGTACCTGAAACTCTAACCCCACAGAAAGCCTTTCATTGCTCTCAGGAAGAATTTAAAACCTTTTCAGGTCCAGAAGGTGGGCTCGGTGGCTTACAAGCTGCTTCAGCTACCTCTTAGCTCCAGAATTCTTCAAGTTTTTCATGTCTCCCAATTAAAGAAGAAGATTGGTCAAGCTCACATGACCTCTCCCCACCTGCCAGTGATGGACAATGCATGTCAATTTGTTCTCTATCCTGATGCTATTCTTTACACTAGGAACATCATCAGGCATATAACATGCAAGTGGATCAACTTCTATTCAATGGACTAATGCAAGATCCGAAAATGTAACATGGCAGAAACTACCAATGTCTATGGTAATGTAATGTACCTGGGTGCCTTTATCATTGAATAAGCTACAGGGTAGCCATTAGTAATTATGTATGGTAGTTAGTGAATTCAAGTGAGTCAGCAGGATGTAGCCAAGTGTCAGGCAGAGAAAGGGGTTATCTTAGGATGGGGTTTCGTTGCCTTAAATATGTAAGGCCGGCAGGGAAAAGGGGCTATCTTGGGATGGGGTTTCGTTGCCTTAAATATGTAAGAGTCGGGTATTTATTCATCTACGCAAATTACTACCAATCCATACAAGAATTTGTTCTTTAGGCTTGTTCAATTGAACCAGAGGGCTCAATTCGTGAGAATTCAGATTTATCTGTCAAAATTCAGTTGTTAGATCGTTGTCGGAACACAAAAAAATCTAGAAGTTATCTATACTATACTCACATTTGATCCGACGGGAGAGCATGGCCAAAGACACTGGCCAAAGTCTTCAGCATTCATTTGCAACAAGTGCTCATGAGATTGCCTATTATATTATTTACACAACCAATCTTCAAGTACAATAAGGGTTGTGGATGATGCGAAACCATGTTAAGAAAAGAAAAAAAAAAAAAGTTGTTTCCCCTGTACATGAGCTTTGCACAATTTTTGTATATGGGGAAAGTAAAGATGGGTCATCGCTTCTTTATACCATTTGGATTAGATAGTAAACTGAACCGGGAATCAAAACTTAGGTAGAATGAGCTAGGAATGAAAAAGAACTAACATTTTAGATTGCTCTTATATGTTCCAGTCAATAGATATTTCATCTTCTTACACTAGTCTAGATTTTCAAGTATCTTAAGATTAAGGAGTTCAATTTTCTTAGTCATCAATGATAAAAAGAAGAAGAATGGGCTGATGCTTCCCCCGCTACTGGTTGTGCGGCTACATAGAAGCCACCTTCATCATTCCCATTCAATCTTTATCAGCATCTTCAATTTCCTCATCCTCCAACACACCACGGAGATACAAAACATTATTGCACCTGCAAATTGGCATTCATAACAATGAAACGAAATAAAGATCAAGCCAAAAACATCAAACAAGTCCACTAAGAATGAGTAATAAGAAAGATGTTCATGCCCACCAGTCTGGCTAGAGTTAGTGTGACTGTGACAAAATTATCAAACAAAACTCTGGAGTCAAGATACTGACGAGATCACTGTACAGGCATACGACACACACTTAGGAACCTCGTCTACTACTTTAGCTAGCTGGTTTATGATTATCAAGCAAAAATTACCAGTGTTCAACATTTAAGAGCCTCCTAATATGCCAAATAGATTAACGTTGTGGTTGCCTATTAACTTACACAGAGAGAATATCTAACTTAAACACACACACAAGTATTTACACAGAACTAATTTTGCTTCCAATGGGTGTGTAGACTTTTACCTTATGAGGATCTCTCCAAGATTTCCAGTAAACTGTCCATCAATGTATTCTTCAGTATTGGCAAGCTGCAATTGAGTTATGCAGATGTGATAATAGTTAGTATGTGAACCCAAACAACTAGAAAAAGAAAAAAGAAAAACAACGAATGCCAACAAATTAACAGATCATGAAAAGTGATACCTGTAAGTTCATGTATGAATCTACTGAAACAAGAAAACCTGCAAAATCAGTCACAATTTTTAACCAAGTGTTAATTACTATTGCCTCGAAGAGATAAACAAATGATATACATCATTGTTAGAAAAGCTTCCAACTACATAAACTTAAGAAAAAGTACCCTTGTACTCCATTCCCCATTTGAGCTTGACCATGACCGTCTTCCCAGTAAGATTGTTTAAAAAAGGTTTCGGATTCACAGGTACGCTCTGAAAAATCTCAACACACGTAACATAGTAAGCATCACATCACTATATAACTTTTTCCTCCAAAAAACACTAGAAATTTGGTAAAGACTACATCAAAGGGGGTAATCTGCATAAAACCATACGGTAATTGTAACTAGGAGATTTCCTTTAAACCCCTAATCTCTAAATTTATACGTATTCAACACATTGTTACAAATCACAATACAGAAAGAGAGAGATAGAGAGAGGCTTACCGCCATTGATTCGGAGATGAGCACAAACTGATTTCCTGAGAATCCTTCTTGAAGAAAATTTGGGGATTTTTTAGGGTTTAAGTCCGAGAGAAAACGAGAGGAGAAGAAAAGAAAGGAAACCAAGAGTTCCACTTCATAATATATAATAATATTTGGAAAGGATTGGTTGCAGAAACAAATAATTTAGTAATTCATCCCTTGACCTTTGACGTTGACCAACAAGTCCACCGAATCTAGAAAGAAGCATACATGTTTATCCAACGGCTAAAGATGAAGGATGATAAACTCCTTGAAGGAGGACGAACATTCGCTCACTTTTTTTTGTTAGATTTATTTTCAGTGCAATCATGTGCAACGTTCCATGATTCCTCACCAACAAACAAAATCTAGAATCAGCTTTTCTCACCACGTTTTACCTAACCACCACACTGCATTTCCTATATAAACCACTTCTTAACTCTCACTTCTTCTTCATAGCTCAATAGTTGAGAACATCTCATACTACAAATTAGCTATCATCGTTTTCGGTTTTAGTCTTTGTTTTTTTTGAGTATTATTATTGGATATTCAAGAAATGAAGACTAAAACATTTGTGTTTACTATTGCTTTATGCGTTTTATGTGAATGTGTTGTTGGTGGATTACCTAGAAGACCCGTTAATGTTCCATTTCACAAGAGCTACGTTCCGTCATGGTCAAGCCATCATATTAGGTACTTTAATGGTGGCGCCAATGTAGATCTCGTGCTCGATAAGAACTCAGGTATATTCATTTTTAAGCTGAATACGTTTTCGTTCACTATATGCATATATATCTTGCTTTTGCTAATGTTTATGTCTGAAATGGGTGTAGGAACTGGCTTTCAATCAAGGGATTCTTATTTGTTCGGGCATTTTAGTATGAGAATTAAAATGGTTGGAGGTGATTCAGCTGGAGTTGTAACTGCCTTCTACGTAAGAAAAAAAACAATCCCAAGCTACTTTCATCATTGAGAAAACATTGATGTAGTTAAAATGTTTTAACTTATGCTTATTTGTTTCGTCAGCTTTCATCACAAAACTCCGAGCATGATGAGATAGATTTTGAGTTTTTGGGGAACAGAACAGGCCAACCATACATTTTACAGACCAACGTTTTCACGGGAGGAAAAGGCGACAGAGAACAAAGGATCTACCTATGGTTTGATCCTTCAAAGGATTTCCACACCTACTCCGTCCTTTGGAACATGCATCAAATCGCGTAAGTTCAATTCAATGTTGGAGTATGGTACAGGTTGTTACTCTTCGATATATATAACCGAGCTAATGATAAAACCTTTTCAGGTTCTTTGTTGACGACGTACCAATAAGGATATTCAAGAATAGTAAAGACCTAGGAGTAAGATTTCCATTCAATCAACCCATGAAGATATATTCAAGTCTTTGGAACGCTGATGATTGGGCAACAAGGGGTGGCTTGGAGAAGACCGATTGGTCAAAAGCACCTTTTATAGCATCGTATACTCAATTCCACGTTGACGGTTGTGATGCAGCATCACCTCAATCAGCACAAGTATGCTCAACACGCGGAAGGATGTGGTGGGACCAGAAGGCTTTCCAAGATCTCGATGGTATACAGTATAGGAAACTTCAATGGGTAAGGAAGAAGTTTACTATCTACGATTACTGTGTTGATAAATCCAGGTTTCCCAATCCTCCGCCAGAGTGTGGACGAGACAAAGATATCTAAGTTAGATAGTAGTGGGAAGCTTGAAGGAAATGTGGAAGCAATGTGAGAGATATCTAGACAGTGTCCACAAAATCAAACTTAGATAGTTGTTGGTGCTCTTATGGCAAGATTTGATGCGTGATTTTCTTGCTAAATCAATAAAATAACCAAAATTATTGGGGGTTTTTCTT
Source organism: Papaver somniferum (assembly GCF_003573695.1). Lineage (NCBI taxonomy): Eukaryota > Viridiplantae > Streptophyta > Magnoliopsida > Ranunculales > Papaveraceae > Papaver > Papaver somniferum. The sequence goes on along the minus strand of NC_039359.1, from coordinate 165,149,090 downwards.
CCTTGTTCTTTGACCATTAGCATCAGTGTTATTCTTCAATTCTTGAAAACGGAATTAGAGTATGACTTTCGTTAGAAACTAGGTCTTGTGGTTGTTCCCAAATTGTTCCAAAGTCACTTTTCATGTCAGCTAGGGAAGAGCCTAGCTTCAATGGTGGTTTTGCATTAATATTGTGAATGAATAATGGTTCCCTAATTTCAACGGTGGTTATGTATTAATATTGCGAACGGATAATGGTTGTCCGGATTTGGGAAAAACCATTTATAGAGATTTTAAGTCAAAACGGAAAATGATTATCCGTTTTCTAAAAATTTATATGATTTTTAAGCAAAATTCCACTTTTTACTTTATGGGCTCCATTAAGATAATCATTATCTGTTTTTCACTGTTTCAAAACGGACAACCATTGTTCGTTGGCTAGCTCTTCCCGCAGTGATTTCCACAGAATGGAGAACGTGCACGGCAAAGAGAGGTTCAGGCCACGATTTTTAGAATTGGGAAGAGGTTGGGAACTCCATAAGACCCAGTTTTTATGAGAGAGGGGTAATTGATGCAGTGAGTTGAAGGTTGGAAGTCGACTCACCGACTAGAACTAACTTATAATTTTGATCGTGTTGGACAAAATTAGCTCACTACCACACACTTTTCATATTCATTGTGAAAATTACGACTAAATCTTTTTTTTTAATGCGAAACCAAACTTTAATCAGATGATAGTTGTAAAACCATTATTGCAAGATAATATTGTAGATTGTTCTAATATTTCAGAAGCAAAAATCATAAAATCACCTCTGCCTTGCAGTAAAAATATAATATATATATTTATGTGTCATAATTATAGAGTTTTTATATTTCAATCTCACATTCTGCAAGAAAATTGAGAATACATATTCTACTAATAGTTGTTGGCGCTTTATACTGATCTTATAGCCTTTCTCTAGATATATACATCCACCTACGTATTAGAGGTCACCCGGTTAAACTTTAAATATTCCATGTATACATATAATATATGTACTATATACCTCAGTACCTACCTCTTTTTCGAATCTACGTTGATTGGACATCTCCTAAATGAATTAATTGACCACTAATATATAGCAGCGTTGTCCTCAGAATGCTACTGGTGCTTGTTGCAATTTCTCCCAGATGTTTTCTGACTATACAAAATATACAATTCGGACATACTCTTATTCTTGAATAGATATTGTGCTCCTAGATGGATATTCACTAGTATAAAGGAACATTGGACTTGTCTCAGGTGGCAGAACTTCCACGGCTAAATTTCTTGAACTTGCTCCATCTATATATTAATGCCTAGACTTTTGCCTGAGCAATATTGAACCATTAATTGTACTCATACTAGCCATAAATCTTTAATACTAGAAGTTCGTTGCCAATCATATATTAGTTGTCTCTGATTAATCACTTAACTGATTCATAGTTCTCCCTTGCAGAAATCTATGAATCCTCTTTAATTCAAGAATGGATATGTACTTATGGATTTGTAAATTCTATGTTTATGCAAATACGAATGCCTACGATCGGTAAGTGCACTAAGTGCAAATAGGAGAGGAGTGACTGCTTGATAATAACCTGCACTTGATTCCACTACTGATTTGTATCACCGAACGGGATATGTTAACGTTGGAAATTCAATAGTTCTATCGCTACAGGTCTAGTGTCACTTAAATCTACAATATAAAATCCTTCAGACTTGAGTGGCCTTATATCAGAAGAGAAGGACCATAGAATAAACAAGAACTTATTTAGAAGATAATTATACGAGTTAGTTCAATAACAATTAACATCAACTGGAGTCTATATCACGAAACTAGTTTCCCAGCAACGGTATATACCTCTAGTGCTTCTTTGATTCCAATAAGAAAACTTAATATGCACTCGACTTTCGTCTGGTACCCAATCGAACTTACTCACAACTATATTTATCGAATAAAAAATATCACACAGAGTATGAGGCTAGGATTGAGTTTGCAAGAATACAAGTTCCAATACTTATAGTGTAGTGATCAAGGCTTATTTTGTAAAACAATAACCCTAATTTCTAAATACTCAAAAGATATTCTTTCCAATACCAATTTTAAAAAATTAAGAGGATATTAAAATATAATATTCTTATATTCTTTAGATATTATAAGCAAACAATGTTGTCATGAAATCTTAGAATATATTTCCAACTCATATACGATAAATCCTACTAGTATGACAACTTATATTATCTAGCACAACTAGTTATACGCGATCCTCTGGAAAATACGCATATCGATTTCGATCCCAAATATAGATTCAAAAATGTTTCTCACGGCATAAGTGGGATTTTAGCCTTGAGTATAAAATGAAGATATTAGAGTTATAAATACGTGTTCAATATTTCCAGACAGAACTTTCCCATTCAGACTTCCATGTCTTTCGAAATCCTAAAGATATACGTTTAAGTTGGAGATTTTGAACATACAAGTTTGGAGTCGATCTTGAAACCTATCATACGTTTCAAAGTTACTTGTTGTTCAAACAAACTTAAACTCATGCCAAAGTAAAAGCTTTTTTAACATGAGATCAAAGTCCGGATTCACTAGTAGATAAATTATCTAGTTCCCCAAAAGTTCAGCACCAATCCATGACAAGTCATATTAGTTCGGAACTACAAAATATAGTAAACTATAATACACAACTCTATAATAAGTTTGTAGAAATAACTAATATATATATTTTCTTTGACACTTAGATCATAAGAATTATCAAGTCTGTGATGCCCCAATTAGATCACCTGGTTAACTACTAGGATTACAACCTAAACTGCCAATACAGTCTAAATTTTCTTTTTGTATTTCAAATTATCAGTGAACCCTAGTTGTAAAAATTAAATACACATACCCCTTTACCTATTCAAAATAATCACAGATTCATCACTCTATATAGTTCTTTATTTACTTTCTTGAATCCTAATATCTTTTGTTTCATCACAGAAACCTTTATTTTTCCAATTTCTCGGATCACACAATCAAATCCTCAAGTTAACCCATCAACCTTCTTGGTCATGTTATGTTCTCCAAACCCACTTAAACTGTACAATTTTTAAATCAATTTTTAATAAATCATTTATTAATTTAAAGAAATCATAATTAAATGCTCTGATTACCTTTTCTATTGAGCTTGAATTCACCACTGGAATCAAGACCCCCACCATCAGCTATTTCTCGATCTTTACCTGCTCCTCTTGATCACAATACCCCCTTCTCGCCTCTCAAATCACTAACAGGTCAAGAGCAAAGAAGAAGAAAAGAAGAAGAAAGAAAATGAAATAGATTCTTTTCCGATTTTGGTTTTTTATTAGCCAACTTTATTGTGGCACCCGACCAATAAGATATGAGAAGCCAGAAGAAGTAGATAAGGGTTTCCCAGGTATATATCTTGTGTTAGAGCATTGCTCGTTCAACCTCGCATGCATTGCAATCTCAAGCATGTTTGTTAATGTCAGTGATCAAAACTATAAGTCTTGATTTCTAGTCTACTATAGCTAATGTCTCGGACTAGAATAAAAAGTGTAGTTGAGCTCAAGAACTCCATGCTGATCATCATATAAGACGAAGGACTGCTCAAGGAACTGGTGGATCTTCATCGACTAAAAGGTATGTGGAGACTTGAAATTATCTATCACTCAAAAGTCTATCTACTCTATCTCCTATCTTGAGACAAAAGTCGTTGTGCTATATAGACTTTGGTTATACACATTTGCTATTTCGAGTCGAGTTTATCTCGCCTATCTATTTCTCGAAATATGTGTTGGTAAGATTTCTCTTTGGCCAAACTTATCTTTACCTAGTGACGAAAGTCATGTTATGTTTCAATCATTTTGAAAATGGCTTTAACGACGATAGTCGATTCTTTATGTCTAACGACTATTATAACATTATAGAAGAATGATTCAATGATTGAAATGAGAGTTTATATTATATAACCATTGTTGGATATAAGCATTGTTGTGGAAACACATATGTATAAGTCCTTATTCCTTGAACCTAAGTTTGCGAACTTTGTTGATCAAGAGAACCGGAACAAGAGCCGTGAACTCAGTCCGCGAACCGGCGGCAGTTCTCGACCCGAAAAAATCTGCTGGAATTTGAGGACTCCTTCCAGGAACTTAAGTCCACGAACCCAGTCTGCGAACTTGACTTAGGTTATATCTAAAGACGATTGTTTGTGAACTCATGTTTATATAAACTACGGAATGCAAGTTTGCAAACCATGGCTATAAAGTTCATATACCGATTCGAGTGAATCAAATCGTTTTTGCTTCAACTGTGTCATGTGTAGTTACATAAGATTTCCTTGCAATTGAACAACTCTCTAACTAGTTCATTTGAGTCATTTGAACTAGTTATGGTGAAGAAGAGATTGGTTGATATGAAAGTGCTCATATGGATAACCATTTGGTTAACTACTGTTGAACCAACAAACGTACATGTATGGGCACGGTTACACAAACCTGAAATTGTACATTTCATTTGTGTGTAACAAGCTAGGTTTTTCAATCTAACGGTTGAAAGATATTACCTTGAATCTAAATCAGGTTTTCATCTAACGGTGAATATTACCAAGCTAACATTAATTACAAACCCTGATTTGAAAGACTATATAAGGGAGAACTCTATCAACTGGGAAACCTAATCCCCACACCTTCGGTGTGATACTAGTTGCATAGGTAGAGTTGATTCTCCTTTAACCTTTGGTTTCTTCTTCTAAACCAGGTTAACGACTTAAATACTTCATTGGGATTGTGAAGCCAGACCGATACTACTTTCTCGTAGTTGTGTGATATGATCTTTCATATTCTATCGTACGATTAAAATCGCAAAGATTGGCTTGAGATTAATATCTCCGATAGGCAAGATATAAAAGTAATCACAAACGTCTTCGTCTCATCGTTTCTGATTCCACAATATCTTCTTTCGCCGCGTCGATTAAGATTATTGTGAGGTGATTGATAATACTAAGATGCTTTTCGGGAATATAAGTCTGGTTTATCAATTGGTTCTTGTTCACCTTGATTTATCAAAAGACGGAACAAAACTCGTAGGTATTTCTGTGGGAGACAGATTTATCTATTACTATAGACTTTTCTGTGTGATACAAATTTGTCTATTAAAATCTTCGACTTTGGGTCGTAGCAACTCTTAGTCATGGGTGAGATCATCTAAGGAATCAAGTGCGTAGTATCCTGCTGGGATCAGAGATGTAAGGAGCAAAACTGTACCCTGGATCAGTGTGATATTGATTGGGGTTCAACTACAGTCCAGACCGAAGTTAGTTTGAAGTAGACTAGTGTCAGTAGCGGTTTAATACAGTGTGTGTTCAATCTGGACTAGGTCCCGGGGTTTTTCTGCATTTGAGGTTTCCTCGTTAACAAAATTCTGGTATTTGTGTTATTTCCTTTCCGCATTATATTTTGTTATATAATAGAAATATCACAGGTTGTGCGTTTGAATCAGTCAATTGGAAATCCGACCTTTGGTTGTTGATTGAAATTAATTGATACTTGAACATTGGTCTTTGGTACCGTTCAAGTGTTTTTTATTGTGTTCAATTAGACTCGCATATTTATATTTGATTGAGTAAGAATTGAATCAAGAAAGAGAGATATAACTCTTTGATGTACTTTTATCTAGATTGAGTCTGACAGTATAGTTGATTCTCTAGAAAGTATATTGGAGTTTGTCCATACAGATTGCTAAGCGAAATATTGGGTGTGGTTGTTAGACCCCCGCCTTTTCAATTGGTACCATAGCAGGCAAATACGTTTAAGACCTTACAAGTTTGTGTTTGTAGCGATCTGACTCTTTGGAAAGAAGTGTTATCTCTATTAACGTACCACCAGTCTTTTGATGGTTCAAACTACCCATGGAGGAAAGTTTTTATGCGTGCTTTTCTTCAAACTCGTGATTTTCGAACATGGGTACGTGTCATTAATGGTTGTGATCCTCCGGTTAATACAGAAGGCGATGTATCTGTACCTAAGGATGTTGGTAGATATAGTCCAGAAGAAATCCTTACTGCAAAGCAAAATTCTGACGGCTAAGATGCTATCAGATAGGCCATTACCCCAGACCTTCAGCACTATGTGTCTATTTGCACTAAGTCTAAAGATACCTGGGATATCTTAGAAACTATATTTGAAGATAATAGATACGTTTCTAAGAAGCATACCATCGATGGAGGAAACAACCTCAACACTCTCTCCAAAAATACTCTTTTTGGAAAGGTAACAAATCTTGATCGAAATTCTGTTCAAACTTTTGCATTCAATGATGTTTCCGACGCAAGTGAAACCTCTAACTTGTCTTGGGTTGATGAATGTTGTTCAAATGGTGATGGGTTTGATAAACCATTGATAATAGAAAGGATCAAAGAATTTGTAAAAAGAAGCATTAGATGTGATAAATGTCTCTTGTCAGAAGTTGTTGATGATTCTGTGAAATAAAAATCTTTAAGTGTCAACGGTTTGAATATGTCTGATGGATGTGGTGAACCCTCAGCTCTTGCAGCAGAAACATCCACATACTCAAGTTCTGATTCAGAATTCGAGTCTGACATATAAATTTTCGAATTCTTGAAAAGAGAGGTTCTTCAGGAAAATCTTCAATTAAAAGCTTCATTGAAGAAACTAGAATCATTAATCCTGGTGAAAACTCTTGAGATAGATTGTCTCAATGATGAACTCACCAGAACCATTGCTCTAAAGGAAAAAGAGATTAACACTCTTAAGGATGATTTAAAAAGATTATTTGGAAGCTCTGACAAAATTTCACCAATGCTATTTGGTCAGAAGTCTTTTGGAAACACAAATGGTTTAGGATTTAAAGGAAAAACTACTGGCATTGTCAACCTTGTTGTTTCTATTGATCATGGAATAAAGGTTGATGGTTGTGATAAACAGAAGGTATTTCAACAAGACAAAGGATCCTTCATTTGTTCGTTCTGTGGAAATACAAATCATGTTCAAAGCACATGCTGGAGATTCAGAATGAGCAATAAGAAAATCACCAAACTGAAAAATAACATGCAAAAGATGAATCTGGATAATCAACATGGGTCCCATAAAAACAGTGCTTCCAGAATCAGAAGAGGTAAGAAATCTGTTTATACATCAAACCCTGGTAAACCACTATGTGGTAAACAAGGGGAGAGTTTGGATCACAACGTCTCTGTATAATACCAGAGACGTTCGCAGCCTCATATTTAACTTGAGAAAATGGGGTTTTGCGTCTTTGTGGCTCAAGTATTGTATTTATTTTTGTTAAGAAAATATTCTCTTAACAATATAGATAATGGATCATTAAACTATAGAAGACTTGTTCTTCTAGGGTTTAGACGTTCATAAGTCTATTTTATAAAATTGTTTGTAGACTTCCTCCTTCCCTAAAAAGATGCAGTTTCATGGCTCCTATAACTAGAGGCACCACAAGCAGGGATGCAGTCGAAGCAGCTAACGTGTATCTGTGTAAAGGAATTTCTTCCTCAAAGGTGAAGAAATTAAAGGCTACAAATAATGGAGAAGGTTCTTCCTCTAATTTGTTCTTGGATTTTTATCATCTTGATGACAACTTCAGGGACTTGGTGACAGAATTCATCAACAAAAGAAACGATTTAAAATCTCAAATTGTTTCGTCTTTATAAAAGTTAATTCACTATGAACAAGTGTTGTCTCAAACAACAAACACCGTGTGTAAACTAAAAAGAGAACTTAGTGAGTTACAAATATTTCTGAAGATTTGGAGGAATTGAACGATCCCATAATCAACGGGTTTTTCAATAATGAGAAAGAATTCTTTGTAGATGCTCTGAGAAAGATCTATAACGACTAGTAGGTCTTCGATGAGAACTTTTCTTTTCTTGTTTTTATTAAGAAGAATAACTAGAGTTTGGAATAGCCATTATTGTGACTACACATAACTATGTCTGATGTTTTCATCTTCATGTTTTTAGGTTTATTTGTTTAAATTCTAAAAAATTGTTTGGAAGATGATTTTTGCAGTATTAATCTTTATGGTTTTATATATTGCAATGTGTTATGGGATATGTGTGTTTGCGTCCGTGAACTTTGATTGTCCCATACTTTGTCATAAGTAAAGTCTTTCGTAAGTCGATATTCGTATTGATAACGAATGAATGGACTTTTGACAAATAACAAAAGTTAAGCCTATTATGTCAATTATTGATGGAAGATAGGTTAAAATCTTTTGTTTACAAGGATTATGTCTATTGTATGTCATTGTGCAAATAGTGATGGAAAATAGAATGAATTCTTGTGTATTCCGCAGTATTGGTCTTCCCCGATCCATAATCTTTTATGTATTACTGTGAGGCTCCATAAGTTTTCTTATGTTGAGCACTATCGATTGAGTTGATTATATTTTTATGATTAAATTAGTTGTTGCTCCGTGAGAATCCTTAAAGATTGAGCATGACCAATTGAATTGATCATACTTGTGTGGTCAATTTAGTAGTTGCTCCGTAAGTTCTCTTATGTCGAGCATAACCAATCAAAATCATCACTTTTTGTGGTTAATTTGGTTGTGTATTCCGATTAGATTAATTATGAGTTCTCTTGATTAATCTAATTGAGCATTTTAGAGTCTCCATAAGTTCACTTATGTTGAGCACTTCCGATTAAATTAATCATAGGTTCTCTTTTGGTTAATTTAATTGAGTATTTTTGGATTCAAATTCATATTCGTAAGTGATTTGTTATGTCCAAAGAAATCCTTCTTTTCTTAAAAAATTAAGGTTTCTCTTGTTTTTCTTTCGAGAATGACATCAAATGGGGGAGAGTTCTTTTGAACTTGTTCTTAATTGCCAAATCTTTGTGGGGAGTGCGACTATGGAATATTATAGGGGTTATCTTGTATCTTTATAAACTCCTTGATGAAAGCATTTAGCTTCGGCTTTATGATTGCATCTAAACAAGTTGATATGTGTTTCCTTTGGTCATGAAATGTCTCTTTCGGAAATTTCATTAGGATCCCGTTCTTGTACCTTTGCCAATTTTATTGACAAAAAGGGGGAGAATTAATATGTAGTTCACACTACAAATACATATGGTTTTCGGATCATTATGTAAGGGGGAGTGGTTTCCATGTGAGAAGGAGTATTGAATAAGGGGGGTGATAATATCACCATAGTATTATTGTCAAAGTTGTGATATAATTGAACTTTGATACTATGTAATGATACTAAGACACTGTATAACAATGATCAAGAACTTTGTTTTCTCATTGTTATAGATACGGATTTTCAACAACGATGATGCTGAATTTACAACCTTTGGGATCATTGGAGTACTTGGAAGTGACGAAGATTTCGAGTAATGTTGAAGATTAGGCATGTGGAATAGGAGCTACAAAAATTTATATATTTATTTTTGTATTCCATATGTATTAATAGTTTTGTCACTAAGATTGACAAAGGGGGAGATCGTTAGAGCATTGCTCGGTCAACCTCGCATGCGTTGCTATCTCAAGAATATTTGTCAATGTTAGTGATCAAAACTATAAGTCTTGATTTCTAGTCTACTATAGCTAATGTCTCGGACTAGGATAGAAAGTGTAGTTGAGCTCAAGAACTCCATGTCGATCATCATATAAGACGAAGGACTGCTCAAGGAACTGGTGTATCTTCATCGAATAAAAGGTATGTGGAGACTTGAACTTATCTATCACTCAAAAGTCTATCTACTATATCTCCTATCTTGAGACAAAATTCGTTGTGTTATATAGAATTTGATTATACACATTTGCTATTTCGAGCCGAGTTTATCTCGCCTATCTATTTCTCGAAATATGTGTTGCTAAGCTTTCACTTGGGCCAAACTTATCTTTACCTAGTGACGGAAGTCGTGTTATATTTCAATTACTTTGAAAATGGCTTTGATAACGATAGTCGATTCTTTATGTTCAACGACTATTTTAACTTTATAGAAGAATGTTTCAATGTTTGAAATGAGAGTTTAGATTATATAACCATTTTTGGATATAAGCATTGTTGTGTAAACACATATATGTATAAGTCCTTATTTCTTGAACCGAAGTTTGCGAACTTTGTTGATCAAGAGAACCGGAACAGGAACCGTCAACTCAGTCCGTGAACTGGCGGAAGTTATCGAGCCGAGAAAATCTGCTAGAGTTTGAGAACTCCTTCCGGGAACTTAAGTCCGTGAACCCATTCCGCGAACTTGAGTTAGGTTATATCTAAATACGATTGTTTGTGAACTCATGTTTATATAAACTAAGGAATACAAGTTTGCAAATCGTGGCTATACAGTTCATAAACCGATTTGAGTGAATCAAATCGTTTTTGCTTCAATTGTGTCTTGTGTAGTTACATAAGATTTCCTTGCAATTGAAAAACTCTCTAACTAGTTCATTTGAGTCATTTGAACTAGTTATAGTGAAGAAGAGATTGATTGATATGAAAGTGCTCATATGGCTAACCATTTGGTTAACTACTGTTGAACCAACAAATTTACATGTTTGGGTACGGTTACACAAACCTAAAATCGTACATTTCATTTGTGTGTAACAACCTAGGTTTTTCGATCTAACGGTTGAAAGATATTAGCTTGAATTTAAATCAGGTTTTCATCTAACAGTGAATATTGAATGCTTTGTTACCAAGCTAACATTGATTGCAAACCCTGATTTGAAAGACTATACAAGGGAGAACTCTAGCAACTGGGAAACCTAATCCCCACACCTCCTGTGTGATACTAGTTGCATAGCTAGAGTCGATTCTCATTTAACCTTTGGTTTCTTCTTCTAAACCAGGTTAACGACTTAAAGACTTCATTGGGATTGTGAAGCCAGACCGATACTACTTTTATCGTAGTTGTCTGATCTGATCTTGCATATTCTATCGTACGAGTACAATCACAAAGATTGGATTGAGATTAATATCTCCGATAGGCAAGATATAAAAGTAATCACAAACATCTTTGTCTCATCGTTTGTGATCCACAATATCTTCTTTCGTCGCGTCGATTAAGATTATTGTGAGGTGATTGATAATACTAAGCTGTTTTTCGGGAATATAAGTCTGATTTATCCATTGGTTCATGTTCACCTTGATTTATCAAAAGATGGAACAAAACTCGTACATATTTCTGTGGGAGACAGATTTATCTATTACTATAGACTTTTCTATGTGATACAAATTTGTTTATTAAAGTCTTCGACTTTGGGTCGTAGAAACTCTTAGTTGTGGGTGAGATCAGCTAAGGGAATCAAGTGCGTAGTATCCTGATGGGATCAGAGACGTAAGGAGCGCAACTGTACCCTGGATCAGTGTGAGATTGATTGGGGTTCAACTAAAGTCCAGACCGAAGTTATTTTGAAGTAGGCTAGTGTATGTAGTGGATTAATACAGTGTGTGAAAAGGCGAGGGTACCTAAATATACCTCAAGCTAAAACTTTTCCTACCTATAAGTCCTTTCTCCGAAAGTGATTGTCTATGGACTGAGTCGAGACAATACAACTAATCGTTTCACACTTCGTGTGATCGTCTATGGATACGAGATCGAGACAATACAACAACGAAGTATGTTTACTTGGTACAAAGGTTCAGACTTAACCAAACACAATAGGATTGCTTATCAAGTAAATAGGAATTAACTTTTGTGTAATTTACTTTAATTATAATAAAACAACTATAATGCGGAAATTAAAAGTAAACGACACAGCAAGATTTTGTTAACGAGGAAACCGCAAATGCCGAAAAACCCCGGGACCTAGTCCAGAATTGAATACTCTCATGATTAAGACGCTACACAAAATTACACTAACTTCGTATAGTTGAGACCAAGTAACTAACCCTATAGTTCACCTAGTTCCTTCTGTATTCCCACGCCTGCAACTTATAAACAAGTCACGTACTTGGAACAATTCCTTTGGTTCGTATTCCAAACAGTAAAGGAACAAGAAATATGTTTGGTATCAACTCTATTCAACTAAGTGATATGAGTCGGACAAAGGCTATTCCGTTTATCTCAACATAAACTCCTTCGTCAGGTCCTTAGATCTATCTTATATTCAATCACCCAAAGGTAATCGATTAAGATTAAGCCAACAACACCTTTAATCCGAAGAATCGTGTTGATGCCGATCTACTCAATTAATCAATCCAATCTACCAAAAGGATAAAACGATTATTAATTGGATCCTCTTTTACCCAAACAAGTATTGTGCACACCAAAGATTATAAAACCCAAGTCAGATCTTCAATATCTTCTTTGTCTTCAAATCTTCTTAAATCCGCACACAATCACTTGAATCTCTTGTGATTAATCACGCACAGAACGAAGTCTGTTAACAATGGATTATCACAAGATCGTCTTTAGAACTAACAACAGTCTAAAGATCCATGTCGAAACTCTGAACTAGTTTGAGTGAATCTTATATCAGAAGAGAAGATTCTCAAGAATAATAAACTAGGTGCAATCAGATTTCAACCACCGTTAGTCAATCAAATCAATCGAAAACAAAAGGTAAACCGCAATTATCTAGTTTCCCACCAATGGGTCGCGCTTGAGCTTCTCAATCCCAAAGAAGACTTTAAACTGAGCGGCCGTAAGATATTTCTCCTAATTAGGTTACTCTCCTCTCCGAATAGGTGGCTACACAAATAACAACAACAAAAGAGTAAATTTGTTGTTACTAAGGATTAGTTTACTTGAAAGGCAAACTTCGAGTATTTATAGACAAGGAAGTTTGGACACCCAGGAATTTCCAAAACCGAAAATATTCTCAAGATACTCATTAAAACACAAATTCGGTTTCCGTAATTCCTGTAAATGCTCTGTCCAAAAATAATAATCGAAATCTCTCGGAAAATCTAATTAGTAAATGCACATTACTAATTCTGTAATTTCCCTACAAAATGAAATTAATAACCTTAATTAAAAGATTCTTAACTTACTTATGTTTCGATTCTAGGATTCTCTTACCTTGCCGTTAAGGAATATCTTTGAACAATTAAAGAAATAAACATTCACAGCACGTGTTCAAAGTTTGTCGACATCTTAACTTTGTAAGTTCTCTTTCACACTTACAACCTTGAAACCGATTTGCCACACTTCCAAACAAGTTTAGAATTGGTTCATCTGACTTTCAAGAACTATGTGATTGATCAAACCAACATTCAATCACAATCATGGGTTTACGGTTCTATCAAAACTAGTTTCGGTTCTACCTCCATGTGAGTATTGTGCAAAGTCACACTAGCTTTCCAAAAATTCGGTTGACTAGGTACTAGGATCAGTTCCCCATATATTATTGGTATCTAACTTATATATGTTGCATATGTCCATAGGATCGGTTCCCCTTTGCCTAAAAACGTGTTGCATATGTCCATAGGATCGGTTCCCCTTACTGCACCCCATACAAGGATCGGTTCCCTTTGATGTATTGCACCCCTTATAAGGATCGATTCCCCTTTCCTTTTAATGCTTTCAAGCTAACCTATACGAAGTTGACTCTAGTACATAATCAAGCGACTCTTAACATGAGTTTTGATTCACTAAAATATGACAACCAAACTTGACATGCCAACACTTGGTGGGTTCAACCGAGAAATGCTCTAACAATCTCCCTCTTTGTCAATTTTAGTGACAAAACTCTTACATCATATGGATAAACAAATTACAAGAATTCATTACAATCCGCTTGATTCCCGATTCAACATCACAGTAAAACTGCTTACATTTAATCGTTGAAAATACCGTTGTTGACATTATAATAAAAAAAAAGAGTTAGCTTTGTTAAACCACACGTTTTTGTTATACTAATTTATATGACATGTTACTCCCCCTTAGTCTGTGCTTTCACTCTTTCGTTAGATAAAACATTCAAGTACCAATGTTCTTTACCCTAACGATGCCAATCAATATAAAATAATGCCAGCATCACCTGTTTACTCCATATATTTCTCCCCCTTTTTGTCACAAAAATGACAAAGAAACGAAAAAATAAAGGACAACACGAAAAGAATCTTACAAATCTCAGAATAGACTTGCAAACCTGTAGAGTTAGGCAAGAGGGTTCCACACATCACGTTCTGATAACCAATATCAAAACCGAAACTACAAGTAGTCTTATTTTGATATGTTACCAATGAAACAATTGTCCGAAACAATTTTTCCAATCTAGTTTAGAAAACTAAAAACAACTAAGCACATTAGTCCCTTTGCTAAACCGATTGTTCAAAAACAACCGCTTAATTCACTAAGACCAAAATAAAGATAAACTCCATTTTTCTCATGTTCTAATTATCCATTAACTTAGACCTTTCAATTTAAACAAGACAAGTACTAGGTTAGTTAATTAGCAATCCTTGTTTAGGCATCCGATTATACTTGAATAACCGAAACCTCACTTTGATAAAACAAACTAAGATCAGAATTAACTTAGTTTCTTATCCAGAATCGAATTGGACTAAACAACTTATCCCGTAAACATATTATTTCGTTAAGCCATAAATAATTCCTACAAACCAAAATAAATCTACTTGCATAATTATTCACCTCAACCAGAAGCAATTGAAACAATCATAGGCATTAAAAGCACCGCAATTGCACCGTAATTTTGTAAGCCTAAACCATTGATACTATACAAAAGTAAGATAACAATAGTTTTTCTTAATCGGAACCAATTGAATCACACACACATCAATTGTACCGAAATTTTATAAGCTTAAACGATTGATACCACACAGTGAAACAAGATAACAATAGTTTTTCTTAACAGGAACCAATTGAAACACACATCCACACACACATCATGGAATAAATATCAATTGAACCTAAATTTTGTTAAGCAAAAGCAATAAATATATATAATATAAACTCATACTTTTCTTAAACAGGAAAACAATTAACTAACAAGATTGTTACCTCAAATTTCGCATCCACTTCTCCAATATAATAGCATCTTCGTCCAGGGAGAATTGATATCGAAATATCACCACGTTGTCATCCTTATGCGTAAACAAAAGAATAAAAACACACCTCAACCTTTACCAGAGAAAGGTTGAAAACCGGTTTTAACAATTGCAGGCAAAAGTTGAAAATCGTCGAAATACATATGCTTTTATGCTAAACCAAAATCGATTCAACATATTATGACTTTTTCACATACTGTTTCTGTTAGAACCCCTCATAATCCTTTGATAAAGGTTACCTACTATGGCTAGAACTTAATCTCGCTAAATCAAAAAGTCACCCAAACCATGAGGGTTCACCATATATGAGATCGAATATTAAGGTAGTAAAACCGAAATCAAATATCCCATAAACATACATAACAATAAGATAAATGCAATTAAGCACAGGCTATGTAAACCAAAAACTATCAAAAGAAAAATTACTAATCAAATAATTTTATTCATAATAGACCAATACAATCAGTGAAAGAAATCAAAAATTGATATCTATTATCCTAGATTAAGTAATACAACAAAATAACTTAATCTCTAATGACCTTCTGACAGGAGTTTTTCAAAGGTCATCCTCAATTTCCTCAAATTTTTCAGGATCTTCATCAATAGCATCTTGACTGATATCTCGGATTCTGCACACAGTACCTTGGTTATGTTCACAGGCTAAAGCATTAACCTTCCGATTAATATTTCTTGCATACTCTCATTACCGATTCCAAGTTTAATCAGTTTCCTTTGGTTACGGATAACAGTTCTTAGTAATGCTTCCTGTCTGCGATGAGTTTCGATGGTACTGAGGAGGACTTGTCGAAGATTGATAATATCAACCTTAGCATCCAAACTGTTTTGGACAAGGAGATGAGACACATCATCCTTTTCATTATCGATGTTTTCACAACCAGATTTCTTGAAGGTATTATCAAGATGTAAATTTTCCTTAGAAGTTATTCCACTCAAGGCTTTCAGAAGTTGTGCTTGAGATCTGGTTTGAGAGTTCATTCTTTTGTATAAGTTCTCTGACACTTTGAGGACTAATGCAAGGAATACCTTTAACACATTCCTAACTTAGATATCAGCCTTAAATAAATAATTATGACAAGATTTGAAAAAGATTTTCGCATCTAATGTGTTACATCAACACAATATACCCCCTTTTTTTTTTAAAGAGATTATCTCCAAAAATCGGTATCAATAAATACTAGCTTATCCTTTTTACACAAGTTGTTGTAATACAACCTTTCTACCAAACAGATGATTAATATCTTTAAGGTAGATTGTGTAATCTGTCTATGTTGAATAAGAGATATTAGTTGGATACCAGCTGCCCAAGTATGAGTGCTTCCTTACATTCGAGGATTGGGCAAGGTAAGGATGCACACTCCAATGCGGTTAAGCACTAGGATGAGGATAATCCTCATCATACACTTAAGGAGGAGATATTTCTACCTTTTGAACATAATCATGTTCTTCTTCGTGGGTTCTGAACCCATCCTTTTTGTTAAGGGAACTGTGAGATACAATAGCCTTAATTACATTTTGCGCCCATGATGGTATGTTCCTTGAACTTGAACCCGTTTCATCTAGATCTTCCAGTCGACAGTTTGCTAACGTCTCTTGTTCAAGAC